>NW_027206513.1:4233838-4661338 GCF_024711535.1 Dipodomys merriami | reverse complement strand
CTCATCCTCACCTTAACCCACATCCTAACACTTTTCCTCACCCCAACCCTAACCCTAACTTTAACACTCACACAAACCCTCACCCTCAACCTAACCCTCACCCAAACCCTTACCATTACACTAAATCTAACCCTAACCCTGAAACTAACCCTAACCCTCTCCCTAATCCTATTCCTAACCCTCAGCTTAGGTCTTATTCTAACCCTAACCCTAACCCTAACCTCACCCTGACCCTCACCCTAACCCTAACTCTCATGCTCACACTCAACCTTACCTTCAGCCTACACCTAACCCTAACCCTAATCCTAACCCTAACCCTCACTCTCACCATCACCCTAACTCTAAACCTAACCATAAACCAAACCCTCAGGCTCACCCTCACCCTAACCCTAACATATCGCTAAACCTCACCTTAACCCTAACCCTCACCCTAACCCTAACCCTCACCCTCACCATAACCCTCACCCTAACCATCACCCTAAACCTAACGCTAACTCTAAACCTCACCCTCACACTAAACCTCACCCTAACCCTTACCCTCACCCTAAACCTAACCCTAACCCTAATCCTTTCACTAACCCTAACCCTAACCCTCATCCTAAACCTCACCCTAACACTAAAGCTAACCCTAAACCTAACCCTCACTGAACCCTCACCCTAACTCTGAATCTCATCCTAACCCTAAACCTAAGCGTCATCCTCACCCTAACCCTAACCCTAACCCTAACAAGAACCCTAAACCTAACCCTTACCATAACCCTCACCCTAAATCTAACCCTAACCCTCACCCTAACCCTCACTCTAACCCTAGCCCTCACCCTCACCCTTACCCTAATCCCAAACCTAACCATAACCCTCACCCTCACCCTAACCCTCATCCTAACCCTTATCCTCAACCTAACCCTAACCCTAACCCTCACTCTAAACCTAACCCTCAGCCTAACCCTATCCCTACCCCTGCCCCTCCCCCTCCCCCTAACCCTAAGCCTAACCCTCACCCTTAACCTAACCCTAACACTAACCCTCATCCTCACCCTAGCCCTCACCCTAACCCTAAACCTAATGATAACCCTCACCCAAACCTTAACCCTAAACCTCATCCTAAAACTCACTCTAACCCTAAGCCTAATCCTAAACCTAACCCTCACCCTAACCCTCACCCTAACTCTAAATCTCACCCTAACCCTATCCTTAATCCTCATCCTCACTCTAACCCTAACCCTAACCCTCACCCAAAACCTCACCCTAACCCTAACACTAACTCTAACCCTCAACTTCACCCTAAACTTCACCCTAACCCTTACCCTCACCCTCACCCTAACCTTAACCCTAACCCTAATCCTAATCCTAACACTAACCCTAACCCTAAACCTAACCCTCACCCTAACCCTAACCCTAAACCTAACCGTCACCCTAACGCTAACCCTCACTGTCATCCTAACCCTCAACCTAACCCTAACCCCCACCCACCCCCTAACCCTCTTCCTCACCAAAACCCTCACCCTCACCGTAAACCTCACCCTCACCCTAAACATCACCCTAACCGTAACACTTAACACTAACCGTAAACCTCACCCTAACCCTAAACCTAACAATAACCCTAAACCGAACAATAACCCTAACCATAACCATAACACTCACCCTAACACTAAACCTCACCCTAATCCTTTTCCTCACCCTAACCGTAACCCTAACTTTAACACTCACACAAACCCTAACCCTCACCCTAACCCTCACACAAACCCGACAACTCACCCACACCCTAACCCTCACCCTCAACCTAAACATCACCCTAAACCTAACACTCACCCTAACCCTAACCCTAACCCTCACCGTAATCCTAACCCTCACTCTAACCTTCAACTTCACCCTAAACCTCACCCTAACCCTAACCCTTACCTAACCGAATCCCTCACCCTCACCTTCACCCTCCCATAAACCTCACCCTAACCCTTAACGTCACCCTAACCCTAACCCTCCCCATAAACCTCACCCTAACCCTTAACGTCACCCTAACCTAAACCCTAACCCTAACCCTACACTAACCCTAACCCTCAATCTAACCCTAACCCTAACCCTAACCCTCACCCTCACCCTAACCCTCAGCGTAATCTTAATCCTAACCATTATCTTAACCCTAACCCTCACCCTCACAGTCACCCAATACCTAACACTAACCCTAACACTCACCCACAAACTCACCCTCACCCTAACTCTAACCCTAACAAGAACCCTAACCCCAATCCTAATCCTAATCCTAATGCTAAACCTAATGTTTACAAACAAGACCACACTAAAGCTACCAGCACAACTATGTTTATTGCAGCATTATTTACCATAGCTAAGATATGGAACCAACCCAGATGCCCCTCAGTAGATGAATGGATCAAGAAAATGTGGTATATATACACAATGGAATTCTATGCCTCCATCAGAAAGAATGACATTGCCCCATTTGTTAGGAAATGGAAAGGTTTGGAAAAAATTATATTAAGTGAAGTAAGCCAGGCCCAAAGAAACATAGGTCCCATGGTTTCCCTTATTTGCAATATCTAGTATAGGTATGAGTCAAGCGGAAAAGGTCAGATAATGTGATGTTAGGAAAATGAACCCTTAAATATGTGTATTTTAATGTTTTCGTTTCTTTCATGCATGTGTTTCTAATGCATTTATAAGATTATTTCTTTGTTGCTTTGTATGTCCCTCCCCGACAGTGTAACCCCCGCTTTCACTATATTTGATGTCAGTATAACATGTGGAGGAGATGGGGACAAACAAGTCGTTTAAGGATTCAGGTGGACCTGTTGCAACAATGAGAAGTACAAAATGTCATGTCAAAACCAGCTTTACAATGTCGTTTTGGGGGGGGAGGGGGGTATGATTGGGTGGGGGGAGGGGGGAGGCTGGGAAGGGAGGTGAAGGGTAAACAAAGGAGGAGGCTGCAATGCTTGGTAAGAAATGTATGCATTATCCTGCCCATGTAATTGTAAGCCCTCTGTATAGTATGTTATCAAAAAAAAAAAAACCTAACCCAAATCCTCAGCCTCACCCTAACTCTCACTGTCACCCTAAACCTCACCCTATCCCTAACCTTCACGCACACCCTAAGCCTTACCCTCACCCGAAACCTCACCCTCACCCTAAACCTAACCATAACCCTCACCCAAATACAAACCCTAAACCTAAACCTAAACCTCACACTCACCCTAACCCTAACCCTAACCCTAACCCTCACCCAAACCCTAAAGCTAACTCTAAGCCTCACACAGACCCTAAACCTCACCGGAACCCTTACCTTCACCCTCACCGTCACCCTAACCCTAACCCTAACCCTAATCTTCACAATAGCCCTAACCCTAAACTTAACCCTAGTCCTAACTCTCACCTTAATCCTAACCCTCACCGGAACCCTCACCCTCACCCTAACCCTCACTCTCACACTTACCTCAACCTAACCGTAACCCTCACCCTAACCCTGACCCGAAACCTCACCCTAATCCTAAACCTCACCCTCAGCCTCACTCTCACCCTAATCCTCACACTTACCCTAACCCTCACCCTCACCCGAACCCTCACCCTCTCCCGAACTATCACCCTCACCCTAACCCTCAACCTCACCCTCAACCTCACCCTAACCCTAACCCTCAACCTAACCCTAACCGTAACCCTCACCGTAACCCTCTCCCTTACCCTCACCTCACCCTCAACCGAAGCCTAACCCTAGCCCTAACCCTAATCCTAAACCTAAACCTGACCCTCACTCTCACCCTCACCCTAACCCTAAACCTCACCCTAACCCTTATCATAACCCTAACCCTCACCTTCAGCCTCAACCTAACACTCACCATCACCCTTACCCTCAACCTAACCCTAACCCTCACCCACACCCTCACCCAGACCCTCACCGGACACCACACCCTCACCCTAAACCTCACACTCACCCTTACTTCACCCTAACCCTAACCCTCAACCTCAACCTAATCATCACCCTAATCCTAACCCCAACTCTCACCCTCAACTTCACCCTAACCCTAACCCTAAACCTAACCCTCACCCTCAACCTCACCCTCACTGTAACGCTAACCCTAACCCTAACCCTAACCTCAGCCTCATCCTCAGACAAACCCTAACACTAACCCCAATCCTAACACTAACCCTACCCTCACTCTCACCTTAAACCTAAGCATAACCCTCACACTCACCCTCACCCTCACCCTAACCCTAACAATAACCATAAACCTAACCCTCACCATAACCCTAATCCTCACACTAATCTTAACTCTAACCGTAATTTTAACCCTAAGCTCACCATCAACTTAACCCTATCCTTAACCCTAAACCTAACCCTCACCCTCATACTCACCCTCACCCTAACATTAACCCTAACCCTAACCCTCACCCTAACCCTAATCCTCACCCTAGGCCTCATCCTTTCCGTCACCCTCACCCTAACCCTATCCCTCACCCTCAACCTAATCCTCACCCAAACCCTGACACTAACCCTAACCCTCACCCTAAATCTAATCCTAAACCGAACACTAACACTTACCCACAACCTCACCCTCACCCTCAGACCAACCCTAACCCTAACCCTAATCCTAACCCTAAAACTCACCCTAACCCTGAACCTTACCCTCACTCTCAATCTCACCCTAAACCTCAACTTCAGCCTAACCCTCAACATAACCCTTAACCTCACCCTAAACCTAAACCTAATCCTAACCCTAACACTTACACTAACCCTAACCCTCACCCTCACCCTCACCCTAACCCTAACCCTAACTCTCACCCTCACCCTAACCCTCAGCCTAATCCTATCCCTAAATATTATCTTAACCCTAAGCCTCATGCTCACACTCACCCTAAACTTAACTCTAACCCTAAACCTCACCCTCACCCTCACCCTCACCCTAACCCTGACCCTAACCCTAACCCTAACCCTCAACCTAACCCTAAACGTAACCCTCACCCTCACCTTCACCCTCAGTCTAACTCTAACCCTAATCTGAATCCTAGCCCTCACCCTCACACTCACCCTAACCATACCCCTAACCGTAAACCACACCGTCACCCTCACCCTCACCCTAACCCTCAATCTCACCCTCACCCTCACACTAACGGTAACCCTAACCCTAACCCTCACCCTAACCCTAACCCTCACCCTAACCCTTACCCTAACCCTCACCCACAAACTATCCCTAAACCTAACCCTATACCTCACCCTAACCCTCACCCTAAACATAATGCTAATTGTAACCCTCACCCTAAACCTCACCCTAACTCTTACCCTCACTGTAAACCTAACGGTAACCCTAACCCTCACCCTAATCCTCACCCTAAACCTAATTCTAACCCCAACCCTCACCCTCACTCTAACCCTCACCCTAAACTTAACCCTAACCATAACCCTCACCCTCACCCTCACCTAAAACTAACCCTAACCCTCATCCTAACCTTTAACCTAACCCTAACCCTATCCATAACCCTCACTCTCACAATATCCCAAACCCTCACTTTAACCCTAACCCTACCCCTCAACCCAATGCTCATCCTAACCTTAACCCTAACCCTAACCCTCACCCTAACCCTAACCCTAAACCTAACCCTCACCTTCACCCTAACCCTCACCCTCATCCTCACCCTCACCATCAGCCTAACCCTAACCCTAATTCTAATCCTAACCCTCACCTGCATCCTAATTCTATCACTACCCCTAACCCTAACCTTAACCCTCTCCCTCATCCTCACCCTAACGCTAACCCTAAACCTCACCCTAACCCTAACATTTACCCAAACCCTCACCCTAACCCTAAGCCTAACCTCACCCTAAACCTCACCCTAACCCTAACCCTCACCCTCACCCTAACCCTAACCCTCAGCCTATTCCTATCCCTAAATATTATCTTAACCCTAAGCCTTACCCTCACAATCACCCTAAACCTAACTCTAACCCTAAACCTCACCCTCACCCTCACCATAACCCTGACCCTAACCCTAACCCTAACTCTCACCCTAAACCTAAACCTAACCCTCAGCCTCACCCTAACCCTAACCCTAAACCTAACCCTCACCCTCACACTAGCCCTTATCCTAACACTCACTCTAACCCTAACCCTCACTCTCACTCTAACCCTCACCCTAACCCTTACCCTCACCCTAACCCTATCTTTAAACCAAACCCTAACCCTCAAACTAAACCCAACCCTCAGCCTAAACCTAACCCACACTCTCATCCTAACCCTAAGCCTAAGCCTAATCCTCACCCTCCCCCTAAACCTCACCTTCACCCTCACCATAACTCTAACCCTAATCCTCAAGCTAAACCTAACACTAACCCTAATGCTAACCCTAACCCTCACCCTGACCTTAACCCTCACCCTAATCCTAACACTCACCCTAACCCTAACCCTCACCCTAACCATAAACCTAACCCTCACAATAAACATCAACCTCACCCTAAACCTAAACCTACCTCTCAACATAACCCTCAACCTAACCCTAACCCTAATCCTCACCATATCCCTCAAACTAACCCTAACACTCATCCTCACCCTAATCCTAACCCTAACCTTAAACCTCACCCTAAAAGTAATGCTAACCCTAACACTCATCCTCACCCTAACCCTCACCCTAACCCTAACCCTAATCCTAACACTAAAACTCACCCTAAACCTCACCCTCACCCTCAATGTCAACCTCATCCTAAACCTCACCCTAACCCTAACCCTCAACATAACCCTTAACCTCATCCTAACCGTAAACCTAATCCTAACCCTAACCCTTACACTAACCCTAGCCCTCATCCTGACCCTAACCCTAACCCTAATTCTCACCCTCACCCTAACCTCAGCCTAATCCTAACCCTAACCATTATCATAAACCTAAGCCTCACCCTCACACTCACCCTAAACTTAACTCTAACACTAACCCTCTCCCTCAACCTCACTCTAAACTTGACCCTAACCCTAACCCTAATCCTCACCCTAACCCTAAACCTAACCCTTACACTCACCCTAACTCTAACTCTCACCCTCACACTAGCCCTCACCCTAACACTCACTCTAACCCTAACCCTCACTCTTACACTAACCCTCAGCCTAACACTTACCCTCACCCTAACCCTATCTCTAAACCAAACCCTAACCCTCACACTAAACCCAACCTTAGCCTAAACCAAACCCTCACCCTCATCCTAACCCTAAGCCTAAGCCTAACCCTCACCCTCACCCTCACCCTCAACCTCACCATCACCCTAACTCTAACCCTAACCCTCACGCTAACCCTAACCCTAACCCCAATGCTAAACCTAACCCTCACCCTAACCCACACCCTAACCCTAACCCTCACAATAACCCTAACCATAATCATAAACCTAACCCTCACACTAAACCTCAACCTCACCCTAAACCAAAACCTACCCCTCAGCCTAACCCTCACCCTAATCCTCACCATATCCCTCACCCTATCCCTAACACCAACCCTCACCCTAGCCCTCACCCTAACCTTAAACCTCACGCTAAATGTAATGCTAACCCTAAACCTCATCCTACCCTAACCCTCAACCTAACCCTACCTCTAATCCTAACACTCACCCTAACCCTAAACCTATCCCTCAACCTAGCCCTTACTCTAACCCTAACACTAACCCTAACCCTCACCCTAACGCTCACCCTAACCCAAATCCAAACCCTCACCCTAACCCTCACCGTCATCCTAACACTCACCTTACCCTAACCCCCACCCACACCCTAACCCTCACCCTCACCAAAACACTCACCCTCACCCTGACCCTCACCTTAACACTTTACCTCACCCTAACCCTAACAATAACACTCACACAAACCCTAACCCTCACCCTAACCCTAACCCTCTCCGAAACTCTACCCCTCACCCACACCCGAACTATCACCCTCATCCTAACCCTCACCCTCACCCTAAACATCACTCTAACCCTAACACTCACCCTAACACTCACCCTCACCCAAAACCTCATCCTAACCCTTACCATCACCGTCACCCTCACCATAACCCTCATGCTAACCCTTACCCTCACCCTTACCCTACTCCTAAACCTAACCCTACCCCTATGCCTACCCCTAACCCTAAACCTCCCCCTCCCCCTCCCTCTAACCCTAATCCTAACAATAACCCAAACAGTATACCTAAACCTAACACTCACCCTAACCATAAACCTAAACCTCACCCTCAATTGCACCCAAACCTAACAATAACCCTAAACCTAACCCTAACACTCACCCTAACCCCAACCCTAACCCTAACAATAACGCTAACTCTAAACCTAACTGTAACTCTCACCCTCACGCTAACAATAACCCTAACCTTAAAACTAACCCTAACCCTCACCCTAACCCTACCCCTCAACCTCACTCTCACCGGATTCCTAACCTTAACCCTAACCCTCACCCGCACACTCACCCAAAACCTCATCCTAACCCTTATCCTCACCCTAACCCTAACCCTTACCCTAACCCTAACCCTCACTGTAAACCTAACCCTCAACCTAACCCTAACCCTACCCCTCACCCTCACCCTAACCCTAACCCTAACCCTCACCCAAAACCTAACCCTAAACCTAACCCTAACCGTGACCCTGACCCTCACCCTAACGCTAACTCTAACCCTCAACTTCACCCTAAACCTCACCTTAACCCTTACCCTCACCCTAACCCTAACCCTAACCCTAACCCTAAACCTAATCCTAACACTAACCCTAACCCCAAACCTAACCCTCACCCTAAACCTCACCCTAACCCTAACCCTAAACCTAAACCTCACCCTAACGCTAACCCTAACCCAAACCCAAACCCTCACCCTCACCCTGACCCTCACCGTGAACCTATCCCTCACCCTAAGCCTAAACATCACCCACACCCTAACCCTCACCCTCACCAAAACCCTCACCCTCACCCTAACCCTCACCCAAACCCAAAAAAATCACCCTAACCCTAACGCTTAACCTAACCCAAACCATAACCCTCACCCTAACCCTAAACCTAACAATAACCCTAAACCTAAAAATAACCCTAACCCTATCCCTAAACCTCACCCTAACCCTAAACCTAGGACTAATCTAAACCCTTACCATTATCTTAACCCTAATCCTCACCCTTACACTCACCCTAAACATAACCCTAACCCTAACACTCACCCACACCCTCACTCTCACCCTCACCCTAACCCTAACAATAATCCTAACCCTAACCCTAAACCTCACCCTAACCCTCACCCTTACCCCTAACCCTAACCCTCACCCTCACCCTAACTCCAACCCTAACCCTCAGGCTAACCCTAACCCTAATGCTAACCCTAACTCTCAACCTCAACCTCACCCTAAACCTCACCCTCATCCTAACCCTAACCCTAAACCTAACCCTCACCCTCACACTAGCCCTCACCCTAACCCTCACACTAAACCTACCCCTCACTCTAATACTATCCCTATCCCTCAGCCTCACCCTTATCCTAACCCTAACACTAACCCTCACCCTAATCCTAACCCTAACCTTCACCCTCACCCTAACCCTAACCCTAACCCTCACACTAACCCTCATCCAAACCCTTACACTCACCATAACCCTAACCCTAAACCAAACCCTCACCCTCACACTAAACCCAACCCTCAGCCTAAACCTAACCCTCACCCTCATGCTAACCCTAACCCTAACCCTCAAAATCAGCCTCAACCTCACCCTCACACTCACCCTAACTCCAACACTAACCCTCACGCTAACCCTAACCCTAAACCTCAACCTCAACCTCACCCTAACCCTCACCCTAACCCTCACCCTCACACTAACCCTAACCCTAAACCTAACCTTCACCCTCACACTAGCCCTCACCCTAACCCTCACACTAACCTACCCCTCATTCTAATACTATCCCTACCCCTCAACCTCACCCTCATCCTAACCCTAAACCTAAACCTCAGCCTAACTCTAACCCTAACCCTGACCTTAACCCTAACCATAACCCTAACCCTCACACTAACACTCATCCTAACCCTTACAGTCACCATAACCCTAACCCTAAACCAAACCCTAACCCTCACACTAAACCCAACCCTCAGCTTAAACCTAACCCTCACCCTCATCCTAACCCTAACCCTAACCCTCACCATCAGCCACAACCTCACCCTCACCCTCAGCCTAACTCCAACCCTAACCCTCACGCTAACCCTAACCCTAATGCTAACCCTAACCCTCAACCTCACCCTAACCCTCACCCTCACCCTAAATCTAACCCTAAACCTAACCCTCACCCTCACACTAGCCCTCACCCTAACCCTCACACTAACCCTACCCCTCATTCTAATACTATCCCTACCCCTCAGCCTCACCCTCTTCCTAACCCTAACCCTCACCCTAACCCTAACCCTAACACACATACAAACCCTAAACCTCTCCCTAACCCTAACCTTCTCCCACACCGTAACTCTCACGCACAACCAAACCATCACCCTCACCATAACCCTCACCCTCACCCTAAACATCACCCTAACCCTAAAACACCCTAACCCTAAACCTAACCATCACCCTAACAATAACCCTCAACCGAACCTGAACCCTCACCCAAACCCTAACACTAAACCTTACCTAACCGAAACCCTCACCCTCATCCTCACCCTAAACCTCACCCTAACCCTTACCCTCACCCTAACCCTAACCCTAAACCTGACACTAACCCTAACCCTCACCCTAAACCTAACCCTAACCCTAACCCTCACCCTCACCCTCAACCTAATCCTAACCCTAACCCTAACAATAACCCTAACCCTAACCCTAAACCTAAACCTAACACTCACACTAACCCTAACCCTCACCCTAACCCTACGCCTAACCCTAACCCTAACCCTAACCCTCACCCTCAACCGAACCCTCACCCTCACCCTAACCCTCAACCTCACCTTAAACATCACCTTAACCCTAAACCTAATCCTAAACCTAAACCTGACCCTCAACCTCACCCTAACCCTAACCCTAAACCTCACCTTAAACCTCACCTAAACCTAACCGTAACGCTTACCCTCACCCTCACCATCACCCTAACCCTCACTGTCACCCTAACCCTCAACCTAACCCTAACCCTCACCCACAGCCTAACCCTCACCCTCAACCATACCCTAAACCTCAATCTCACCCTTACCTCACCCTAACCCTAACCTTCACCCTAACTCTCACCCTAAACCTTACCCGAACCCTAACCCTAATCCTAACCCTCAGGCCCACCCTAATTCTCACCCTAATCCTAAACCTAACCCTAATCCTAACCCTAACCCTCATCCTCAACTTCACCCTAACCATAACCTAAACCTAACCCTCATCCTCAACCTCACGCTCACCCTAACGCTAACCCTAACCCTAACCCTAACCTCACCTTCACCCTCAAACAAACCCTAACCCTAATCCTAACCCTAACCCTAAACCTCACCCTCACCTTGGGAGTAACCCTAACCCTCACCTTCACCCTCACCGTAACCCTAACAATACCCCTAAACCTAAGCCTCACCCTCACCCTAATCTTAACCCTAACCCTAATTCTAACCCTAACCTCACCCTCAACTTCACCCTAACCCTAACCCTCAACCTAAGCCTCACCCTCAACCTCACCCTCACCCTAACCCTAACCCTAACCGTCATCCTAACCCTAACCCTTACCCTAGCCCTCACACTTCACCTCACCCTCACCCTAAACCTATCCTTCAGCCTCAACCTGACCCTCACCCTAACCCTTACCCTCAACCTAACCCTAACCCTAATCCTAACCCTAACCCTCACACTAACCCTAAACCTCACCATAAACCTAATCCTAACCCTAACACTATCCCTTACCCTCAACCTCAACCTCACCCTCAGACAAACCCTAACCCTAACCTGAAACCTAACCCTAAATCTCACCATCAATGTCACCCTCACCCTCACCCTAAACCTAACCATCACCCTAACCCTACCGCTCACCATAACCCTTACCCTCACCATAACCCTAAAACTAATCCTAACCCTAACCATTACACTAACCCTAACCGTCACCCTAACCCTATGCCTAACCCTAACCCTCACACTCACCCTCACGGTAATGCTCAGCCTAATACTAAACCAAACATTATCGTAACCCTAACACTAACCCTTACACTCACCCTAAACCTAACTCTATCCCTAACCCTCAACCTAAATCTAACCCTCACCCTAACCCTAACACTAAACCTAAACCTAACCCTAACCCTAACCCTCACCCTAACCCTAATCCTTAACCTCACCCTCACCCTAACCCTAACCCTAACCCTAACCCTCACCCTCACACTAGCCCTCACCATAACACTCACTCAAAGCATAACCCTCCCTCTCACCCTAACCCTCATCCTAACCCTTACACTCACCCTAATCCTAACCCTAAACCAAACCCTAACCCTCACACTAAACCCAACCATCAGCCTAAACCTAACCCTCACCATCATCCTAACCCTAACCCTAACCCTCAACCTCAACCTCACCCTCACCCTAATTCTAACACTAACCCTCACACTAACACTAACATTAACCCTAATGCTAACGCTAACCCTCACCCTCACCCTAACCCTCACCCTTACCCTAACCCTAACCCTAACCCTCACCCTAACCCTAAACCTAACCCTCACACTAAACCTAAACCTCACCCTAACCCTAAACCTATCCCTCAGCCTAACTCTCACCCAAACCCTAACCTTAATCCTCACCATATCCCTAACCCTAACCCTAACACTCACCCTCACCATAACCCTAACTCTATCCTTAAACCTCACCCTTAAAGTAATGCTAACCCTAAACCTCATCCTCACCCTAACCCTCACCTTAACCCTAACCCTAATCCTAACCCTCACCCTAACCCTAAACCTAAACCTAACCCTAGCCCTCACTCTAACACTAACACTAACCCTCACCATAAACCTAATGCTAACCCTAACACAAACCCAAACCTTCACCCTAAACCTCACTGTCATCCTAACACTCACTTAACACTAATCTTAACCCACACCCTAACCCTCACATTCATCAAAACACTCACGCTCACCCTAACCCTCACCTTAACACTTTTCCTCATCCTAACCCTAACCCTAACACTCACACAAACCCTAACCCTCACCCTAATCCTAAGCCTCTCCTACACGTTAACCCTCACTCACACCCGAAACATCAGCCTCACTCTAACCCTCACCCTCACCCTAAACATCACCCTAACCCTAACACTCACCCTAACCCTATACCTAAACGTCACCCTAACACTAACCCTCACCCTAAACCTCACCCTCACCCTAACGATAACCCTACCCTTTACCTAAACAAAACCCTCACCCTCAACCTCACCCTCACCCTAAACCCCACCCTAACCCTTACATTCACCTAACCCTCACCCTAAACCTCACACTAACCCTAACCTTGACCCTAACCCTAACCCTAACCCAAACCCTAAATCTAGCCCTACCCTCACCCACACCCTAACCCTAAACCTAACCCTAATCCTCACCCTCACCCTCACCCTCACACTAACTCTAACCCTAACAATATCCCTAACCCTAACCCTAAACCTAACCTTAACCCTCACCCTCACCCTAACCCTAACACTAACCCAAATCCTTAACCTAACCCTAACCCTCAACCTCACCTTAACCCTCACCCTAACCCTAAAACTCACTCCAACTTTAACCCTAACCCTAACCTAAACCTAACCCTAACCCTAACCCTCACCCTAACCCTCACCATCATCCTACACCTCACCCTAACCCTTATCCTCACCCTAACACTAACCTTAAAACTCACACTAACCCTAACCCTCACCCGAAACCTAACCATAACCCTAACCCTCACCCTCACCCTAACCTTAACCCGAACCGTAACCCTCACCCTCACCCTCAAGCTCACCCTCATCCTCACCCTAACTCTAACCCTTACCCTCACCGCTAACCCTAACCCTGACCCTAATGCTAACCCTAACCCTCACCCTCACCATTACCTTCAACCACAACCTCACCCGCACCCTAACCCTCATGCTATTCTAACCCTAACCATTATCTTAACCCTAACCCTCACACTCACACTCACCTTAAACCTAACCCTAACCCTAACACTCAACCTCATCCTTACCCTCACCTTAACCCTAACCCTAACAATAAACTTAACACTAACCCTAACTCTAACCATAACCATCATTATCATCCTAAACCTCACCCTAAACCTAACACTCACACACACCCTAATCCTCACCCTCACCAAAACCCTCACCCTCACCCTAACCCTCACCCTCACCCTAATCACCACCCTAACCCTAACCCTTAACCTAAACCTAACCGTAACCCACACCCTAACCCTAACTCTAACAATAACCCTAAACCTATCAATAACCGTAACCCTAACCCTCACCCTAACCCTAACCCTCACCCTCACCCTAAACTTAACCCTAACCCTCACCCTCACCCTTAACCTCACCCTCAGCCTAACCCTAACACCAAACCTAACCCTAATCCTAAACCTAACCCTCACCCTCACCCTCACCCAAACTCTAATCCTAACCCTAACCCTCACCCTCACCCTAACCCTAACCCTAAACCTCACCCTCACCCTAACCCTGCCGATAACTCTAACATGAACCCTCACCCTAAACCTCACCTTAAACTTTACCCTCAACCTAAACCTAACCCTAATCCTAACCCTAAACCTTACCCCAACTCTAACCCTCACCCAAACACTCACCCTAACCCTAACACTCACCGTCACCCTAAACCTCACCCTATCCCTAACCCTCACCCACACGCTAACCCTCGCCCTCACCTGAAAACTCACTCTCAACCTAACCCTCACCCTAAAACTAACCCTAAACTTCACACTAACCGTAACCCTCACCCTAAACTTAACACTAACCCTAACCCTCACCCTCACCCTCACCCAAACTCTAATCCTAACCCTAACCCTCACCCTCACCCTAACCCTAACCCTAAACCTCACCCTCACCCTAACCCTGCCGATAACTCTAACATGAACCCTCACCCTAAACCTCACCTTAAACTTTACCCTCAACCTAAACCTAACCCTAATCCTAACCCTAAACCTTACCCCAACTCTAACCCTCACCCAAACACTCACCCTAACCCTAACACTCACCGTCACCCTAAACCTCACCCTATCCCTAACCCTCACCCACACCCTAACCCTCGCCCTCACCTGAAAACTCACTCTCAACCTAACCCTCACCCTAAAACTAACCCTAAACTTCACACTAACCGTAACCCTCACCCTAAACTTAACACTAACCCTAACCCTCACCCTAACTTTAACACTCACAAAAACACTAACCCTCATCCTAACCCTCCCCCACACCTGAATCGTCACCCTCACCCAAGCCCTCACTCTCACCCTAAACATCACCCTAAACCTAACACTCACCCTAACCCTAACCCTAACTTTAACACTCACACAAACCCTAACCCTCACCCTAACCCTCACCTCACCTTAAACCTCACCATAACCCTACCCCTTACCTAAACGAAACCATTACTTGCACCCTCACCCTCACCCTAAACCTCACTCTAACCCTTAATCTCACCCTAACCCTAACCCTAAACCTAACCCTCACCCTCACCCTCAACCTCACCCTCACCCTAACTCTAACTCTAATCCTAACCCTCATGCTTACCCTATCCCTAACCCTAATGCTAACCCTAACCCTCATCCTCACCCTTAGCTAACCATCACCCTAACCCTAACCCTAACCCTCACATTAAACCCAACCCTCACCCTAACCCTAACCCTAACCCTCAGCCTAAAACTCACCCTAAACCTAACCCTAATCCTAATCCTCACCCTATCCCTCACCCTAACCCTAACACTTACGCTCACCCTAGCTCTCACATTAACCCTAACCATAACCCTAAACCTCACCCTAAAATGAATGCTAATCCTAACACTCACCCTCACCCTAACCCTCACCCAAACCCTTACCCTCAACTTAACCCTAACCCTCACAATAACCCTAACCCTCACCCTAATCCTATCCCTACCCCTGAGCCTCACAATCATCCCAACCCTAACCCTAACCCTAACCCTCACCCTAAACCTAACCCTCACTCTCACCCTCACCCTAAACCTAACCCTAACCCACACCCTCTCCCTAAACCTAACCCTAACCCTCACCTTCACCCTCAACCTCACCCTCAGCCTAAACCTAACACTAAACTTCAGCCTAACCCTAACCCTAACCCTAACCCTCACCCTAAACTTCACCATAACCCTAACCCTTATCTAAATGAAACCCTCACTCTCACCCTCACCCTCAACCTAAACCTCACCCTAACCCTTTCCCTCACCCTCACCCTCACCCTAACCCTAACCCTCACACTAACCCTAACGCTCACCCTCACCCTAACCCTTACTCTTACCCTCACCCACACCCTAACCCTAACCGTCAGCCTAATCTTAACCCTAACCATTATCTTAACCCTAACCCTCACCCTCACACTCACCCCCACCGTAACCCTAATCCTAACAATAACCCTAACCCTAAACCTAAACCTAACCCTTACCTTTACCATAACCCTAAACCTAACCATAATCCTCACACTAATCCAAACCCTAAACCTCACACTAACCCCAACCCTAACCCTCACACTCACCCTCAACCTCACCCTCAGCCTAAACCTAACCCTAAACCTAAACCGAATCCTAAACCTAACCCTCACCCTCAACCACACCCAAACTCGAACCCTAACCCTAACCCTCACCCTCACCCTCACCCTAACCCTAACCCTCACCCTCACCCTAAACTTTACGATAACTCTAAGATGAACCCTCACCCTAAAACTCACCTTAAACTTTACCCTCAACCTAAACTTAACCCTAATCCTTACCCTAAACCTTACCATAACTCTAACCCTCACCCAAACACTCACCCTCACCCTAACCCTCACCATCACCCTAAACCTCACCCTATCCCTAACTTTCACCCACACCCTAACCCTCACCCTCATCCGAAACCTCACCCTCACCCTCACCCTCACCCTCACCCTCATCCTAAACATCACCCTAACACTAACCCTAACCCTAACACTAACCCTAATCGTAACCCTAACCCTAACCCTAACCCTCACCCTATCCCTAATCCTAACCCTCACCCTCACCCTAACATTAACCCGAACTCTAACGCTCACCCTCACACTAGCCCTCACCCTAACATTCACTCTAACCGTAACCCTCAATCTCACTTTAACCCTCATCCTAACCCTTACCCTCACCATAACCCTAACCCTAAACCAAACCCTAACCCTCACACTAAACCCAACCCTCAGCTTAAACCTAACCCTCACCCTCATCCTAACCCCTACCCTAACCCTAAACCTAACCCTCACCCTCAACCTCACCCTCACCCTCACCCTAACACTAACCCTAACCTGCATGCTAACCCTAGCCCTAAACCGTAATGCTAAGCATAATCCTCAACCTCACTCAAGCCCTCACCCTAAACCTAACCCTAACCCTAACCCTTACCCTAGCCCTCACCCTAACCCTAACCATCACTCTCAACCTAACCCTCACCATAACCCTTACCCTCAACCTAATCCTAACCCTAAAATTTACACTGACCCTAACCCTCATCCTAACCCTAAACCTAACTCTAATCCTAAACCTTACCCTCTCCCTCACCCTAAACCTAACAATAACCCTAAGCCTAAGCCTAACCATAACCCTAAACCTAATCCTAACCCTCACCTTCACCCTCATCCTAACTCTAACCCTAACACTCACGCTAACCCTAACCCGAAACCTAATGCTAACCCTAAACCTCACCCTCACCCTAACCCTCACCCTAAACCTAAACTTCACGCTAACAGTAAACCTAACTCTCACACTAAACCTAAACCTCACCCTAACCCTAAAACTACACCACAGCCTAACTCTCACCCTAACTCTAACCCTAATCCTCAAAATATCCCTCACCCTAACCCAAACACTCACCCTCACCCTAAACCTAAACCTAACAATAACCCTAACCCCAAACCTAAACCTAACCCTAACTCTCAACCCCACCCTAACCCTAACCCTAACCCTCACCCTCACCATCACCCTCAACCTCACCTTCACCCTCACCCTAACTCTAACCCTGCCCTCATCCCAACCCTATCCGTATCCCTAATGCAACCCTAAACTTCACCCTCACCCTCACCCTTAAACTTAACCTCACCCTCACCTTCACCTCACCCTAATTATAACCCTAACCCTAACCCTTAACGAAACCCGAACCCTAACCTGCACACTAACCCTAACCCTCACCCTAAACCTCACCCTAAACCTAACCCTTACCTAACCGAAACCCTCACCCTCACCCTCACACTAATCCTCCGCCTAATCTTAACCCTAACCATTATCTTAACCATAACCCTCACCCTCATGCTAACCTTAAGCATAACCCTAACCCTAACACTCAACATCACCCTAACCCTCACCTTAACCCTAACCCTCAACCAAACCATAATGCTCACCCTCGCCAAAACCCTCACCCTTACCCTAGCCCTCACCCTCACCCTAAACCTAACTCTTAACCTAACCCTAACTGTAACCCTTACCCTAACCCTAACCCTAACAATAACCCTAAACCTAACAATAACCCTAAACCTAACAATAACCCTAACACTAACCCTCACCCTAACCCTAACCCTTGCCCTAACCCTCAACCGAACCCTAACCCTAACCCTAAACTTCACCCTCAACCTAAACCTAACCCTCACCCTAAACCTCACTCTAACCTAACACTTACCAAAATGAAACCCTCACTGTCACCCTCACCCTCACCCTAACTCTTACCCTCAACCTAACCCTGACTAGTCCTAAGCCTCACTCTAACCCTAACGCTCACCCTCACCCTAACCCTTACACTTACCTTCACCCACACCCTAACCCTAACCCTCAGCCTAATCTTAACCCTAACCATTATCTTAACCATAACCCTCACCCTCACGCTCACCTTAAACATAACCCTAACCCTAACACTCAACATCACCCTAACCCTCACCCTAACCCTAACCCTCAACCAAACCATAATGCTCACCCTCGCCAAAACCCTCACCCTTACCCTAGCCCTCACCCTCACCCTAAACTTAACTCTTAACCTAACCCTAACTGTAACCCTTACCCTAACCCTAACCCTAAAAATAACCCTAAACCTAACAATAACCCTAACACTAACCCTCACCCTAACCCTAACCCTTGCCCTAACCCTCAACCGAACCCTAACCCTAACCCTAAACTTCACCCTCAACCTAAACCTAACCCTCACCCTAAACCTCACCCTAACCTAACACTTACCAAAATGAAACCCTCACTGTCACCCTCACCTTCACCCTAACTCTTACCCTCAACCTAACCCTGACTAGTCCTAAGCCTCACTCTAACCCTAACGCTCACCCTCACCCTAACCCTTACCCTTACCCTCACCCACACCCTAACCCTAACACTCAGCCTAATCTTAACCCTAACCATTATCTTAACGCTAACCCTCACCCTCACACTCACCTTAAACTTAACCCTAACCATAACACTCAACCTCAACCTGACCCTAACCATAACCCCACCTCTAACACTCACCCTCACACTAGCCTTCACCATAAATCTCACTCTAACCCTAACCCTCAATCTCACTTTAAACCTCATCCTGACCCTTACCCTCACCATAATGCTAACCCTAAACCAAACAGTAACCCTCACACTAACCCCAACCCTCACCCTCATCCTAACACTATCCCTAACCCTAAACCTAACCCTCACCCTCACCCTCACCCTCACCCTCACCCTAACTCTAACCCTAACCTGCACGCTAACCCTAAACTTAACCCTAATGCTAACCCTAAACCTCAACCTCACCCTAGCCCTCACCCTAACCCTAACCCTAACCCTAACCCTCACCCTAACCCTAAACCTTACCCTAGCCCTCACCCTAACCCTAACCCTCACCCTCAGCCTAACCCTCACCCTAACCCTAACCCTCACCCTAACCCTCACCCCAACCATAAGGCTAAACCTAATACTCAACTTCACCCTAACCCTCACCCTAACACTTTACCTCACCCTAACCCTAACTCTAACACTCACAAAAAACCTAACCCTCACCCTAACCCTCCCCCACACCCGAATCCTCACCCTCACCCAAACCCTCACTCTCACCCTAAACGTCACCCTAAACCTAACAGTCACCCTAACCCTAACCCTAACTTTAACACTCACACATACCCTAACCCTCACCCTTACCCTAGCCCTCACCCTAACCCTAACCCTCATCCTCACCCTAACCCTCATCCTCACCCTAACCCTCACCATAACTCTTACCCTCACCCTAACCCTAAAATTAATCCTAACCCTAACATTTACACTGACCCTAACCCTCATCCTAACCCTAACCCTAACCCTAACCCTCACCCTCACCCTCACCCTAACCCTCAGCCTAATCCTAACCCTAACCCACATCAATCTCTAACCCTCACCCTCACACTCACCCTAAACCTAACTCTAACCCTAAACCTCACCCTCTCCCTCACCCTCACCCTAAAAATAACCTTAAACCTAACCCTAACCCTAATCCTAATCCTAACCCTCACCCTCACCCTCACACTAACCCTAACGCTAAACCTAACAATAACCCTAACCCTAAACCTAAATCTCAACCTAACCCTAACCCTAACCCTCACCCTCACTCTCACCCTAACCATAACCCTAACACTAACAATAAACCTATCCCTAAAACTAAACTTATCCCTAACCCTCACCCTAAACCTCACCGACATCCTAAACCTTACCCTAACCCTTACCTTCACCCTAGCCCTAACCTTAAACCACACACTAACCCTAACCCTCACCCTATACCTAACCCTAACCCTAACCCTCACCCTCACCCTCACCCTAACCCTAACCCTTACCCTAACAATAACCCTAACCCTAAACCTAACCCTAAACCTCATCCTAACCCTAACCCTAAGCCTCACCCTCAATTTCACCCTAACCCTAACCCTAACCCTAACAATAACCCTAACCCTAACCCTAACCCTTAACCTAACCCTAATCTTTCCCCACACCCTAACCCTAATCCTAATCCTCACCCTCACAAGAACCCTAACACTAACAATAACCCTAAACCAAACTCCAAACCTAACCCTAACCCTCACCCTCACCCTAACCCTAACAATAACCCTAATCCTCACCCTAACCCTCACCCTCAAGCTCACCCTCACCCTCAAGCTCACCCTCACCCTCACCCTAACTGTAACCCTAACCCTCATGCTAACCCTAAACCTGACCCTAATGCTAACCCTAACCCTCACCCTCACAATCACCCTTCCCCTCAACCTCAACCTCACCCGCACCCTAACCCTCATGCTAATCTTAACCCTACCCATTATATTAACCCTAACCCTCACACTCACACTCACCTTAAACCTAACCCTAACCCTAACATTCAACCTCACCCTTACCCTCACCCTAACCCTAACCCTAACAATAACCCTAAACCTAACCCTAAGCCACACCCTAACCCTCACTATCATCCTAACCCTCACCCTAAACCTAACACCTACACACACCCTAACCCTCACCCTCACCAAAACCCTCACCCTCACCCTAACCCTCACCCTCACCTTAATCATTACCCTAACCCTAACACTTAACCTAAACCTAAACGTAACCCTCACCCTAACCCTCACCCCAACCATAACGCTAAACCTAACACTCACCCTCACGCTAACCCTCACCCTAACACTTTACCTCACCCTAACCCTCAAGCTAACTTTAACACTCACAAAAAACCTAACCCTCACTCTAACCCTCCCCCATACCCGAATCCTCACCCTCACCCAAACCCTCACTCTCACCCTAAACATCATCCTAACCCTAACATTCACCCTAACCCTAACCTTAACTTTAACACTCACACAAACCCTAACCCTCACCCTAACCCTCACCTCACCCTAAACCTCACCCTAACCCTTACCCTCACCCTAACCCTAACCTTCAACCTCACACTAACCTTAACCCTCACCCTAAACCTAACCCTAACCCTAAACCTCACCCTCACCCTCACTCTAACCCTAACCGAAACCTAACAATAACCCTAACCCTAAACCTAAAAATAAACCTCATCCTAACCCTAACCCTAACCCTCACCCTCAATCTCACCCTAACACTAACCCTACCCCTAACAATAACCTTAAACCTAACCGTAGCCCTAACCTTAACCCTAAACCTAAACCTAACCCTCACTCTCACCCTAACCCTATAGCTAACCCTAATCCTCACCCTCACCCTTACCCTCACCCTAACTCTAACCCTAACAATATCCCTAACCCTAAACCTAAACCTAACCCTAACCCTCACCGTCACCCTAACCCTAACCCTAACCCTAATCCTAAAACTAACCCTAACCCTTAACCTCACCCTAACCCTCACCCTAAACCTAAACCTCACCCCAACCCTAACTCTAACCCTAACCTAACTCTAACCCTCAGCCTCACCCTAACCCTAAAGCTAACCCTAATCCTCACCCTCACCCTCACCCTCACGATAACCTTAAAACTTACAATAACCCTAACCCTAATCTTAAACCTAACCCTAACCCTCACACTCACCCTCACCCCAACCTTAACCGTAACCCTAACCCTCACCCTCACCCTGAAGCTCACCCTCACCCTCACCCTAACTCTAACCCTAACCCTCATGCTAACTCTTACCCTGACCCTAATGCTAACCCTAACCCTCAATCTCACCCTTGCCCTCAACCTAACCCTAACCCTTAACCTAACCCTAACCCTAACCTTCACCCTTACCCTAACCCTCACCCTAAACCACACCCTAAACCGAACCCTTACCTAACTGAAACCCTCACCCTCACCCTCACCCTAACCTTCATGCTAATCTTAACCCTACAATTATCTTAAACCTAACCCTCACCCTCACACTCAACTTAAACCTAACTCTAACGCTAACAGTCAACCTCACTGTTACACTCACCCTAACCCTAACCCTAACAATAACCCTAAACCTAGCCCTAACCCTCACCCTAACCCTCAGTATCATCCTAACCCTCACCCTAAACCCAACACTCACACACACCCTAACCCTCACCCTCACCAAAACCCTCACCGTCACCCTAACCCTCACCCTTACCCTAATCAGCACCCTAACCCTAACCCTTAACCTAAACCTAACACTCACCCTCACCCTAACCCTCACCCTAACAGTTTACTTCACCCTAACCCTAACCCAAACTTTAACACTCACAAAAACCCTAAATCTCACGCTAACCCTCTCCCACACCCGAATCCTCACCCTCACCCAAACCCTCACTCTCACCCTAAACATCACCCAAAACCTATAACACTCACCCTAACCCTAACCCTAACTTTAACACTCACACAAACCCTAACCCTCACCCTAACCCTCACCTCACCCTAAACCTCACCCTAACCCTAACCCTTACCTAACCGAAACCCTCACTCTCACCCTCACCCTCACCCAAAACCTCACCCTAACCATTACAAGCACCATAACCCTAACCCTCACACTAACCCTAACCCTCACCCTAACCCTAACCCTAACCCTTACCCTCACCCTCAACCTCACCCTAACTCTCAGCCTAATCTTAACCCTCACCATTATCTCAACCATCTCACTCTCACACTCACCTTCAAACTAACCGTAACCCTAACACTCAGCCTCACCCTCAACCTCACCCTAACCCTAACCCTAACAATAACCCTAAACCTAAACATAAACCTAACCCTAACCCTCAACCTCACCCTAACCCTCACCCTAAACCTAACCTTCACCCACACCCTAACCCTCACCCTCACCAAAACCCTCACGCTCACCCTAACCCTAAACCTTACCCTAATCATCACCCTAAACCTAACTCTTAACCTAACCCTAACTGTAACCCTCACCCTAACCCTAAACCTACCAATAACCCTAAACCTAACAATAACCCTAACCCTAACCCTCACCCTAAGCCTAAACCTCGCCCTAACCCTAACCCTAACCCTAAATTTCACTCTAACCATAACCCTAACCCTAACCTCACCCTAAACCTCACACTAACCCTAACCCTTACCTAAACGAAACCCTCACTCTCACCCTCACCCTCACCCTAAATCTCACCCTAATCTAAACCCTAACCCTAATTCTAACCCTATCCTCACCCTCATCTTCACCCTAAACCTAACCCTAAACCTAACCCTCACCCTCAACCTCACCCTCAACCTAACCCTATCCCTAACCCTAACGCTCACCCTAACAGTAACCCTTACCTTAGCCCTCACCTTTACCTTCACCCTAAAACTATCCCTCACCCTCACCCTAACCCTCACTCTAACCATGAGCCTCACACTAACCCTTACCCTCAACCTCACCATGACCCTCAGACAAAACCTAACCCTTACCCTCACCATCATCCTAATCCTAAACTTCATCCTCACCCTAGCCCTCATCATAACCCTTACCCTCACCCTAACCATAACTCTAAACCTAACCCTCACCCTCACCCTCACCCTAACCCTAACCCTAACCCTAACCCTCACCCTCACCCTAACTCTAACCCTAACAATAACCCTAACCCTAACCTTAAACCTAAACCTAACCCTCACCCTCACCCTAAACCTAAAACTAACCCTAACCCTCACCCTCACCCTCAACCTCACCCTCACCCTCACCCTAACTCTAACCCTATCCCTCACGCTAACCCTAACCCTAACCCTAATGTAACCCTAAAATTCACCCTCACCCTCACCCTTACCCTCAACCTCACCCTCACTTTCACCCTCACCCTAATCATCACCCTAACCCTAACCCTTAACCTAACCCTAACCATAACCTGCACACTAACCCTAACCCTCACCCTAAACCTAACCCTTACCTAACCAAAACCCTCACCCTCACCCTCACACTAACCCTCGGACTAATCTTAACCCTAACAATTATCTTAAACATAACCCTAACCCTCACACTCACCTTAAACCTAACCCTAACCCTAACACTCAACCTCAACCTAACCCTCAACGTAACCTTAACCCTCACCCACACCCTAATCCTCACCTTCACCAAAACCCTCACCCTCACACTCACCCTCACCCTCACCCAAATTATCACCCTAAACCTAACCCTTAACCTAACCCTGACTGTAACCCTCACCCTAACCCTAACCCTAACAATAACCCTAAACCTAACAATAACCCTAAACCTAACACTCACCCTAACCCAAACCCTCACCCTAACCCTCAATCTAACCCTAACTCTAACCCTAAACTTCACCCTAACCCTAACCGTAACCCTAAACCTCACCCTAAACCTCACCATAACCCTAACCCTTACCTAAATGAAACCCTCATTCTCACCCTCACCCTCACCCTAAAACCTCACCCTAAACCTTGCCCTCACCCTCACCCTAACCCTAACCCTCACAGTAACCCTAACGCTCACCCTCACCCTAACCCTTACCCTTACCCTCATCCACACCCTAACCATAACCCTCAGCCTAATCTTAACCCTAACCATTATCTTAACCCTAACCCTCACCCTCACACTCACCTTAAACCTAACCCTAACCCTAACACTCAACCTCACCCTCACCCTCACCCTAACCCTAACCTGAACTCTAACCCTCACCCTCACACTAGCCCTCACCATAACACTAACTCTAACCCTAAACCTCACTCTCACTTTAACCCTCATCCTAACCCTAACCCTCACCATAACCCTAACCCTAAACCAAACCCTAACCCTCACACTAAACCCAAACCTCAGCCTAAACCTAACCCTCGCCCTCATCCTAACGCTAACCCTAACCCTAATCCAAACCCTAACCCTCAATCTCTCCCTCACCTTCACACTAACTCTAACCCTAACCTGCATGCTAACCCTAAAACTAACCCTAATGCTAACCCTAAACCTCAACCTCACCCTAGCCCTCACCCTAACCCTAACCCTAACCCTAAACCTCACCCTAACCCTAACCCTTACCCTAGCCGACACCCTAACCCTAACCCTCACCCCCAGCCTAACCCTCACCATAACCCTTGCCCTCAACCTAACCCTAAACCTAATCCTAACCCTAACATTTACACTGACCCTAACCCTCATTCTAACCATAACTCTAACTGTAACTCTCACCCTCAACCTCACCCTAACCCTCAGCCTAATCCTAAACCTAACCAGTATCATATCTCTAACCCTCACCCTCACACTCACCCTAAACCTAACTCTAATCCTAAACCTCACCATCTCCCTCACACTAACCCTAACAATAACCCTAAACCTAACCCTAACCCTAACCCTAATCCTAACCCTCACCCTCACCCTCACCCTAATTCTAACCCTAACCCTCATGCTAAACCTAACCCGAACCCTAATGCTAACTCTAAACCTCACCCTCACCCTAAACTTCACCCTAAACCTAAACTTCACCCTAACATTAAACCTAACTCTCACACTATACCTAAACCTCACCCTAACCCTAAACCTACACAACAGCCTAACCCTCACCCTAACCCTAACCCGAATCCTCAACATATCCCTCACCCTAACCGGAACACTCATCCTCACCCTAGCCCTCACCCTAACCCTAATCCTACCCTTAAACCTCACCCTAAAAATAATGCTAACCCTACCCCTTATCCTCACCCTAACCCTCACCCTAACCCTAAACCGAATCCTAACCCTCACCTTAACCCTAAACCTAAACCTCACCCTAGCCCTCACTCTAACCCTAACACTAACCCTAACCCTCACCCTAATGCTAACCCTAACCCTAACCCTCACACTAACCTTCACCCTCAACCTAATCCTCACCCTAATCCTAAACCTAACCCTAATCCTAACCCTCACCCTCACCCTCAACTTCACCCTAACCCTAACCTAAACCTAACCCTCACCCTCAACCTCACCCTCACCTAACGCTAACCCTAACGCTAACCCTAACCTCACCCTCACCCACAGACAAACCCTAACCCTAACCCTAATCCTAACACTAACCCTAACCCTCACCCTCACCCTAAACCTAACCCTAACCCTCACCCTCACCCTCACCCTAAACCTAACAATAACCCTAACCCTAACCCTCACCCTCAACCTAATCCTCACCCTAATCTTAACCCTAACCCTAATTCTAACCCTAACCTCACCCTCAACTTCACCCTAACCCTAACCCTAAACCTAAACCTCACCCTCAAACTCAACCTCATCCTAAACGTAACCCTAACCCTAACCCTCACCCTAACACTAACCCTTACCTTAGCCCTCACCTTTACCCTCACCCTAACACTATCCCTCACCCTCACCCGAACCCTCACTCTAACCATAACCCTCACACTAACCCTAACCCAAATCCTAACACTCACACTAACCCTAACCCTCACCCTAAACCATATCCTAACTCGAACACTAACCCTTACCCTCAACCTCACCCTGACCCTCAGACAAAACCTAACCCTAAACCGAAATCTAACCCTAAACCTCACCCAAACCCTCACACTTACCCTCACCCTCACTCTGACCCTAAACCTCATCCTCACCCTAACCCTCAACATAAACCTTACCCTCACCCTAACCTGAACTCTAAACCTAACCCTAACCCTCACCCTCACCCTCACCCTAAAACTAACCCTAACCCTAACCCTCACCCTCACCGTAACCCTAACCCTAACAATAACCCTAACACTAAACCTAACAATAACACTAACACTCACCCTTACCCTAAACCTAACCCTAACTCTAACCCTCACCCTCACCCTCAACCTCACCCTCACCCTCACCCTAACTCTAACCCTTTCCCTCATGCTAACCTGTTCCTAACCGAAATGTAACCCTAACCCTCAACCTCACCCTCACCCTCACCCTTACCCTCACCCTCACCCTCACATTCACCCTCACCATAATCATCACCCTAAACCTAACCCTTAAACTAACCCTGACCCTAACCTGCACACTAATCCTAACCCTCACCCTAAACCTCACCCTAAACCTAACCCTTACCTAACCAAAACCCTCACCCTTACCCTCACACTAACCCTGAGCCTAATCTTAACCCTAAACATTATGTTAATCATAACCCTCACCCTCACACTCACCTTAAACCTAACCATAACCCTAACACTCAACCAAAACCTAACCCTCACCCTAACCCTAAACCTCACGCAAACCCTAACCCTCACCCTCACCAAAACCCTCACCCTCACCCTAAACCTCACCCTCACCCTAATCATCACCCTAAACCTAACCCTAACTGTAACCCTCACCCTAACCCTAACCATAACAATAACCCTAAACCTAACAATAACTCTAACCCTAACCCTCACCCTAACCCTAATCCTCGCCCTACCACTCAAGCTAACCCTAACCCTAACCCTAAACTTCACCCAAACCCTAACCGTATCCCTCACCCTAAACCTCACCCTAAGCCTAACCCTTACCAAAACGAAACCCTCACTATCACCGTTACACTCACCCTAAACCTCACCCTAACCCTTATCCTCAACCTAACCCTAACCCTAACCCTCACACTAACCGAACACTAACCCTCACCCTAACCCTTACCCTTACCCTCACCCACACCCTAACCCTAACTCTCAGCCTAATCTTAACCCTAACCATTATCTTAACCCTAACCCTCACCCTCACACTCACCTTAAACCTAACCCTAATCCTAACACTCAACCTCACCCTCACCCTCACCCTAACCTGAACTCTAACCCTCACCCAAAATGTAATCTTAAGCCTAACCCTCAAACTCACCCTAACCCTAACCCTCACCCTCACCCTAACCCTCACCCTAACCCTAATTACAACTCTAACACGAACCCTCACCCTAAACCTCACCTTAAACTTTACCCTCAACCTAAACCTAACCCTAATCCTAACCCTAAACCTTACCCTAACTCTAACCCTCACCCCAAAACTCACCCTCACCTTAACCCTAAGCGTCACCCTAAACCTCACCCTATCCCTAACCCTCACCCACACCCTAACCCTCACCCTCACCTGAAACCTCAACCTCACCCTAACACTCACCCTCACCCTAAACATCACCCTAACCCTAACCCTAACAATAACCCTAATCCTAACCCTAACCCTAACCCTCACCCTAACCCTAATCCTAACCCTCACCCTCACCCTAACCCTATCCCGAACTCTAACCCTCACTCTCACACTAGCCCTCACCCTAACACTCACTCTAACCCTAACCCTCACTCTCACTTTAACCCTCATCCTAACCCTTACCCTCAACATAAACCTAACCCTAAACCAAACCCTAACCCTCACACTGAACCCAACCCTCAGCCTAAACCTAACCCTCACCCTCATCCTAACACTAACCCTAACCCTAAACCTAACACTCAAACTCACCCTCACCCTAACTCTAAACCTAACCTGCACGCTAACCCTAACCCTAACCCTAATGCTAACCCTAATCCTCAACCTCACCCTAGCCCTCACCCTAACCATAACCCTAACCCTAAACCTCACCCAAACCCTAACCCTTACCCTATCCGTCACCCTAACCCTAAACCTCACCCTCACCCTAACCCTCACTATAACCCTTACCCTCACTCTAAACCTAAACCTAATCCTAACACTAACATTTACACTTAACCTAAACCTCATGCTAACCGTAACCCTAACCCTCATCCTCACCCTCACCCTCACCGTAACCCTCAGCCTAATCCTAACCCTAACCAGTATCATATCTCTAAAGTTCACCCTCACACTCACCCTAAACCTAACCCTTATCCTAATCCTCACCCTCACCCTCACCCTAACTCTAACGCTAAACCTAACACAAATCCTAACCGTAAACCTAAACCTCAACCT
Source organism: Dipodomys merriami (assembly GCF_024711535.1). Lineage (NCBI taxonomy): Eukaryota > Metazoa > Chordata > Mammalia > Rodentia > Heteromyidae > Dipodomys > Dipodomys merriami. The sequence continues at coordinate 4,631,459 of NW_027206513.1, read as the reverse complement.
CACCCCAATCCTAACCCTAAACCTCACCCTCAATCTCACCCTAACCCTAACCCTAACACTAACAATAACTCTAACACTAAAACTAACCCTCACCCTAACCCTAACCCTAAACCTCACACTAACCCTAACCCTCACCCTAAACCTAGCACTAACCCTAACCTTCACCCTCACTCTCACCCTACCCCAAATACTAACACTAACAATAACCCTAACCCTAAAACTAAACCTATCCCTAACCCTCACCCTAAACCTTACCATCATCCTAAACGTAATCCTAACCCTCACCCTCACCCTCACCCTCACCCTAACCCTAAACCTAAACCTAACCATAACCCTAAAGCTAAACCTAAACTTAACCCTCATCCTAACCCTAACCCTAAACCTCACCCTCAATCTCACCCTAACCCTAACCCTAACCCTAAAAATAACCCTAACCCTAACCCTTACCTAAACCTAACCCTAAACCTCACGCTCACCCTAAGCCTAAACCTAACCCTAACCCTCACCCTCACCCTAACCCTAACCCTAATCCTAAACCTAACCCTAACAATCAACCTTACACTAAGCCTCACCCTAACCCTAAACCTCACCCCAACCCTAACCCTAGCCCTAACCTAAACCTAATTCTAACCCTCACCCTCACCCTAACCCTAAACCTAACCCTAAACCTCACCCTCACCCTCACCCTCACGATAACCCTAACACTAACAATAACCCTCACCCTAAACTTAACCATTACTCTAACCCTCACCCTCACCCTCAAGCTCACCCTCACCCTCACCCTAACTCTAACCCTAACCCTCACGCTAACCCTAAACCTGACCGTAATGCTAACCCTAACCCTCACCCTCACCCTCACCCTTACCCTCAACCACAACCTCACCCGCACCCTAACCCTCATGCCAATCTTAACCCTAACCATTATCTTAACCCTAACTCTCACTCTCACACTCACCTGAAACCTAATCCTAACCCTAACACTCAACCTCACCCTTACCCTCACCCTAACCCTAACAATAACCCTAACCCTCACCCTCACCCTCACTATCATCCTAACCCTCACCCTAAACCTAATATTCACACACACCCTAACCCTCACCCTCACCAAAACCCTCACCCTTACCCTAACCCTCACCCTCACCCTAATCGTGATGATAACCCTAACCCTTAACCTAAACCTAACCGTAACCCTCACCCTAACCCTAACCCTAACAATAACCCTAAACCTATCAATAACGGTAACCCTAATCCTCACCCTAATCCTAACCCTCACCCTAACCATCACCCCAACCATAACGCTAAACCTAACACTCACCCTCACCCTAACCCTCACGATAACACTTTACTTCACCCTAACCCTAACCCAAACTTTAACACTCACAAAAACCCTAACCCTCACGGTAAACCTCCCCCACACCCGAATCTTCAAGCTCACCCAAACCCTCACTCTCACCCGAAACATCACCGTAAACCTAACACTCACTCTAACCCTAACCCTAACTTTTACACTCACACAAACCCTAACCCTCACCTGAAACCTCAACCTCACTCTAACCCTCATCCTCACCCTAGACATCAGCCTAACCCTAACCCTAACCCTAACAATAACCCTAATCCTAACCCTAACGCTAAACCTAACCCTCACGCTACCCGTAAACCTAACCCTCACCATCACCCTAACCCGAAGCCGAACTCTAACACTCACGATCACACTACCCCTCACCCTAACACTCACTCTAAACCTAACCCTCAATCTCACTTTAACCCTCATCCTAACCATTGCCCTCACCATAAACCTAACCCTAAACCAAACCCTCACCCTCACACTAAACCCAACCCTCAGCCTAAACCTAACCCTCACCCTCATCCTAACCCTAACCCTAAACCTAATCCTCAACCTCAACCTCACCCTCACCCTCACCCTAACTCTAACCCTAACCTGCATGCTAACACTAACCCTAATCCTAATGCTAACCCTAAACCTCAACCTCACCCTAGCCCTCACCCTAAACATAACCCTAACCCTAACCCTCACCCAAACCCTAACCCTTACCCTATCCGTCACCCTAACCCTAACCCTCACCCTCACCCTAACCCTCACCATAACCCTTACCCTCACTCTAATCCTAAACCTAATCCTAACCCTAAACCTAAACCTAAACCTCACCCTCATCCTAACCCTAACCCTAAACCTAACCCTCACCCTCAACCTCACCCTAACCCTAACCCTCACCCCAACACTAACCCTAACCCTAAACCTAACCCTAACCCTAACACTCACCCTAACCATAACCCTCACTATCACCCTAACCCTAACCCTCACCCTAACCCTCAACCTCACCCTCACCTTCACCCTAACTCCAACCCTAACACTCACGCTAACTCTAAACCTAACCCTAGTGCTATCCATAAACTTCACCCTCAGCCTCACTCTTACCCTCACCTTCACCCTCACCCTAATCATCACCCTAACCCTAACCCTTAAACTAACCCTAATACTAACCTTCACCCTAACCCTAACCCTAAACCTCACCCTAAACCTAACCCTTACCTAACCGAAACCCTCACCCTCACCATCACACAAACCCTCAGCCTAATCTTAACCCTAACCCTCACACTCACATTAACCTTAAACCTAAACCTAACTCTAACACTCAACCTCACCCTTACACTTACCCTAACCCTAACCCTAACAATAACCCTAACCCTAATCCTAAACCTCACCCTAACCCTCATTATCATCCTAACCCTCACCCTAACCCTAACCCCCATCCACAACCTAACCCTCACCCTCACCAAATCCCTCACCCTCACCCTAAAGCTCACCCTGACCCTAATCATCACCCTAACCCTAACCCTTAACCTAACCCTAAATGTTACCTTCGCCCTAACCCTAACAATAAGCCTAAACCTAACAATAACCCTAACCGTAAACATCACCCTAACCCTAACCCTCACCCTAACCCTCAAACTAACTCTAACACTAAACCTAACACTCACCCTCACTGTAACTCCCACCCTAACATTTTTCCTCACCCTAACCCTAACCCTAACTTTAACACTCACACAAACCCTAACACTCACCCTAACCCTCACCCTCACCCGAAACATCACCCTACACCTAACACTCACCCAAACCCTAACCCTAACCGTCACCCTAACCCTAACCCTAAACCTCACCCTAACCCTAAACCTCACCCTAACCCTAACCCTTACCTAACCGAAACCCTTACTCTAACCCTCACCATAAACCTCACCCTAACCCTTACCCTCACCCTAACCCTAATCCTAAACCTCACACTAACCCTAACCCTCACCCCCACCCTTAACCCTAACCCTTACCTTCACCCTCACCCTCACGCTAACCCTCAGCCTAATCTTAACCCTAACCATTATCTTAACCCTAACTTTCACCCTCACATTCACCTTAAACCTAACCCTAACCCTAACACTCAACCTCACCCTCACCCTAACCCTAAACCTAATCCTAACAATAACCCTAACACTAACCCTAACCCTAATCCTCACCCTAACCCTAACCCTAAACCTCACCTTCACCCTCACCCTAACCCTAACGATAACCCTCAACCTCACCCTAGCCCTCACCCTAAAATTCACGCTAACCCTAACTCTCACTCTCACACTAACACTCATTCTAAACCTTACCCTCACCCTAACCTTAACCCTAAACCTAACCCTAGCCCTCACACTAAACCTAATCCTCAGCTTAAACCTAACCCTCACCCTCATCCTAAACCTAACCCTAAACCTAACCCTCACCATCACTCTAACTCTAATCCTAACCCTCACGCTAACCCTAACCCTAATCCTAATGCTAACCCTAACCTTCACCCTCACCCTAAACCTCACCATAAGCTAACCCTCACCCTAACCCTAACCCTAACCCTCACATTAACCCCAACCCTCACCCTAACCCTAACCCTAACCCTCAGCCTAAAATTCACCCTAAACCTAACCCTAATCCTAATCCTCATGCTATCCCTCACCCTAACCGGAACACTCACACACATCCAAGCCCTCTCAATAACCCTAACCATAACCCTAAAACTCACCCTAAAACTAATGCTAACCCTAACCCTCACCCTCACTGTAACCCACAACCAAACCCTTACCCTCAACCTAACCCTAACCCTCACAATAACCCTAACCCTCACAGTAATCACCTCTAATCCTCACTCTCATCCTAACCCTAATCCTAACCTTAAACCTCCCCCTAACCTTAACCCTCACCCTCACCCTAACCCTAACCCTCACCCTCACACTCACCCTCACCCTCACCCTAACCCTAACCCTCACCCTCAACCTAACCCTCACAATAACCCTTACCCTCACCCTAAACCTAATCCTAACCCTAATCCTTATACTAACCGTAAGCCTCATCCTAAACCTAACTCTATCCCTAACCCTCACCCTCACCCTCACCCTAACCCTAACAATAACCCTATACCTACCCCTAAACCTAACCCTCACCCTAACCCCAATCCTAACCCTCACCCTCACCCTCACCCTAACTCTAACCCTAACCCTCATGCTAACCCTAACCCTAATGCTAACCCTAAAGCTCACCCTCACCCTAACCATCACGGTAACCCTAACCCTAAAAATAACTCTAAAACTCCCCATAACCCTAACATTCACCCTAACACTCAACCTAACCCTAACGCTAAACCTAACACTCATCCTCACCCTAACCCTCACCCTAACACTTTAACTCACCCTAACCGTAACCCTAACTTGAACACTCACACAAACACTGAACGTAACCCTAACCCTCCCCCACACCCGAACATTCACCCTCACACAAACCCTCACCCTCACCCAAAACATCACCCTAAACCTAACACTCACCCTAACCCTAACCCGAAACTTTAACACTCACACAAACCCTAACCCTCACCCTAACCCTAACCCCAACCGTAACCCTCACACTAACCCTAAACCTCACCCTAACCCTACCCCTAACCCTTACCCTCACCCTGAACCTTACCCTGACCCTCAGGCTAATCTTAACCCTCACCATTATCTTAAACATAACCCTCATCCCCACAATCACCTCAAACCTACGCTAACCCTAACACTCAACCTCACACTCACCCTCACACTCACCCTAACCCTAACCCTAATAATAACCCTAACCCTAACTCTAACCCTAACCCTAACCCAAACCCATACCCTAACCCTAACCCTTATCCTCACCCTAACCCTAACTGTAAATCTCACCCTCACACTAACCCTAAACCTAACCCTAACCCTGACCCTGACCCTAGCCCTCACTTTAAAACTCACGCTAAACCTAACCCTCACTCTCACCTTAACACTCATTCTAACCCTTACCCTCTCCCTAACCTTAACCCTAAACCTAACCCTAACGTTCACACTAAACCTAACCCTCAGCCTAAACCTAATCCTCACCCTCATCCTAAATCTAAACCTCACCCTCACCCTAACCCTCACACTAAGCCTAAACCTAAGCCTAATGCTAACCTTAAACCTCACCCTCACCCTAACCCTCAACATAACCCTTACCCTCACACTAACCCTAAACCTAATCCTAACCCTAACCCTTACACTAACCCTATCCCTCACCTTAACCCTAACCCTAACACTCATCCATACCCACAAACTCACCATAACCCTCAGCCTAATCCTAACCCTAACCATTATGGTAACACTAACCCTCACCCTCACACTCACCCTAAGCCTAACTCTAACCCTAACCCTCACACTCACCTTAACACTAACCCTAACCCTAACAATAACCCTAAATCTAACCCTAATCCTAACCCTCACCCTAACCCTAACCCTAACCCTCACCCTAACCCTAACCATAACAATAACCCTAAACCTAATCCTACCCCTAACAATAACCCTAAACCTAACCCTCAACCTAATCCTAACCCTCACCCTCAACATAACCTAAACCTAAACAAAAACCTAAACCTAACCCTAAACCTCACCCTCAAACTAGCCCTCACCCTAACAATCACTCTAACCCTAACCCTCACACTCACCCTAACCCTCACTCTCACCCTAACCCTCACCCTAACCCTAGCCCTCAACCTAACCCTAACCCTAAACCTCACCGTCATCCTACCACTCACCTAACCCTAACCCTCACCCACACCCTAACTCTCACCCTCACCAAAGCACTCACCCTCACACTAACCCTCAACCTAACACTTTTCCTCACTCTAACCCTAACACTAACACAAACCATAACCCTCACCCTAAACCTAACCCTCTCCCACAACTTAAACCTCACCCACACCCGAACCATCACCCTCACCCTAACACTCAACTTCACCCTAAACATCACCCTAACCCTAACACTCACCGTAACCCTAAACCTAACCGTCACTCTAACCCAAACACACAGCCTAACTATCACCTTCAGCCTAACCACAACCCTAACCTTAACCTAACCAAAACCTCACCTTCACCCTCACCCTGACCCTAAACCTCACCCTAACCTTTACCCTTACCCTAACCCTAACCCTAAACCTTAGACTAACCCTAACCCTAACCCTAACCCTAACCCTCACACTAAACCTAAACCTCACCCTAACACTAAACCTACCCCTCAGCCTAACCCTCAACCTAACCCTAACCCTAATCCTCACCATATCCCTCACCGTATCTCTAACTCTCAACCTCACCCTAGCCCTCACCCTAACCCAAACCCTAAAATTAAACCTCACCCTAAAATAATGCTAACCCTAACCCTCATCCTCACCCTAACCCTCACCCTAACCCTAACCCTAATCCTAACCCTGACCCTAACCCTAAACCTAAACCTCACTCTAGCCCTCACTCTAACCCTAACACTAACCCTAACCCTCACCCTAAAGCTAACCCTAACCCAAACCCAAACCCTCACCCTAACCCTTACCGTCATCCTAACACTCACCTAAACCTATCCCTCACCCACACCCTAACCCTCACCCTCACCAATACATTCACCCTCACACTAACCTTCACCCTAACACTTTTCCTCACCCTAACCCTTACACTAACACTCACACAAACCCTAACCCTCACCGTAAACCTAACCCTCCCCCACACATTAACCCTCACCTACACCCGAACCATCACCCTCACCCTAACACTCAACCTCACCCTAAACATCACCCTAAACCTAACACTCACCCTAACCCTAAACCTAACCCTAACGTAACCAAAACCCTCAGCCTCACCCTCAGCCTAACCCTAACCCTAAACCTAAACCTCACCATAACCCTAACCCTAAATTTCACCAGCAATATTACCCTAACCCTAACCCTAAGCCTAACAATAACCTTAACGCTAAACCTAACCCTAACCCTCACGCTAACCCAAACCCTAAATCTAACAATAAGCCTACCCCTAACCCTAAACCTAACCCTAACCCTCACCCTAACCCTCACCCTAACTCTAACCCTAATCCTAACCTTTACCGTAACCATTATCATAACCCTAACCTTCACCCTCAAAAATCACCCTAAACGTAACCATAAACCTAACCCTCACCCTCACCTTAACCCTAACCCTAACAATAACCCTAACCCTAACCCTAACCCTAAACCACACCCTCACCCTCACCCTAACCTTCAGCCTAATCCTAACCCTAATCATTATCATAACCCTAACCCTCACCCTCACACTCACCCTAAACCTAACCCTAACAATAATCCTAAACCTAACCATAACCCTAACCCTCACCCTAACCCTAAACCTAACCTTCACCCTCACCCTCACCCTAACTCTAACCCTAACCATCACGCTAACCATAACCCTAATGCTAACCCTAAACCTCACCCTCACCCTAACCCTCACCCTAAACCTAACCCTCACCCTAACCCTAACCCTAACAATAACCCTAAACCTAACCCTAACACTAACCCTCACCTTAACACTAACACTAAGCCAAACCCAAACCCTCACCCTAACCCTCACCGTCATCCTAACACTCAACTAACCCTAAACCTCACTCACACCCTAACCCGCACCCTCACCAAAACACTCAATCTCACCCTAACCCTCACCCTAACACTTTTCCTCACCTTAACCCTAACCCTAACACTCACACAAACCCTAAACCTCACCCGAACCCTAACCCTCTCTCAATCCCTAACCCTCACCCACACCCGAACCATCACCCTCACCCTCACCCTCTCCCTAAACGTCACCCTAACCCTAACAGACACCCTATCCCTAAACCCAACCGTCACCCTAACCCTAACCCTCAGTCTAACCCTCACCCTCACCCTAACCATAACCCTATCCCTTAACTAACCGAGACCCTCACCCTCATCCTAAACCACACCCTAACCCTTACCCTCACCCTAACCCTAATCCTAAACCTCACACTAACCCTAACCCTCACCCTAAACCTAACCCTCACCCTAACCCTCACCCTCACCCTCAACCTAATCCTAACCCTAACCCTAACAATAACCCTAACCCTAACCCTAAAGCTAAACCTAACACTCACACTAACCCTAACCCTTAACCTAACCCTAAACCTCACACTAACCCTAACACTCACCCTCACCCTCACCCTCAACCTAAGCCTAACTCTAACCCGAAACCTAATCCTAAACCTAAAACTGACGCTCACACTCAAACTAACCCTAACCCTAAACCTCACCCTATCCCTAACCCTAAACCTAACCATAACCCTCACCCACACCCTAACCCTCACCCTCACCGGAAACCTCACCCTGACCCTAAACCTCACTCTCACCCTTACCTCACCCTAACACTAACCCTCACCCTAACTCTAACCTTAAACTTCACCCTAATCCTAACTCTCACCCTAACCCTCACCCTCACCCTAATCCTCACCCTAATCCTAAACCTAACCCTAATCCTAATCCTAACCCTCATCCTCAACTTCACCCTAACCCTAATCTAAACCCAACCCTCATCATCAACCTAAACATCACCCACAGTCAAATCCTAACCCTAACCCTAATCCTAACACTAACCCTAACCCTCACCCTCACCCTAAACCTTAACCTAACCCTCACCCTCACCCTAAGCCTAACCCTAACCCTCACCCTAAGACTAACCCTTACCCTAGCCCTCACCCTTACCTTCACCTTTATACTAACCCTATCCCTCACCCTAAACCTAATCCTAACCCTAACACGAACCCTTACCCTCAACCACATACTCACCCTACGACAAACCCTAACCTGAACCCGAAACCTAACCCTAAAACTAACCCTCACCCTCACCCTCACCCTAACGCTAACCCTCATCCTAACCCTAACCCTTAATATAACCCTAACCCTCACCCTAACCCTAAACCTAATCCTAACCCTAACCGTTACACTAACCCTAACCCTCACCCTCACCCTCCCCCTAACCCTAAAACTAACAATAACCCTAAACCTAACCCTAACCCTAACCCCAAATCTAATCCTCACCATATCCCTCACCCTAACCCTAACACTCACCCTCACCCTAACCCTAACCCTAACTTTAAACCTCAACCTTAAAGTAATGCTAATGCTAAACCTCATCCTCACCCTAATCCTAACCCTCACCCTAACCCTAAACCTAACCCTCAGCCTAACCCTTTCCCTCACCCTCACCCTAACCCTAACCCTCACACTAACCCTAACGCTCACCCTCACCCTAACCCTTACTCTTACCCTCACCCACACCCTAACCCTAACCCTCAGCCTAATCTTAACCCTAACCATTATCTTAACCCTAACCCTCACCCTCACACTCACCCGCACCCTAACCCTAATCCTAACAATAACCCTAACCCTAAACCTAAACCTAACCCTTACCTTTACCATAACCCTAAACCTAACCATAATCCTCACACTAATCCAAACCCTAAACCTCACACTTACCCCAACCCTAACCCTCACACTCACCCTCAACCTCACCCTCAGCCTAAACCTAACCCTAAACCTAAACCGAATCCTAAACCTAACCCTCACCCTCAACCACACCCAAACTCTACCCCTAACCCTAACCCTCACCCTCACCCTCACCCTAACCCTAACCCTCACCATAACCTTTACGATAACTCTAAGATGAACCTTCACCCTAAAACTCACCTTAAACTTTACCCTCAACCTAAACTTAACCCTAATCCTAACCCTAAACCTTACCATAACTCTAACCCTCACCCAAACACTCACCCTCCCCTAACCCTCACCATCACCCTAAACCTCACCCTATCCCTAACCTTCACCCACACCCTAACCCTCACCCGCATCCGAAACCTCACCCTCACCCTCACCCTCACCCTCATCCTAAACATCACCCTAACACTAACCCTAACCCTAACACTAACCCTAATCGTAACCCTAACCCTAACCCTAACCCTCACCCTACCCTAATCCTAACCCTCACCCTCACCCTAACATTAACCCGAACTCTAACGCTCACCCTCACACTAGCCCTCACCCTAACATTCACTCTAACCGTAACCCTCAATCTCACTTTAACCCTCATCCTAACCCTTACCCTCACCATAACCCTAACCCTAAAACAAACCCTAACCCTCACACTAAACCCAACCCTCTGCTTAAACCTAACCCTCACCCTCATCCTAACCCCTACCCTAACCCTAAACCTAACCCTCACCCTCAACCTCACCCTCACCCTCACCCTAACACTAACCCTAACCTGCATGCTAACCCTAGCCCTAAACAGTAATGCTAAGCATAATCCTCAACCTCACTCAAGCCCTCACCCTAAACCTAACCCTAACCCTAACCCTTATCCTAGCACTCACCCTAACCCTAACCATCACTCTCACCCTAACCCTCATCATAACCCTTACCCTCAACCTAATCCTAACCTTAAAATTTACACTGACCCTAACCCTCGTCCTAACCCTAAACCTAACTCTAATCCTAAACCTTACCCTCTCCCTCACCCTAACCCTAAAAATAACCCTAAGCCTAACCCTAACCATAACCCTAAACCTAATCCTAACCCTCACCTTCACCCTAATCCTAACTCTAACCCTAACAGTCACGCTAACCCTAACCCGAAACCTAATGCTAACCCTAAACCTCACCCTCACCCTAACCCTCACCCTAAACCTAAACTTCACCCTAACAGTAAACCTAACTCTCACACTAAACCTAAACCTCACCCTAACCCTAAAACTACACCACAGCCTAACTCTCACCCTAACTCTAACCCTAATCCTCAAAATATCCCTCACCCCAACCCAAACACTCACCCTCACCCTAAACCTAACCCTAACAATAACCCTAACCACAACCCTAAACCTAACCCTAACTCTCAACCTCAACCTAACCCTAACCCTAACACTCACCCTCACCATCACCCTCAACCTCACCTTCACCCTCACCCTAAATCTAACCCTACCCTCACCCTAACCCTATCCCTTCACCCTCACCCTCACCCTTAAACTTAACCTCACCCTCACCTTCACCTCACCCTAATTATCACCCTAACCCTAACCCTTAACCTAAACCTAACCCTAACCTGCACACTAACCCTAACCCTCACCCTAAACCTCACCCTAAACCTAACCCTTACCTAACCGAAACCCTCACCCTCACCCTCACACTAATCCTCCGCCTAATCTTAACCCTAACCATTATCTTAACCATAACCCTCACCCTCACGCTCACCTTAAACATAACCCTAACCCTAACACTCAACATCACCCTAACCCTCACCCTAACCCTAACCCTCAACCAAACCATAATGCTCACCCTCGCCAAAATCCTCACCCTTACCCTAGCCCTCACCCTCACCCTAAACCTAACTCTTAACCTAACCCTAACTGTAACCCTTACCCTAACCCTAACCCTAAAAATAACCCTAAACCTAACAATAACCCTAACACTAACCCTCACCCTAACCCTAACCCTTGCCCTAACCCTCAACCGAACCCTAACCCTAACCCTAAACTTCACCCTCAACCTAAACCTAACCCTCACCCTAAACCTCACCCTAACCTAACACTTACCAAAATGAAACCCTCACTGTCACCCTCACCCTCACCCTAACTCTTACCCTCAACCTAACCCTGACTAGTCCTAAGCCTCACTCTAACCCTAACGCTCACCCTCACCCTAACCCTTACCCTTACCCTCACCCACACCCTAACCCTAACACTCAGCCTAATCTTAACCCTAACCATTATCTTAACGCTAACCCTCACCCTCACACTCACCTTAAACTTAACCCTAACCCTAACACTCAACCTCAACCTGACCCTAACCATAACCCCACCTCTAACACTCACCCTCACACTAGCCCTCACCATAACTCTCACTCTAACCCTAACCCTCAATCTCACTTTAAACCTCATCCTGACCCTTACCCTCACCATAATGCTAACCCTAAACCAAACAGTAACCCTCACACTAACCCCAACCCTCACCCTCATCCTAACACTAACCCTAACCCTAAACCTAACCCTCACCCTCACCCTCACCCTCACCCTCACCCTAACTCTAACCCTAACCTGCACGCTAACCCTAAACTTAACCCTAATGCTAACCCTAAACCTCAACCTCACCCTAGCCCTCACCCTAACCCTAACCCTAACCCTAACCCTCACCCTAACCCTAAACCTTACCCTAGCCCTCACCCTAACCCTAACCCTCACCCTCAGCCTAACCCTCACCCTAACCCTAACCCTCACCCTAACCCTCACCCCAACCATAAGGCTAAACCTAATACTCAACTTCACCCTAACCCTCACCCTAACACTTTACCTCACCCTAACCCTAACACTAACACTCACAAAAAACCTAACCCTCACCCTAACCCTCCCCCACACCCGAATCCTCACCCTCACCCAAACCCTCACTCTCACCCTAAACGTCACCCTAAACCTAACAGTCACCCTAACCCTAACCCTAACTTTAACACTCACACATACCCTAACCCTCACCCTCACCCTAACCCTCACCATAACTCTTACCCTCACCCTAACCCTAAAATTAATCCTAACCCTAACATTTACACTGACCCTAACCCTCATCCTAACCCTAACCTTAACCCTAACCCTCACCCTCACCCTCACCCTAACCCTCAGCCTAATCCTAACCCTAACCCATATCAATCTCTAACCCTCAGCCTCACCCTAACCCTATAGCTAACCCTAATCCTCACCCTCACCCTTACCCTCACCCTAACTCTAACCCTAACAATATCCCTAACCCTAAACCTAAACCTAACCCTAACCCTCACCGTCACCCTAACCCTAACCCTAATCCTAAACCTAACCCTAACCCTCAACCTCACCCTTACCCTCACCCTAACCATAAACCTCACCCCAACCCTAACTCTAACCCTAACCTAACTCTAACCCTCAGCCTCACCCTAACCCTAAAGCTAACCCTAATCCTCACCCTCACCCTCACCCTCACGATAACCTTAAAACTTACAATAACCCTAACCCTAATCTTAAACCTAACCCTAACCCTCACACTCACCCTCACCCCAACCTTAACCGTAACCCTAACCCTCACCCTCACCCTGAAACTCACCCTCACCCTCACCCTAACTCTAACCCTAACCCTCATGCTAACTCTTACCCTGACCCTAATGTTAACCCTAACCCTCAATCTCACCCTTGCCCTCAACCTAACCCTAACCCTTAACCTAACCCTAACCCTCACCCTAAACCTCACCCTAAACCGAACATTACATAACCGAAACCATCACCCTCACCCTCAACCTAACCTTCATGCTAATCTTAACCCTACAATTATCTTAACCCTAACCCTCACCCTCACACTCAACTTAAACCTAACCCTAACGCTAACAGTCAACCTCACCCTTACACTCACCCTAACCCTAACCCTAACAATAACCCTAAACCTAAACCTAACCCTCACCCTAACCCTCAGTATCATCCTAACCCTCACCCTAAACCCAACACTCACACACACCCTAACCCTCACCCTCACCAAAACCCTCACCGTCACCCTAACCCTCACCCTTACCCTAATCAGCACCCTAACCCTAACCCTTAACCTAAACCTAACCGTAACCCTCACCCTAACCCTAACCCTAACAATAACCCTAAACCTATCAATAACCATAACCCTAACCCTCACCCTAACCTTAACCCTCACCCAAATCCTCACTCCAACCATAACGCTAAGCCTAACACTCACCCTCACCCTAACCCTCACCCTAACAGTTTACTTCACCCTAACCCTAACCCAAACTTTAACACTCACAAAAACCCTAACCCTCACCCTAAACCTCACCTCACCCTAAACCTCACCCTAACACTAACCCTTACCTAACCGAAACCCTCACTCTCACCCTCACCCTCACCCAAAACCTCACCCTAACCATTACAAGCACCATAACCCTAACCCTCACACTAACCCTAACCCTCACCCTAACCCTAACCCTAACCCTTACCCTCACCCTCAACCTCACCCTAACTCTCAGCCTAATCTTAACCCTCACCATTATCTCAACCATCTCACTCTCACACTCACCTTCAAACTAACCGTAACCCTAACACTCAGCCTCACCCTCAACCTCACCCTAACCCTAACCCTAACAATAACCCTAAAACTAACCATAAACCTAACCCTAACCCTCAACCTCACCCTAACCCTCACCCTAACCCTAACCCTCACCCACACCCTAACCCTCACCCTCACCAAAACCCTCACGCTCACCCTAACCCTAAACCTCACCCTAATCATCACCCTAAACCTAACTCTTAACCTAACCCTAACTGTAACCCTCACCCTAACCCTAAACCTAACAATAACCCTAAACCTAACAATAACCCTAACCCTAACCCTCACCCTAAGCCTAAACCTCGCCCTAACCCTAACCCTAACCCTAAATTTCACCCTAACCATAACCCTAACCCTAACCCTCACCCTAAACCTCACACTAACCCTAACCCTTACCTAAACAAAACCCTCACTCTCACCCTCACCCTCACCCTAAATCTCACCCTAATCTAAACCCTAACCCTAATTCTAACCCTATCCTCACCCTCATCTTCACCCTAAACCTAACCCTAAACCTAACCCTCAACCTCAACCTCACCCTCACCCTAACCCTATCCCTAACCCTAACGCTCACCCTAACAGTAACCCTTACCTTAGCCCTCACTTTTACCCTCACCCTAACACTATCCCTCACCCTCACCCTAACCCTCACTCTAACCATGAGCCTCACACTAACCCTTACCCTCAACCTCACCCTGACCCTCAGACAAAACCTAACCCTTACCCTCACCCTCATCCTAATCCTGAACTTCATCCTCACCCTAGCCCTCATCATAACCCTTACCCTCACCCTAACCATAACCCTAAACCTAACCCGAACCCGAACCCTCACCCTAACCCTAACCCTAACCCTAACCCTCACCCTCACCTTAACTCTAACCCTAACAATAACCCTCACCCTAACCCTAAACCTAAACCTAACCCTCACCCTTACCCTAACCCTAAAACTAACCCTAACCCTCACCCTCACCCTCAACCTCACCCTCACCCTCACCCTCACCCTAACTCTAACCCTATCCCTCACGCTTACACTAACCCTAACCCTAATGTAACCCTAAAATTCACCCTCACCCTCACCCTTACCCTCAACCTCATCCTCACCTTCACCCTCACCCTAATCATCACCCTAACCCTAACCCTTAACTTAACCCTAACCATAACCTGCACACTAACCCTAACCCTCACCCTAAACCTAACCCTTACCTAACCAAAACCCTCACCCTCACCCTCACACTAACCCTCGGACTAATCTTAACCCTAACAATTATCTTAAACATAACCCTAACCCTCACATTCACCTTAAACCTAACCCTAACCCCAACACTCAACCTCAGCCTAACCCTCAACGTAACCTTAACCCTCACCCACACCCTAATCCTCACCTTCACCAAAACCCTCACCCTCAAACTCACCCTCACCCTCACCCTTATTATCACCCTAAACCTAACCCTTAACCTAACCCTGACTGTAACCCTCACCCTAACCCTAACCCTAACAATAACCCTAAACCTAACAATAACCCTAAACCTAACACTCACCCTAACCCAAACCCTCACCCTAACCCTCAATCTAACCCTAACTCTAACCCTAAACTTCACCCTAACCCTAACCGTAACCCTAAACCTCACCCTAACCCTAACCCTTACCTAAATGAAACCCTCATTCTCACCCTCACCCTCACCCTAAAACCTCACCCTAAACCTTACCCTCACCCTCACCCTAACCCTAACCCTCACAGTAACCCTAACGCTCACCCTCACCCTAACCCTTACCCTTACCCTCACCCACACCCTAACCCTAACCCTCAGCCTAATCTTAACCCTAACCATTATCTTAACCCTAACCCTCACCCTCACACTCACCTTAAACCTAACCCTAACCCTAACACTCAACCTCACCCTCACCCTCACCCTAACCCTAACCTGAACTCTAACCCTCACCCTCACACTAGCCCTCACCATAACACTAACTCTAACCCTAAACCTCACTCTCACTTTAACCCTCATCCTAACCCTAACCCTCACCATAACCCTAACCCTAAACCAAACCCTAACCCTCACACTAAACCCAAACCTCAGCCTAAACCTAACCCTCGCCCTCATCCTAACGCTAACCCTAACCCTAATCCAAACCCTAACCCTCAATCTCTCCCTCACCTTCACACTAACTCTAACCCTAACCTGCATGCTAACCCTAAAACTAACCCTAATGCTAACCCTAAACCTCAACCTCACCCTAGCCCTCACCCTAACCCTAACCCTAACCCTAAACCTCACCCTAACCCTAACCCTTACCCTAGCCGACACCCTAACCCTAACCCTCACCCTCAGCCTAACCCTCACCATAACCCTTGCCCTCAACCTAACCCTAAACCTAATCCTAACCCTAACATTTACACTGACCCTAACCCTCATTCTAACCATAACCCTAACTGTAACTCTCACCCTCAACCTCACCCTAACCCTCAGCCTAATCCTAACCCTAACCAGTATCATATCTCTAACCCTCACCCTCACACTCACCCTAAACCTAACTCTAATCCTAAACCTCACCATCTCCCTCACACTAACCCTAACAATAACCCTAAACCTAACCCTAACCCTAACCCTAATTCTAACCCTCACCCTCACCCTCACCCTAATTCTAACCCTAACCCTCATGCTAAACCTAACCCGAACCCTAATGCTAACTCTAAACCTCACCCTCACCCTAAACCTCACCCTAAACCTAAACTTCACCCTAACATTAAACCTAACTCTCACACTATACCTAAACCTCACCCTAACCCTAAACCTACACAACAGCCTAACCCTCACCCTAACCCTAACCCGAATCCTCAACATATCCCTCACCCTAACCGGAACACTCATCCTCATCCTAGCCCTCACCCTAACCCTAATCCTACCCTTAAACCTCACCCTAAAAATAATGCTAACCCTACCCCTTATCCTCACCCTAACCCTCACCCTAACCCTAAACCGAATCCTAACCCTCACCTTAACCCTAAACCTAAACCTCACCCTAGCCCTCACTCTAACCCTAACACTAACCCTAACCCTCACCCTAATGCTAACCCTAACCCTAACCCTCACACTAACCTTCACCCTCAACCTAATCCTCACCCTAATCCTAAACCTCACCCTAATCCTAACCCTCACCCTCACCCTCAACTTCACCCTAACCCTAACCTAAACCTAACCCTCACCCTCAACCTCACCCTCACCTAACGCTAACCCTAACGCTAACCCTAACCTCACCCTCAACCACAGACAAACCCTAACCCTAACCCTAATCCTAACACTAATCCTAACCCTCACCCTCACCCTAAACCTAACCCTAACCCTCACCCTCACCCTCACCCTCACCCTAAACCTAACAATAACCCTATCCCTAACCCTCACCCTCAACCTAATCCTCACCCTAATCTTAACCCTAACCCTAATTCTAACCCTAACCTCACCCTCAACTTCACCCTAACCCTAACCCTAAACATAAACCTCACCCTCAAACTCAACCTCATCCTAACCCTAACCCTAACCCTAACCCTCACCCTAACACTAACCCTTACCTTAGCCCTCACCTTTACCCTCACCCTAACACTATCCCTCACCCTCACCCGAACCCTCACTCTAACCATAACCCTCACACTAACCCTAACCCAAATCCTAACACTCACACTAACCCTAACCCTCACCCTAAACCACACTAACCCTTACCCTCAACCTCACCCTGACCCTCAGACAAAACCTAACCCTAACCCGAAATCTAACCCTAAACCTCACCCAAACCCTCACACTAACCCTCACCCTCACTCTGACCCTAAACCTCATCCTCACCCTAACCCTCAACATAAACCTTACCCTCACCCTAACCTGAACCCTTAACCTAACCCTAACCCTCACCCTCACCCTCACCCTAAAACTAAACCTAACCCTAACCCTCACCCTCACCGTAACCCTAACCCTAACAATAACCCTAACACTAAACCTAACAATAACCCTAACACTCACCCTCACCCTAAACCTAACCCTAACTCTAACCCTCACCCTCACCCTCACCCTAACTCTAACCCTATCCCTCATGCTAACCCTGTCCCTAACCGAAATGTAACCCTAACCCTCAATCTCACCCTCACCCTCACCCTTACTCTCACCTTCACCCTCACATTCACCCTCATCATAATCATCACCCTAAACCTAACCCTTAAACTAACCCTCACCCTAACCTGCACACTAATCCTAACCCTCACCCTAAACCTCACCCTAAACCTAACCCTTACCTAACCAAAACCCTAACCCTTACCCTCACACTAACCCTGAGCCTAATCTTAACCCTAAACATTATCTTAATCATAACCCTCACCCTCACACTCACCTTAAACCTAACCATAACCCTAACACTCAACCTAAACCTAACCCTCACCCTAACCCTAAACCTCACGCAAACCCTAACCCTCACCCTCACCAAAACCCTCACCCTCACCCTAAACCTCACCCTCACCCTAATCATCACCCTAAACCTAACCCTAACTGTAACCCTCACCCTAACCCTAACCATAACAATAACCCTAAACCTAACAATAACTCTAACCCTAACCCTCACCCTAACCCTAACCCTCGCCCTAACACTCAAGCTAACCCTAACCCTAACCCTAAACTTCACCCAAACCCTAACCGTATCCCTCACCCTAAACCTCACCCTAACCCTAACCCTTACCAAAACGAAACCCTCACTATCACCCTTACACTCACCCTAAACCTCACCCTAACCCTTATCCTCAACCTAACCCTAACCCTAACCCTCACACTAACCCTAACACTAACCCTCACCCTAACCCTTACCTTACCCTCACCCACACCCTAACCCTAACTCTCAGCCTAATCTTAACCCTAACCATTATCTTAACCCTTACACTCACCCTCACACTCACCTTAAACCTAACCCTAATCCTAACACTCAACCTCACCCTCACGCTCACCCTAACCATAACCCTAACAATAACCCTAAGCCTAAACTTAAACCTAACCCTAACCCTAACCCTAATCCTCACCCTAACCCTAACCCTAAACCTCACCCTTACCCTAACCCTAACCCTAATCCTCACCTTAGCCCTCACCCTAAAACTCACACTAACCCTAACCCTCACTCTCACCCTAACACTCATTCTAACCATTAACCTCACCCTAACCCTCACCATAAACCTTATCCTAAACCTGACACTAAAACTAACCCTCAGCTTAAACCTAACCCTCACCCTCATCCTAAACCTAACCCTAACCCTAACCCTCTCCCTCACCTTCAACCTCACCCTCACCCTCACTCTAACTCTAATCCTAACCCTCACGCTAACCCTAACCCTAACCCTAAAGCTAACCCTAACACTCATCCTCACCCTAACCCTCACCCTAACCCTAACCCTAACCCTCACATTAAACCCAACCCTCACCCTAACCCTAACCCTAACCCTCAGCCTAAAACTCACCCTAAACCTAACCCTAATCCTAATCCTCACCCTATCCCTCACCCTAACCCTAACACTCACACACGCCCTAGACCTCACATTAACCCTAACCATAACCCTAAAACTCACCCTAAAACTAATGCTAACCCTAACCCTCAACCTCAACCTAACCCTCACCCAAACCCTTACCCTCAACCTAACCCTAACACTCACAATAACCCTAACCCTCAACCTAATCCTATCCCTACACCTGAGCCTCACAATCATCCTAACCCTAACCCTAACCCTAAACTTCACCCTATCCCTAACCCTCACCCTCACCCACAACCTAACCCTAACCCGAACCCTCACCCTAAACCTAAACCTAACCCTCACCCTCACCCTCAACCTCACTCTCAGCCTAACCCTAACACTAAACCTAACCCTAATCCTAAACCTAACCCTCACCCTCACCCTCACCCAAACTGTAATCTTAAGCCTAACCCTCAAACTCACCATAACCCTAAACCTCACCCTCACCCTAACCCTCACCCTAACACTAATTACAAATCTAACATGAACCCTCACCCTAAACCTCATCTTAAACTTTACCCTCAACCTAAACCTAACCCTAATCCTAACCCTAAACTTTACCCTAAATCTAACCCTCACCCCAAAACTCACCCTCACCTTAACCCTAAGTGTCACCCTAAACCTCACCCTATCCCTAACCCTCACCCACACCCTAACCCTCACCCTCACCTGAAACCTCAACCTCACCCTAACACTCACCCTCACCCTAAACATCACCCTAACCCTAACCCTAACAATAACCCTAATCCTAACCCTAACCCTAACCCTCACCCTAACCCTAATCCTAACCCTCACCCTCAACCTAACCCTATACCGTACTCTAACCCTCACTCTCACACTAGCCCTCACCCTAACACTCACTCTAACCCTAACCCTCACTCTCACTTTAACCCTCATCCTAACCCTTACCCTCAACATAAACCTAACCCTAAACCAAACCCTAACCCTCACACTGAACCCAACCCTCAGCCTAAACCTAACCCTCACCCTCATCCTAACACTAACCCTAACCCTAAACCTAACGCTCAAACTCACCCTCACCCTAACTCTAAACCTAACCTGCACGCTAACCCTAACCCTAACCCTAATGCTAACCCTAATCCTCAACCTCACCCTAGCCCTCACCCTAACCATAACCCTAACCCTAAACCTCACCCAAACCCTAACCCTTACCCTATCCGTCACCCTAACCCTAAACCTCAACCTCACCCTAACCCTCACTATAACCCTTACCCTCACTCTAAACCTAAACCTAATCCTAACACTAACATTTACACTTAACCTAACCCTCATGCTAACCGTAACCCTAACCCTCATCCTCACCCTCACCCTCACCGTAACACTCAGTCTAATCCTAACCCTAACCAGTATCATATCTCTAAAGTTCACCCTCACACTCACCCTAAACCTAACCCTTATCCTAATCCTCACCCTCACCCTCACCCTAACTCTAACGCTAAATCTAACACAAATCCTAACCCTAAACCTAAACCTCAACCTCACCCCAATCCTAACCCTAAACCTCACCCTCAATCTCACCCTAACCCTAACCCTAACACTAACAATAACTCTAACACTAAACCTAACCCTCACCCTAAAACTAACCCTAAACCTCACACTAACCCTAACCCTCACCCTAAACCTAGCACTAACCCTAACCTTCACCCTCACTCTCACCCTAACCCTAACACTAACACTAACAATAACCCTAACCCTAAAACTAAACCTATCCATAACCCTCACCCTAAACCTTACCATCATCCTAAACCTCATCCTAACCCTTACCCTCACCCTAACCCTAACCTTAACCCACACACTAACCCTAACCCTCACCCTAAACCTAATCCTAACCCTCACCCTCACCCTCACCCTCACCCTAACCCTAAACCTAAACCTAACCATAACCCTAAAGCTAAACCTAAACTTAAACCTCATCCTAACCCTAACCCTAAACCTCACCCTCAATCTCACCCTAACCCTAACCCTAACCCTAAAAATAACCCTAACCCTAACCCTTACCTAAACCTAACCCTAAACCTCACGCTCACCCTAAGCCTAAACCTAACCCTAACCCTCACCCTGACCCTAACCCTAACCCTAATCCTAAACCTAACCCTAACAATCAACCTCACACTAAGCCTCACCCTAACCCTAAACCTCACCCCAACCCTAACCCTAGCCCTAACCTAAACCTAATTCTAACCCTCACCCTCACCTTAACCCTAAACCTAACCCTAAACCTCACCCTCACCCTCACCCTCACGATAACCCTAACACTAACAATAACCCTAAACCTAACCCTAAACCTAACCCTAACCCTCACCCTCACCCTCACCCTAACCTTAACCATTACTCTAACCCTCACCCTCACCCTCAAGCTCACCCTCACCTTCACCCTAACTCTAACCCTAACCCTCACGCTAACCCTAAACCTGACCGTAATGCTAACCCTAACCCTCACCCTCACCCTCACCCTTACCCTCAACCACAACCTCACCCGCACCCTAACCCTCATGCCAATCTTAACCCTAACCATTATCTTAACCCTAACTCTCACTCTCACACTCACCTGAAACCTAATCCTAACCCTAACACTCAACCTCACCCTTACCCTCACCCTAACCCTAACAATAACCCTAACCCTCACCCTCACCCTCACTATCATCCTAACCCTCACCCTAAACCTAATATTCACACACACCCTAACCCTCACCCTCACCAAAACCCTCACCCTTACCCTAACCCTCACCCTCACCCTAATCGTGATGATAACCCTAACCCTTAACCTAAACCTAACCGTAACCCTCACCCTAACCCTAACCCTAACAATAACCCTAAACCTATCAATAACGGTAACCCTAATCCTCACCCTAATCCTAACCCTCACCCTAACCATCACCCCAACCATAAGGCTAAACCTAACACTCACCCTCACCCTAACCCTCACAATAACACTTTACTTCACCCTAACCCTAACCCAAACTTTAACACTCACAAAAACCCTAACCCTCACGCTAAACCTCCCCCACACCCGAATCCTCAAGCTCACCCAAACCCTCACTCTCACCTGAAACATCACCCTAAACCTAACACTCACTCTAGCCCTAACCCTAACTTTTACACTCACACAAACCTTAACCCTCACCTGAAACCTCAACCTCATTCTAACCCTCACCCTCACCCTAAACATCAGCCTAACCCTAACCCTAACCCTAACAATAACCCTAATCCTAACCCTAACCCTAAACTTAACCCTCACCCTACCCGTAAACCTAACCCTCACCCTCACCCTAACCCGAAGCCGAACTCTAACACTCACGATCACACTAGCCCTCACCCTAACACTCACTCTAAGCCTAACCCTCACTCTCACTTTAACCCTCATCCTAACCATTGCCCTCACCATAAACCTAACCCTAAACCAAACCCTCACCCTCACACTAAACCCAACCCTCAGCCTAAACCTAACCCTCACCCTCATCCTAGCCCTAACCCTAAACCTAATCCTCAACCTCAACCTCACCCTCACCCTAACCCTAACTCTAACCCTAACCTGCATGCTAACACTAACCCGAACCCTAATGCTAACCCTAAACCTCAACCTCACCCTAGCCCTCACCCTAAACATAACCCTAACCCTAACCTTCACCCTAATCCTAACCCTTACCCTAGCCCTCACCCTAACCCTAACCCTCACCCTCACCCTAACCCTCACCATAACCCTTACCCTCACTCTAATCCTAAACCTAATCCTAACCCTAAACCTAAACCTAAACCTCACCCTCATCCTAACCCTAACCCTAACCCTAACCCTCACCCTCAACCTCACCCTAACCCTAACCCTCACCCCAACCCTAACCCTAACCCTAAACCTAACCCTAACCCTAACCCTCACCCTAACCCTAACCCTCACTATCACCCTAACCCTAACCCTCACCCTAACCCTCAACCTCACCCTCACCTTCACCCTAACTCCAACCCTAACACTCACGCTAACTCTAAACCTAACTCTAGTGCTATCCATAAACTTCACCCTCAGCCTCACTCTTACCCTCACCTTCACCCTCACCCTAATCATCACCCTTACCCTAACCCTTAAACTATCCCTAATACTAACCTTCACCCTAACCCTAACCCTAAACCTCACCCTAAACCTAACCCTTACCTAACCGAAACCCTCACCCTCACCATCACACAAACCCTCAGCCTAATCTTAACCCTAACCCTCACACTCACATTAACCTTAAACCTAACCCTAACTCTAACACTCAACCTCACCCTTACACTTACCCTAACCCTAACCCTAACAATAACCCTAACCCTAATCCTAAACCTCACCCTAACCCTCATTATCATCCTAACCCTCACCCTAACCCTAACCCCCATCCACAACCTAACCCTCACCCTCACCAAAACACTCACCCTCACCCTAAACCTCACCCTGACCCTAATCATCACCCTAACCCTAACCCTTAACCTAACCCTAACTGTAACCTTCGCCCTAACCCTAACAATAACCCTAAACCTAACAATAACCCTAACCGTAAGCATCACCCTAACCCTAACCCTCACCCTAACCCTCAAACTAACTCTAACACTAAACCTAACACTCACCCTCACTGTAACTCCCACCCTAATATTTTTCCTCACCCTAACGCTAACCGTAAATTTAACACTCACACAAACCCTAACACTCACCCTAACCCTCACCCTCACCCGAAACATCTCCCTAAACCTAACACTCACCCAAACCCTAACCCTAACCGTCACCCTAAACCTAAACCTAAACCTCACCCTAACCCTAAACCTCACCCTAACCCTAACCCTTACCTAACCGAAACCCTTACTCTAACCCTCACCATAAACCTCACCCTAACCCTTACCCTCACCCTAACCCTAATCCTAAACCTCACACTAACCCTGACCCTCACCCTCACCCTTAACCCTAACCCTTACCCTCACCCTCACCCTCACACTAACCCTCAGCCTAATCTTAACCCTAACCATTATCTTAACCCTAACTTTCACCCTCACATTCACCTTAAACCTAACCCTAACCCTAACACTCAACCTCACCCTCACCCTAACCCTAAACCTAATCCTAACAATAACCCTAACACTAACCCTAACCCTAATCCTCACCCTAACCCTAACCCTAAACCTCACCTTCACCCTCACCCTAACCCTAACGATAACCCTCAACCTCACCCTAGCCCTCACCCTAAAATTCACGCTAACCCTAACTCTCACTCTCACACTAACACTCATTCTAAACCTTACCCTCACCCTAACCTTAACCCTAAACCTAACCCTAACCCTCACACTAAACCTAATCCTCAGCTTAAACCTAACCCTCACCCTCATCCTAAACCTAACCCTAAACCTAACCCTCACCATCACTCTAACTCTAATCCTAACCCTCACGCTAACCCTAACCCTAATCCTAATGCTAACCCTAACCTTCACCCTCACCCTAAACCTCACCATAAGCTAACCCTCACCCTAACCCTAACCCTAACCCTCACATTAACCCCAACCCTCACCCTAACCCTAACCCTAACCCTCAGCCTAAAACTCACCCTAAACCTAACCCTAATCCTAATCCTCATGCTATCCCTCATCCTAACCGGAACACTCACACTCACCCAAGCCTTCTCAATAACCCTAACCATAACCCTAAAACTCACCCTAAAACTAATGCTAACCCTAACCCTCACCCTCACTGTAACCCACAACCAAACCCTTACCCTCAACCTAACCCTAACCCTCACAATAACCCTAACCCTCACACTAATCCTATCCCTACCTCTAATCCTCACTCTCATCCTAACCCTAATCCTAACCTTAAACCTCCCCCTAACCTTAACCCTCACCCTCACCCTAACCCTAACCCTCACCCTCACACTCACCCTCACCCTCACCCTAACCCTAACCCTCACCCTCAACCTAACCCTCACAATAACCCTTACCCTCACCCTAAACCTAATCCTAATCCTAATCCTTACACTAACCGTAAGCCTCATCCTAAACCTAACCCTAACCCTAACTCTAACCCTCACCCTCTCCCTAACCCTCAGCCTAATCCTAACCCTAACAATTATCATAACCTTAACCCTCACCCTCACACTCACCCTAAACCTAACTCTAACCCTAACCCTCACCCTCACCCTCACCCTAACCCTAACAATAACCCTATACCTAACCCTAAACCTAACCCTCACCCTAACCCCAATCCTAACCCTCACCCTCACCCTCACCCTAACTCTAACCATAACCCTCATGCTAAATCTAACCCTAATGCTAACCCTAAAGCTCACCTTCACCCTAACCGTCACGGTAACCCTAACCCAAAAATAACTCTAAACCTCCCCCTAATCCTCACTATCATCCTAACCCTCACCCTAACCCTAACACTCCCGCACACCCTAACCCTCGCCCTCACCAAAACCCTCACCCTCACCCTAGCCCTCACCCTCACCCTAATCATCACCCTAACTCTAACCCTTAACCTAACCCTTACCGTAACCCGCACCCTAACACTAACCGTAACAATAATCCTAACCCTATCAATAACCATAACCCTAACCCTCACTCTAACCCTAACATTCACCCTAACACTCAACCTAACCCTAACGCTAAACCTAACACTCATCCTCACCCTAACCCTCACCCTAACACTTTAACTCACCCTAACCGTAACCCTAACTTGAACACTCACACAAACACTGAACGTAACCCTAACCCTCCCCCACACCCGAACATTCACCCTCACACAAACCCTCACCCTCACCCTAAACATCACCCTAAACCTAACACTCACCCTAACCCTAACCCTAACTTTAACACTTACACAAACCCTAACCCTCACCCTAACCATCACCTCACCCTAAACCTTACGCTAACCCTACCACTTCCCTAACCGAAACCCTCACTCTCACACTCACCCTCACCCTAAACCTCACTGTAACCCTTACCCTCACCCTAACCCTAACCCCAACCCTAACCCTCACACTAACCCTAAACCTCACCTTAACCCTACCCCTAACCCTTACCCTCACCCTGAACCTTACCCTGACCCTCAGGCTAATCTTAACCCTCACCATTATCTTAAACATAACCCTCACCCCCACAATCACCTCAAACCTAACGCTAAGCCTAACACTCAACCTCACACTCACACTCACACTCACCCTAACCCTAACCCTAATAATAACCCTAACCCTAACTCTAACCCTAACCCTAACCCAAAACCATACCCTAACCCTAACCCTAACTGTAAATCTCACCCTCACACTAACCCTAAACCTAACCCTAACCCTGACCCTGACCCTAGCCCTCACTTTAAAACTCACGCTAAACCTAACCCTCACTCTCACCTTAACACTCATTCTAACCCTTAACCTCTCCCTAACCTTAACACTAAACCTAACCCTAACGTTCACACTAAAACTAACCCTCAGCCTAAACCTAATCCTCACCCTCATCCTAAATCTAACCCTCACCCTCACCCTAACCCTCACACTAAGCCTAAACCTAAGCCTAATGCTAACCTTAAACCTCACCCTCACCCTAACCCTCAACATAACCCTTACCCTCACACTAACCCTAAACCTAATCCTAACCCTAACCCTTACACTAACCCTATCCCTCACCTTAACCCTAACCCTAACACTCATCCATACCCACAAACTCACCATAACCCTCAGCCTAATCCTAACCCTAACCATTATGGTAACACTAACCCTCACCCTCACACTCACCCTAAGCCTAACTCTAACCCTAACCCTCACACTCACCTTAACACTAACCCTAACCCTAACAATAACCCTAAATCTAACCCTAATCCTAACCCTCACCCTAACCCTCACCCTCACCAAAGCACTCACCCTCACACTAACCCTCACCCTAACACTTTTCCTCACTCTAACCCTAACACTAACACAAACCATAACCCTCACCCTAAACCTAACCCTCTCCCACACCTTAAACCTCACCCACACCCGAACCATCACCCTCACCCTAACACTCAACTTCACCCTAAACATCACCCTAACCCTAACACTCACCCTAACCCTAAACCTAACCGTCACCCTAACCCAAACACACACCCTAACTATCACTTTCAGCCTAACCACAACCCTAACCCTAACCTAACCAAAACCTCACCCTCACCCTCACCCTGACCCTAAACCTCACCCTAAACTTTACCCTAACCCTAACCCTAACCCTAAACCTAACCCTCACACTAAACCTAAACCTCACCCTAACACTAAACCTACCCCTCAGCCTAACCCTCACCCTAACCCTAACCCTAATCCTCACCATATCCCTCACCGTATCTCTAACTCTCAACCTCACCCTAGCCCTCACCCTAACCCAAACCCTAAAATTAAACCTCACCCTAAAATAATGCTAACCCTAACCCTCATCCTCACCCTAACCCTCACCCTAACCCTAACAATAACCCTAACCCACACCATAAACCTCACTATCATCCTAACCCTCACCCTAACCCTAACACTCACACACACCCTAAACCTCACCCTCACCAAAACCCTCACCCTCAACCTAACCCTCACTCTCACCCTAACCAGAACACTAACCCTAACCCTTAACCTAACCCTAACCGTAACCCTCACCCTAACCCTAACAATAACCCTAAAACTATCAATAACCCTAACCCTAACCCTCACCCTCACCCTAACACTCACCCTAATATTTTACCTCACCCTAACCCTAACCCTAACTTTAACACTCACACAAACCCTCAACCTAACCCTAACCCTCCCCCACAACCAAAACCTCACCCTCACCCAAACCTTCACCCTCACCCTAAACATCACCGTAAACATAACACTCACCCTAACCCTAACCCTAACTTTAACATTCACACAAACCTAATTATCAAGCTAACCCTCACCTCACCCTAAACATCACCCTAACCCTACCAGTTACCTAACCAAAACCCTCACTCTCACCCTCACCCTCACCCTAAACCTCACCCTAACCCTTACCCTCACCCTAACCCTAACCCTAACCCTCACCCTCACACTAACCCTAACCCTCACCCTAACCCTAACCCTAAACCTTACCATCAACCTCACCGTCACCGTAACCCTCAGCCTAATCTTAAACTCACCATTATCTTAACCCTCACCCTAACCCTCACCTCACCCTAAACCTCACCCTAACCCTACCACTTACCTAACCGAAACCCTCACTCTCACCCTCACACTCACCCTTAAGCTAACCCTAACCCTAATCCTCACCCTAACCCTAAACCTAACCCTAACCCTCACCCTCACCCTAGCACTCACCTTAAAACTCAAGCTAAACCTAACCCTCACTCTTACCCTAACACTCATTTGAACCCTTACCCTTACCCTAACCCTAACCCTAAACCTAACCCTAACGTTCACACAAAACCTAACCCTCAGCCTAAACCTAACCCTAACCCTAACCCTCACCCTCATATTCAACCTCACCCTCATCCTCACTCTAACTCTAACCCTAACCCTCATGCTAACACTAACCCTAAGCCTAATGCTAACCCTAACCCTCACCCTCACCCTAACTCTCACCATAACCCATACAATCACCCTGACCCTAACCCTAATCCTAACCCTAACCCTTACACTAACCCTAACCCTCACCCTCACCCTAACCCTAACCCTAAACCTAACCCTAACCCTCACACATACCCTCAACCTCACCCTAACCCTCAGCCTAATCCTAACCCTAACCATTATCTTAACCCTAAACCTCACCCTCACACTCACCTTAAACTTAACCCTAACCCTAAACCTCACCCTCACCCTCACCCTAACCCTAACAATAATCCTAAACCTAACCCTAACATTAACCCTAACCCTAACCCTCACTCTAACCCTAACCCTAACCCTCACCCTCATCCGAAACCTCACCCTCACCCTCACGCTAACTCTAACCCTAACCCTAACGCTAACCCTAACCCTAACCCTAACCCTAATGCTAACCCTGACCCTCAACCTCACCCTCACCCTTACACTCAACCTCAACCTCACCCTCACCCTCACCCTAATCATCACCCTAACCCTAACCCTTAACCTAACGCTAACCATAACCTTCACCCTAACCCTAACCCTCACCCTAAACCTAACCCTTTCCTAACCGAAACCTCACTGTCACCCTCACACTAACCCTCAGCCTAATCTTAACCCTAACCATTATCTTAACCCTAACCCTCACCATCACACTCACCTTAAACCTAACCCTAACCCTAACACTCAACATCACCCTTACCCTCACCCTAACCCTCACTATCATCCTAACCCTCACCCTGATCCTAACTCTCCCCCCACCCTAACCCTCACCCTCACCAAAACCCTCACCTCACCCTAACCCTCACCCTCACCCAGATTATCACCCTAACCCTAACCCTTCACCTAACCCTAAACCTAATCCTCACCCTAACCATAAACCTAAACCTCACACTAACCCTAACCCTCACCCTAAATTTAACCCTAACCCGAACCCTCACCCTCAACCTCAACCTAATCCTAACCCTAACCCTAATAATAACCCTAACCCTAAACCTAAACCTAACCCTCACAATAAGCCTAACCCTCACCCTCACCCTTCCCCTACCCCTAACCCTAACCCTCACCCTCATTTCACCCTCACCCTAAACCTAACCATAACAATAACCCTAACCCTAAACCTAAACCTAAACCTCACCCTAACCCTAACCCTAAACCTCACCTTCAATCTCACCCGAACCCTAACCCTAAGCCTAACAATAAACCTAACCCTAACCCTAACCCTAACCCTCACGCTAACCCTAACCCTAAACCTAACAACCACCCTACCCTAACCCTAAACCTAACAGTAACCCTCACCCTAACCCTAACCCTAAACCTCAAGTTCAATCTCACCCTAACCCTAAACCGAAGCCTAACAATAAACATAACCCTAACCCTAAACCTAACCCTCTTACTAACCCTAACCCTAAACCTAAAAATAACCCTACCCTAACCCTAAACCTTACCCTAACCCTCACGCTAACCCTAACCCTAATCCTAACCCTTACCCTAACCATTATCTTAACCCTAACCCTCAACCTCACAATCACAGTAACCCTAACCCTAAACCTAAACCTCACCCTCAACCTCACCCTAACCCTAACAATAACCCTAAATCTAACCCTAAACCTAACCCTAACCATCACCCTCACCCTCACCCTAACCCTAACCCTAATCCTAAACGTAACCCTAACCCTCACCCTCACCCTCACCCTCACCTTAAACCTCACCCTAACCCTTACCGTCACCCTAACCCTAAACCTCACACTAACCCTAATCCTCACCCTAAACCTAACCCTAACCCTAAACCTCACCCTCACCCACACCCTAACCCTAACCCTAACCCTAAAAATAACCCTAACGCTAAACCTAAATCTAAACCTCATCCTAACCCTAAACCTAAACCTCACCCTCAATCTCACCCTAAATCTAACTCTAAAAATAACCCTAACCCTAAGCTTAACCCTAACCCTAACCCTCACCCTATCACTAACCCTAAACCCAATAATATTCATACCCCTAACCCTAAACCTAACCGTAATCCTCACCCTAAACCTAACCCTAATCCTAACCCTTACCCTAACCATTATCTTAACCCTAACCATCACCCTCACATTCACCCTAAACCTAACCCTAAACCTCATCCTCACACTTACCCTCACGCTATCCCTAACCCTAACAATACCCCTAACCCTAACCCTAAACCTAACCCTAACCCTCACCCTACCCCTCAGCCTAAAACTCACCTAAACCTAACCCTAATCCTAATCCTCACTCTATTCCTCACCCTATTCTGAACACTCACACTCACCCAAGCCCTCACATTAACCCTAACCATAACCCTAAACCTCACCCTAAAACTATTGCTAACCCTAACCCTCACCCTCACCCTAACCCTCAACCAAACACTTACCGTCAACCTAACCCTAACCCTCAAAATAACTCTAACCCTCACCCTAATCTTATCCCTACCTCTGAGCCTCACCCTCATCCTAATCCTAACCCTAACCCTAACCCTCACCCTAACCCTAACCCTCACCCTCACCCTAACCCTAACCCTCACACTCACACTCACACTCATCCAAACTGTCACCATAACCCTTACCCTCACCCTAACCCTAAACCTAATTCTAACCCTAACCCTTAAACTAACACTAACCCTCATCCTAAGCCTAACCCTAACGCTAACCCTAACCCTCACCCTCACCCTCACCCTAAACCTCAGCCTACTCCTAACCCTAACCATTATCGTAACCCTAACCCTCACCCTCACCCTCACCCTCACCTTAAACCAAACTGTAACCCTAAACCTGACCCTCACCATCACCCTAACCCTAACCCAAACATTAACCCTAAATCTAACCCTAACCCTAACCCTCACCCTAACCCTAATCCTAACCCTCACCCTCACCCTCACCCTAACTCTAACCCTAACGGTCATGCTAACCCTAACCCTAATGCTAACCCTAAACCTAAACCTAACAATAACCCTAAACCTAACCCTCACCCTAACCCTAACCCTAACAATAACCCTAAACCTAACCCTCACCCTAACCCTAACCCTCACCCTAAACCTAATCCTAACCCTCACCCTCACCCTCACCCTAACTCTAACCCTAACTGTCAATCTAACCCTAACCCTAATGCTAACCCTAAACCTCACCCTCACCCTAACCCTCACTCTAACCATAAACCTAACCCTCACACTAAATGTAAAGCTCACCCTAACCCTAAACCAACCCCACAGCCTAACCCTCACCCTCACCCTAACCCTAAGCCTCAACATATCCCTCACCCTAACCGTAACACTCACCCTCACCCTAGTCCTACCCTAACCCTAACCCTAACCTTAAACCTCACCCTAAAAGTAATGCTTACCCTAACCTTTACCTCAACCTAACCCTCACACTAACCCTAACCCTAATCCTAACCCTCACCCTAACCCTAAACCTAAACCTTACCCTAGCCCTCACTCTAACCCTAACACTAACCCTAACCCTCACCCTAACGATAACACTAACCCAAACCCAAACCCTCACCCTAAACCTCACCGTCATCCTAACACTCACCTAACCCTAACACTCACCCACACCTTAAGCCTCACCCTCACCAACACACTCACCCTCACCCTAACACTTTTCCTCACCCTAACCCTAACCCTAACACTCACACAAACCCTAAACCTCACCCGAACCCTGTCTCCCAAACCCAAACCCTCACCCACACCTGAAACATCACCCTCACCCTAACCCTCACCCTCACCCTAAACATCACCCTAATACTAACCGACACCCTAACCCTAAACCCAACCATCACCCTAACCCTAACCCTCACCCTAACCCTCAACCTCACCCTAACCTTAACCCTATCCCTTAACTCACCAAAACCCTGACGATCACCCTCACCCTCACCCTAAACCACACCCTAACTCTTATCCTCACCCTAACCCTAAAGCTAAAACTAACACTCACACTAACCCTAACCCTTACCCTAACCCTAACCCTAACCCTCACTCTCACCCTCACCTGAACCCTCACCCTAACCCTCAACTTCACCCTCACCCTAACCCTAACCCTCAGCCTAACACTAACCCTAACCATAACCCTCACCCTAACCCTCTCCCTCACCCTCACCCTCACCCTCAACTTCACCCTAACCCTAACCCTAAACCTAAACCTCACACTCAACCTCACCCTCAACCTAACCCTAACCCTAACCCTAACCCCCACCGTAACACTAACCCTTACCCTAGCCCTCCCCCTTATCCTCACCTTCACATTAACCCTATCCCTCACCATCCCCCTAACCCTCAACCTAACCCTTACCCTCACCCTAACCCTAACCCTAATCCTAGCCCAAACCCTCCCACTAATCATAACCCTCACCCTAAACCTAATCCTAATCCTAACACTAACCCTTACCCTCAACCTAATCCTCACCTTCAGACAAACCCTAACCCTAACCCGAAACCTAACCCTAAACCTAACCCTCACCCTCATCCTCACCATCACCTTAACCCTAACCCTCATCCTCACCCTAACCCTCACCATAACCTTTACCCTCACCCTAACCCTAAACGTAATACTAACCCTAGCCCTCACTCAATCTCTAACACTAACCCTCATGCTAAAGCTAACTCTAACCCAAACCCTAATCCTCACCCTAACCCTCACCGGCATCCTAACACTAACCTAACACTAACCCTCACCCACACCCTAACCTTCACCCTCACCAAAACAGTCACCCTCACACTAACCCTCACCCTATCACTTTTCCTCACCCTAAACCTAACCCTAACACTCACACAAACCCTAATCCTCACCCTAAAACTAACCCTCTCCCAAACCCTAACCTGCACCCACACCCGAACCATCATCCTCACCCTAACCCTCACCCTCACTCTAAACATCACCCGAACCCAAACACTAACCCTAACCCTAAACCTAACCGTCACCCTAACCCAAAACGTCACCCTATCACTCACCCTCACAGTAACCCTACTCCTAACCCTAACCCTCACCCTGACCCTCAACCTAACCCTAAACTTAACCCTAACAATAACCCTAACGCTAAACCTAAACCTCAACCTAACCCTAACCCTAAACCTCACATTCAATCTCACCCTAACCCTAACCCCAAACCTAACAATAACCCTAACCCTAACCCTAATCCTAACCCTAATCCTAACCCTTACCGTAACCATTATCTTAACCCTAACCCTCACCCTCACCCTCACCCTAAACCTCACCCTAACCCTTACACTCACCCTAACCCTAAACCTCACACTAACCCTAACCCTCAACCTAAACCTCACCCTAACCCTAACACTCACCCTCACCCTCACCCTAAACCTAAAAATAACCCTAACACTAAACGTAAACCTAAACTGCATCCTAACCCTAACCCTATACTTCACCCTCAATCTCACCCTAACCCTAACAATAACTCTAACTCTAACCCTTACCCTAACCCTCACCCTAAAACTAACCCAACCCTTAACCTAAAAATAACCCTACACCTAATCCTAAAACTAACCCTATCCCTAACCCTAAACCAAACCCTAATCCAGCCCTTAACAAAACCATTATGTTAACCCTAACCCTCACAATCACCCTAAACCTAACCCTAACCCTTACCCTCACCCTCACCCTCACCCTCACACTAACCCTAACCCTAACAATATCCCTTACCCTAACCCTAAACCTAACCCTAACCCTCACCCACACCCTAACCCTAACCCTAATCCTAAACCTAATTCTAACCCTGACCCTCACCCTAACCCTCACCATAACTCTAACCCTCACCCTAACCCTAACCCTAACCCTAAACCTAAACCTAACCCTAACCCTCACCCTCACCCTAACCGTAATCCTCACCCTCACTCTCAACCTCACCCTAACCCTAACCCTAACAATAACCCTAACCCTAACCCTAAACCTAATCCTAACCCTCACCCTCAACCTAATTCTAACCATAACCCTAACCCTCACCCTCACCCTCAACCTCACCCTCACCCTCACCCTAACTCTAACCCTAACCCTCACGCTAATCTTTACCCTAACCCTAATGCTAAAACTAACGCTCACCCTCACCCTCACCCTTACCCTAAACCTCACCCTCACCCTCACCCTCACCCTCGCCCTAATCATCACCCTAACCCTAACCCTCACCCTAAACCTCACCCTAAACCTAACCCTTACCTAACCGAAACTCTCACCCTCACCCTAACCCTCATGCTAATCTAAACCCTAACCATTATCTTAACCCTAACACTCACCCTCACACTCACTTTAAACCTAACCCTAACCCTAACACTCAACCTCATCCTTACCCTCACCCTAAGCCTAACAATAACCCTCACCCTCACCCTCACCCTTCCCCTCAACCTCAACCTCACCCGCACCCTAACCTTCATGCTAATCTTAACCCTAACCATTATATTAACCCTAACCCTCACACTCACACTCACATTAAACCTAACCCTAACCCTAACACTCAACCTCACCCTTACCTCACCCTAACCCTAACAATAACCCTAAACCTAACCCTAAGCCACACCCTAACCCTCACTATCATCCAAACCCTCACCCTAAACCTAACACCTACACACACCCTAACCCTCACCCTCACCAAAACCCTCACCCTCACCCTAACCCTCACCCTCACCTTAATCATTACCCTAACAATAACACTTAACCTAAACCTAACCGTAACCCTCACCCTAACCCTCACCCCAACCATAACGCTAAACCTAACACTCACCCTCACGCTAACCCTCACCCTAACACTTTACCTCACCCTAACCCTCAAGCTAACTTTAACACTCACAAAAAACCTAACCCTCACTCTAACCCTCCCCCATACCCGAATCCTCACCCTCACCCAAACCCTCACTCTCACCCTAAACATCACCCTAAACCTAACATTCACCCTAACCCTAACCCTAACTTTAACACTCACACAAACCCTAACCCTCACCCTAACCCTCACCTGACCCTAAACCTCACCCTAACCCTTACCCTCACCCTAACCCTAACCTTAAACCTCACACTAACCCTAACCCTCACCCTAAACCTAACCCTAACCCTAAACCTCACCCTCACCCTCATTCTAACCCTAACCGAAACCTAACAATAACCCTAACCCTAAACCTAAAAATAAACCTCATCCTAACCCTAACCCTAACCCTCACCCTCAATCTCACCCTAACACTAACCCTACCCCTAACAATAACCTTAAACCTAACCGTAGCCCTAACCTTAACCCTAAACCTAACCCTAACCCTCACTCTCACCCTAACCCTATAGCTAACCCTAATCCTCACCCTCACCCTTACCCTCACCCTAACTCTAACCCTAACAATATCCCTAACCCTAACCCTAAACCTAACCCTAACCCTCACCGTCACCCTAACCCTAACCCTAATCCTAAACCTAACCCTAACCCTCAACCTCACCCTAACCCTCACCCTAACCCTAAACCTCACCCCAACCCTAACTCTAACCCTAACCTAACTCTAACCCTCAGCCTCACCCTAACCCTAAAGCTAACCCTAATCCTCACCCTCACCCTCACCCTCACGATAACCTTAAAACTTACAATAACACTAACCCTAATCTTAAACCTAACCCTAACCCTCACACTCACCCTCACCCCAACCTTAACCGTAACCCTAACCCTCACCCTCACCCTGAAGCTCACCATCACCCTCACCCTAACTCTAACCCTAACCCTCATGCTAACTCTTACCCTGACCCTAATGCTAACCCTAACCCTCAATCTCACCCTTGCCCTCAACCTAACCCTAACCCTTAACCTAACCCTAACCCTAACCTTCACCCTAACCCTAACCCTCACCCTAAACCTCACCCTAAACCGAACCCTTACCTAACCGAAACCCTCATCCTCACCCTCACCCTTACCTTCAGGCTAATCTTAACCCTACAATTATCTTAACCCTAACCCTCACCCTCAC
Organism: Dipodomys merriami; assembly: GCF_024711535.1. Taxonomy (NCBI): domain Eukaryota; kingdom Metazoa; phylum Chordata; class Mammalia; order Rodentia; family Heteromyidae; genus Dipodomys; species Dipodomys merriami. Next base: position 4,593,884 of record NW_027206513.1, on the reverse strand, counting down.
CCTCAACTTAAACCTAACCCTAACGCTAACAGTCAACCTCACCCTTACACTCACCCTAACCCTAACCCTAACAATAACCCTAAACCTAAACCTAACCCTCACCCTAACCCTCAGTATCATCCTAACCCTCACCCTAAACCCAACACTCACACACACCCTAACCCTCACCCTCACCAAAACCCTCACCGTCACCCTAACCCTCACCCTTACCCTAATCATCACCCTAACCCTAACCCTTAACCTAAACCTAACCATAACCCTCACCCTAACCCTAACCCTAACAATAACCCTAAACCTATCAATAACCATAACCCTAACCCTCACCCTAACCTTAACCCTCACCCAAATCCTCACTCCAACCATAACGCTAAGCCTAACACTCACCCTCACCCTAACCCTCACCCTAACAGTTTACTTCACCCTAACCCTAACCCAAACTTTAACACTCACAAAACCCTAAATCTCACGCTAACCCTCTCCCACACCCGAATCCTCACCCTCACCCAAACCCTCACTCTCACCCTAAACATCACCCAAAACCTATAACACTCACCCTAACCCTAACCCTAACTTTAACACTCACACAAACCCTAACCCTCACCCTAACCCTCACCTCACCCTAAACCTCACCCTAACCCTAACCCTTACCTAACCGAAACCCTCACTCTCACCCTCACCCTCACCCAAAACCTCACCCTAACCATTACAAGCACCATAACCCTAACCCTCACACTAACCCTAACCCTCACCCTAACCCTAACCCTAACCCTTACCCTCACCCTCAACCTCACCCTAACTCTCAGCCTAATCTTAACCCTCACCATTATCTCAACCATCTCACTCTCACACTCACCTTCAAACTAACCGTAACCCTAACACTCAGCCTCACCCTCAACCTCACCCTAACCCTAACCCTAACAATAACCCTAAACCTAACCATAAACCTAACCCTAACCCTCAACCTCACCCTAACCCTCACCCTAACCCTAACCCTCACCCACACCCTAACCCTCACCCTCAACAAAACCCTCATGCTCACCCTAACCCTAAACCTCACCCTAATCATCACCCTAAACCTAACTCTTAACCTAACCCTAACTGTAACCCTCACCCTAACCCTAAACCTACCAATAACCCTAAACCTAACAATAACCCTAACCCTAACCCTCACCCTAAGCCTAAACCTCGCCCTAACCCTAACCCTAACCCTAAATTTCACCCTAAACATAACCCTAACCCTAACCCTCACCCTAAACCTCACACTAACCCTAACCCTTACCTAAACAAAACCCTCACTCTCACCCTCACCCTCACCCTAAATCTCACCCTAATGTAAACCCTAACCCTAATTCTAACCCTATCCTCACCCTCATCTTCACCCTAAACCTAACCCTCAACCTCAACCTCACCCTCACCCTAACCCTATCCCTAAACCTAACGCTCACCCTAACAGTAACCCTTACCTTAGCCCTCACCTTTACCCTCACCCTAACACTATCCCTCACCCTCACCTTAACCCTCACTCTAACCATGAGCCTCACACTAACCCTTACCCTCAACCTCACCCTGACCCTCAGACAAAACCTAACACTTACCCTCACCCTCATCCTAATCCTAAACTTCATCCTCACCCTAGCCCTCATCATAACCCTTACCCTCACCCTAACCATAACCCTAAACCTAACCCGAACCCTCACCCTCACCCTAACCCTAACCCTAACCCTCACCCTCACCCTAACTCTAACCCTAACAATAACCCTCACCCTAACCCTAAACCTAAACCTAACCCTCACCCTCACCCTAACCCTAAAACTAACCCTAACCCTCACCCTCACCCTCAACCTCACCCTCACCCTCACCCTAACTCTAACCCTATCCCTCACGCTAACACTAACCCTAACCCTAATGTAACCCTAAAATTCACCCTCACCCTCACTCTTATCCTCAACCTCACCCTCACCTTCACCCTCACCCTAATCATCACCCTAACCCTAACCCTTAACCTAACCCTAACCATAACCTGCACACTAACCCTAACCCTCACCCTAAACCTAACCCTTACCTAACCAAAACCCCCACCCTCACCCTCACACTCACCCTCGGCCTAATCTTAACCCTAACAATTATCTTAAACATAACCCTAACCCTCACACTCACCTTAAACCTAACCCTAACCCTAACACTCAACCTCAACCTAACCCTCAACGTAACCTTAACCCTCACCCACACCCTAATCCTCACCCTCACCAAAACCCTCACCCTCACCCTCACCCTCACCCTCACCCTAATTATCACCCTAAACCTAAACCTTAACCTAACCCTGACTGTAACCCTCACCCTAACCCTAACCCTAACAATAACCCTAAACCTAACAATAACCCTAAACCTAACACTCACCCTAACCCAAACCCTCACCCTAACCCTCAATCTAACCCTAACTCTAACCCTAAACTTCACCCTAACCCTAACCGTAACCCTAAACCTCACCCTAAACCTCACCCTAACCCTAACCCTTACCTAAATGAAACCCTCTTTCTCACCCTCACCCTCACCCTAAAACCTCACCCTAAACCTTACCCTCACCCTCACCCTAACCCTAACCCTCACAGTAACCCTAACGCTCACCCTCACCCTAACCCTTACACTTACCTTCACCCACACCCTAACCCTAACCCTCAGCCTAATCTTAACCCTAACCATTATCTTAACCCTAACCCTCACCCTCACACTCACCTTAAACCTAACCCTAACCCTAACTCTCAACCTCACCCTCACCCTCACCCTAACCCTAACCTGAACTCTAATCCTCACCCTCACACTAGCCCTCACCATAACACTAACTCTAACCCTAAACCTCACTCTCACTTTAACCCTCATCCTAACCCTAACCCTCACCATAACCCTAACCCTAAACCAAACCCTAACCCTCACACTAAACCCAAACCTCAGCCTAAACCTAACCCTCGCCCTATCCTAATGCTAAACCTAACCCTAATCCAAACCCTAACCCTCAATCTCTCCCTCACCTTCACACTAACTCTAACCGTAACCTGCATGCTAACCCTAAAACTAACCCTAATGCTAACCCTAAACCTCAACCTCACCCTAGCCCTCACCCTAACCCTAAACCTCACCCCAACCCTAACCCTTACCCTAGCCGACACCCTAACCCTAACCCTCACCCTCAGCCTAACCCTCACCATAACCCTTGCCCTCAACCTAACCCTAAACCTAATCCTAACCCTAACATTTACACTGACCCTAACCCTCATTCTAACCATAACCCTAACTGTAACTCTCACCCTCAACCTCACCCTAACCCTCAGCCTAATCCTAACCCTAACCAGTATCATATCTCTAACCCTCACCCTCACACTCACCCTAAACCTAACTCTAATCCTAAACCTCACCATCTCCCTCACACTAACCCTAACAATAACCCTAAACCTAACCCTAACCCTAACCCTAATCCTAACCCTCACCCTCACCCTCACACTAATTCTAACCCTAACCCTCATGCTAAACCTAACCCGAACCCTAATGCTAACTCTAAACCTCACCCTCACCCTAACCCTCACCCTAAAACTAAACTTCACCCTAACATTAAACCTAACTCTCACACTATACCTAAACCTCACCCTAACCCTAAACCTACACAACAGCCTAACCCTCACCCTAACCCTAACCCTAATCCTCAACATATCCCTCACCCTAACCGGAACACTCATCCTCACCCTAGCCCTCACCCTAACCCTAATCCTACCCTTAAACCTCACCCTAAAAATAATGCTAACCCTACCCCTTATCCTCACCCTAACCCTCACCCTAACCCTAAACCGAATCTTAACCCTCACCTTAACCCTAAACCTAAACCTCACCCTAGCCCTCACTCTAACCCTAACACTAACCCTAACCCTCACCCTAATGCTAACCCTAACCCTAACCCTCACACTAACCTTCACCCTCAACCTAATCCTCACCCTAATCCTAAACCTAACCCTAATCCTAACCCTCACCCTCACCCTCAACTTCACCCTAACCCTAACCTAAACCTAACCCTCACCCTCAACCTCACCCTCACCTAACGCTAACCCTAACGCTAACCCTAACCTCACCCTCACCCACAGACAAATCCTAACCCTAACCCTAATCCTAACACTAACCCTAACCCTCACCCTCACCCTAAACCTAACCCTAACCCTCACCCTCACCCTCACCCTCACCCTAAACCTAACAATAACCCTAACCCTAACCCTCAACCTCAACCTAATCCTCACCCTAATCTTAACCCTAACCCTAATTCTAACCCTAACCTCACCCTCAACTTCACCCTAACCCTAACCCTAAACCTAAACCTCACCCTCAAACTCAACCTCATCCTAACCCTAACCCTAACCCTAACCCTCACCCTAACACTCACCCTTACCTTAGCCCTCAACTTTACCCTCACCCTAACACTATCCCTCACCCTCACCCGAACCCTCACTCTAACCATAACCCTCACACTAACCCTAACCCAAATCCTAACACTCACACTAACCCTAACCCTCACCCTAAACCATATCCTACTCGAACACTAACCCTTACCCTCAACCTCACCCTGACCCTCAGACAAAACCTAACCCTAACCCGAAATCTAACCCTAAACCTCACCCAAACCCTCACACTTACCCTCACCCTCACTCTGACCCTAAACCTCATCCTCACCCTAACCCTCAACATAAACCTTACCCTCACCCTAACCTGAACCCTAAACCTAACCCTAACCCTCACTCTCACCCTAAAACTAACCCTAACCCTAACCCTCACCCTCACCGTAACCCTAACCCTAACAATAACCCTAACACTAAACCTAACAATAAACCTAAAACTCACCCACACCCTAAACCTAACCCTAACTCTAACCCTCACCCTCACCCTCAACCTCACCCTCACCCTCACCCTAACTCTAACCCTATCCCTCATGCTAACCCTGTCCCTAACCGAAATGTAACCCTAACCCTCAACCTCACCCTCACCCTCACCCTTACCCTCACCCTCACCCTCACATTCACCCTCACCATAATCATCACCCTAAACCTAACCCTTAAACTAACCCTCACCCTAACCTGCACACTAATCCTAACCCTCACCCTAAACCTCACCCTAAACCTAACCCTTACCTAACCAAAACCCTCACCCTTACCCTCACACTAACCCTGAGCCTAATCTTAACCCTAAACATTATCTTAATCATAACCCTCACCCTCACACTCACCTTAAACCTAACAATAACCCTAACACTCAACCTAAACCTAACCCTCACCCTAACCCTAAACCTCACGCAAACCCTAACCCTCACCCTCACCAAAACCCTCACCCTCACCCTAAACCTCACCCTCACCCTAATCATCACCCTAAACCTAACCCTAACTGTAACCCTCACCCTAACCCTAACCATAACAATAACCCTAAACCTAACAATAACTCTAACCCTAACCCTCACCCTAACCCTAACCCTCGCCCTAACACTCAAGCTAAACCTAGTCCTAACACTAAACTTCACCCAAACCCTAACCGTATCCCTCACCCTAAACCTCACCCTAACCCTAACCCTTACCAAAACGAAACCCTCACTATCACCCTTACCCTCACCCTAAACCTCACCCTAACCCTTATCCTCAACCTAACCCTAACCCTAACCCTCACACTAACCCTAAAACTAACCCTCACCCTAACCCTTACCCTTACCCTCACCCACACCCTAACCCTAACTCTCAGCCTAATATTAACCCTAACCATTATCTTAACCCTCACACTCACCCTCACACTCACCTTAAACCTAACCCTAATCCTAACACTCAACCTCACCCTCACGCTCACCCTAACCATAACCCTAACAATAACCCTAAGCCTAAACTTAAACCTAACCCTAACCCTAACCCTAAACCTAATCCTCACCCTAACCCTAACCCTAAACCTCACCCTTACCCTAACCCTAACCCTAATCCTCACCCTAGCCCTCACCCTAAAACTCACACTAACCCTAACCCTCACTCTCACCCTAACACTCATTCTAACCATTAACCTCACCCTAACCCTCACCATAAACCTTATCCTAAACCTGACACTAAAACTAACCCTCAGCTTAAACCTAACCCTCACCCTCATCCTAAACCTAACCCTAACCCTAACCCTCTCCCTCACCTTCAACCTCACCCTCACCCTCACTCTAACTCTAATCCTAACCCTCACGCTAACCCTAACCCTAACCCTAAAGCTAACCCTAACACTCACCCTCAACCTAACCCTCACCCTAACCCTAACCCTAACCCTCACATTAAACCCAACCCTCACCCTAACCCTAACCCTAACCCTCAGCCTAAAACTCACCCTAAACCTAACCCTAATCCTAATTCTTATCCTATCCCTCACCCTAACCCTAACACTCACGCTCGCCCTAGACCTTACATTAACACTAACCATAACCCTAAAACTCACCCTAAAACTAATGCTAATCCTAACTCTCACCCTCAGCCTAACCCTCACCCAAACCCTTACCCTCAACTTAACCCTAACACTCACAATAACCCTAACCCTCAACCTAATCCTATCCCTAAACCTGAGCCTCACAATCATCCTAACCCGAACCCTCACCCTAAACCTAAACCTAACCCTCACCCTCACCCTCAACCTCACTCTCAGCCTAACCCTAACACTAAACCTAACCCTAATCCTAAACCTAACCCTCACCCTCACCCTCACCCAAACTGTAATCTTAAGCCTAACCCTCAAACTCACCCTAACCCTAACCCTCACCCTCACCCTAACACTCACCCTAACCCTAATTACAACTATAACATGAACCCTCACCCTAAACCTCACCTTAAACTTTACCCTCAACCTAAACCTAACCCTAATCCTAACCCTAAACCTTACCCTAACTCTAACCCTCACCCCAAAACTCACCCTCACCTTAACCCTAAGCGTCACCCTAAACCTCACCCTATCCCTAACCCTCACACACACCCTAACCCTCAGCCTCACCTGAAACCTCAACCTCACCCTAACACTCACCCTCACCCTAAACATCACCCTAACCCTAACAATAACACTAATCCTAACCCTAACCCTAACCCTAACCCTCACCCTAACCCTAATCCTAACCCTCACCCTCACCCTAACCCTATCCCGAACTCTAACCCTCACTCTCACACTAGCCCTCACCCTCACTCACTCTAACCCTAACCCTCACTCTCACTTTAACCCTCATCCTAACCCTTACCCTCAACATAAACCTAACCCTAAACCAAACCCTAACCCTCACACTGAACCCAACCCTCAGCCTAAACCTAACCCTCACCCTCATCCTAACACTAACCCTAACCCTAAACCTAACGCTCAAACTCACCCTCACCCTAACTCTAAACCTAACCTGCACGCTAACCCTAACCCTAACCCTAATGCTAACCCTAATCCTCAACCTCACCCTAGCCCTCACCCTAACCATAACCCTAACCCTAAACCTCACCCAAACCCTAACCCTTACCCTATCCGTCACCCTAACCCTAACCCTCACCCTCACCCTAACCCTCACTATAACCCTTACCCTCACTCTAAACCTAAACCTAATCCTAACACTAACATTTACACTTAACCTAACCCTCATGCTAACCGTAACCCTAACCCTCATCCTCACCCTCACCCTCACCGTAACACTCAGCCTAATCCTAACCCTAACCAGTATCATATCTCTAAAGTTCACCCTCACACTCACCCTAAACCTAACCTTTATCCTAATCCTCACCCTCACCCTCACCCTAACTCTAACGCTAAACCTAACACAAATCCTAACCCTAAACCTAAACCTCAACCTCACCCCAATCCTAACCCTAAACCTCACCCTCAATCTCACCCTAACCCTAACCCTAACACTAACAATAACTCTAACACTAAACCTAACCCTCACCCTAACCCTAACCCTAAACCTCACACTAACCCTAACCCTCACCCTAAACCTAGCACTAATCCTAACCTTAACCCTCACTCTCACCCTAACCCTAACACTAACACTAACAATAACCCTAACCCTAAAACTAAACCTATCCCTAACCCTCACCCTAAACCTTACCAACATCCTAAACCTTATCCTAACCCTTACCCTCACCCTAACCCTAACCTTAACCCACACACTAACCCTAACCCTCACCCTAAACCTAATCCTAACCCTCACCCTCACCCTCACCTTCACCCTAACCCTAACGCTAAACCTAACCATAACCCTAAAGCTAAACCTAAACTTAAACCTCATCCTAACCCTAACCCTAAACCTCACCTTCAATCTCACCTTAACCCTAACCCTAACCCTAAAAATAACCCTAACCCTAACCCTTACCTAAACCTAACCCTAAACCTCACGCTCACCCTAAGCCTAAACCTAACCCTAACCCTCACCCTAACCCTAACCCTAACCCTAATCCTAAACCTAACCCGAACAATCAACCTCACACTAAGCCTCACCCTAACCCTAAACCTCACCCCAACCCTAACCCTAGCCCTAACCTAATCCTAATTCTAACCCTCACCCTCACCCTAACCCTAAACCTAACCCTAAACCTCACCCTCACCCTCACCCTCACGATAACCCTAACACTAACAATAACCCTAAACCTAACCCTAAACCTAACCCTAACCCTCACCCTCACCCTCACCCTAAACTTAACCATTACTCTAACCCTCACCCTCACCCTCAAGCTCACCCTCACCCTCACCCTAACTCTAACCCCAACCCTCACGCTAACCCTAAACTTGACCGTAATGCTAACCCTAACCCTCACCCTCACCCTCACTCTTACCCCCAACCACAACCTCACCCGCACCCTAACCCTCATGCCAATCTTAACCCTAACCATTATCTTAACCCTAACTCTCACTCTGACACTCACCTGAAACCTAACCCTAACCCTAACACTCAACCTCACCCTTACCCTCACCCTAACCCTAACAATAACCCTAACCCTCACCCTCACACTCACTATCATCCTAACCCTCACCCTAAACCTAATATTCACACACACCCTAACCCTCACCCTCACCAAAACCCTCACCCTTACCCTAACCCTCACCCTCACCCTAATCGTGATGATAACCCTAACCCTTAACCTAAACCTAACCATAACCCTCACCCTAACCCTAACCCTAAAAATAACCCTAAACCTATCAATAACGGTAACCCTAATCCTCACCCTAATCCTAACCCTCACCCTAACCATCACCCCAACCATAACGCTAAACCTAACACTCACCCTCACCCTAACCCTCACAATAACACTTTACTTCACCCTAACCCTAACCCAAACTTTAACACTCACAAAAACCCTAACCCTCACGCTAAACCTCCCCCACACCCGAATCCTCAAGCTCACCCAAACCCTCATTCTCACCCGAAACATCACCGTAAACCTAACACTCACTCTAACCCTAACCCTAACTTTTACACTCACACAAACCCTAACCCTCACCTGAAACCTGAACCTCACTCTAACCCTCACCCTCACCCTAAACATCAGCCTAACCCTAACCCTAACCCTAACTATCCCTAATCCTAACCCTAACCCTAAACCTAACCCTCACCCTACCCGTAAACCTAACCCTCACCCTCACCCTAACCCGAAGCCGAACTCTAACACTCACGATCACACTAGCCCTCACCCTAACACTCACTCTAAGCCTAACCCTCACTCTCACTTTAACCATCATCCTAACCATTGCCCTCACCATAAACCTAACCCTAAATCAAACCCTCACCCTCACACTAAACCCAACCCTCAGCCTAAACCTAACCCTCACCCTCATCCTAGCCCTAAACCTAAACCTAATCCTCAACCTCAACCTCACCCTCACCCTCACCCTAACTCTAACCCTAACCTGCACGCTAACACTAACCCTAACCCTAATGCTAACCCTAAACCTCAACCTCACCCTAGCCCTCACCCTAAACATAATCCTAACCCTAACCCTCACCCTAACCCTAACCCTTACCCTAGCCCTCACCCTAACCCTAACCCTCACCCTCACCCTAACCCTCACCATAACCCTTACCCTCACTCTAATCCTAAACCTAATCCTAACCCTAAACCTAAACCTAAACCTCACCCTCATCCTTACCCTAACCCTAACCCTAACCCTCACCCTCAACCTCACCCTAACCCTAACCCTCACCCCAACCCTAACCCTAACCCTAAACCTAACCCTTACCCTAACCCTCACCCTAACCCTAACCCTCACTATCACCCTAACCCTAACCCTCACCCTAACCCTCAACCTCACCCTCACCTTCACCCTAACTCCAACCCTAACACTCTCGCTAACTCTAAACCTAACCCTAGTGCTATCCATAAACTTCACCCTCAGCCTCACTCTTACCCTCACCTTCACCCTCACCCTAATCATCAACCTAACCCTAACCCTTAAACTAACCCTAATACTAACCTTCACCCTAACCCTAACCCTAAACCTCACCCTAAACCTAACCCTTACCTAACCGAAACCCTCACCCTCACCATCACACAAACCCTCAGCCTAATCTTAACCCTAACCCTCACACTCACATTAACCTTAAACCTAACCCTAACTCTAACACTCAACCTCACCCTTACACTTACCCTAACCCTAACCCTAACAATAACCCTAACCCTAATCCTAAACCTCACCCTAACACTCATTATCATCCTAACCCTCACCCTAACCCTAACCCCCATCCACAACCTAACCCTCACCCTCACCAAATCCCTCACCCTCACCCTAAACCTCACCCTGACCCTAATCATCACCCTAACCCTAACCCTTAACCTAACCCTAACTGTAACCTTCGCCCTAACCCTAACAATAAGCCTAAACCTAACAATAACCCTAACCGTAAACATCACCCTAACCCTAACCCTCACCCTACCCCTCAAACTAACTCTAACACTAAACCTAACACTCACCCTCACTGTAACTCCCACCCTAACATTTTTCCTCACCCTAACCCTAACCCTAACTTTAACACTCACACAAACCCTAACACTCACCCTAACCCTCACCCTCACCCGAAACATCACCCTAAACCTAACACTCACCTAAACCCTAACCCTAACCGTCACCCTAACCCTAACCCTAAACCTCACCCTAACCCTAACCCTTACCTAACCGAAACCCTTACTCTAACCCTCACCATAAACCTCACCCTAACCCTTACCCTCACCCTAACCCTAATCCTAAACCTCACACTAACCCTAACCCTCACCCTCACCCTTAACCCTAACCCTTACCCTCACCCTCACTCTCACGCTAACCCTCAGCCTAATCTTAACCCTAACCATTATCTTAACCCTAACTTTCACCCTCACATTCACCTTAAATCTAACCCTAAACCTAACACTCAACCTCACCCTCACCCTAACCCTAAACCTAATCCTAACAATAAACCTAACACTAACCCTAACCCTAATCCTCACCCTAACCCTAACCCTAAACCTCACCCTCACCCTCACCCTAACCCTAACGATAACCCTCAACCTCACCCTAGCCCTCACCCTAAAACTCACGCTAACCCTAACCCTCACTCTCACCCTAACACTCATTCTAAACCTTACGCTCACCCTAACCTAACCCTAAACCTAACCCTAACCCTCACACTAAACCTAATCCTCAGCTTAAACCTAACCCTCACCCTCATCCTAAACCTAACCCTAAACCTAACCCTCACCATCACTCTAACTCTAATCCTAACCCTCACGCTAACCCTAACCCTAATCCTAATGCTAACCCTAACATTCACCCTCACCCTAAACCTCACCATAAGCTAACCCTCACCCTAACCCTAACCCTAACCCTCACATTAACCCCAACCCTCACCCTAACCCTAACCCTAACCCTCAGCCTAAAACTCACCCTAAACCTAACCCTAATCCTAAACCTCATGCTATCCCTCACCCTAACCAGAACACTCACACTCACCCAAGCCCTCTCAATAACCCTAACCATAACCCTAAAACTCACCCTAAAACTAATGCTAACCCTAACCCTCACCCTCACTGTAACCCACAACCAAACCCTTACCCTCAACCTAACCCTAACCCTCACAATAACCCTAACCCTCACACTAATCCTATCCCTACCTCTAATCCTCACTCTCATCCTAACCCTAATCCTAACCTTAAACCTCCCCCTAACCTTAACCCTCACCCTCACCCTAACCCTAACCCTCACCCTCACACTCACCCTCACCCTCACCCTAACCCTAACCCTCACCCTCAACCTAACCCTCACAATAACCCTTACCCTCACCCTAAACCTAATCCTAACCCTAATCCTTACACTAACCGTAAGCCTCATCCTAAACCTAACCCTAACCCTAACCCTAACCCTCACCCTCTCCCTAACCCTCAGCCTAATCCTAACCCTAACAATTATCATAACCTGAACCCTCACCCTCACACTCACCCTAAACCTAACTCTAACCCTAACGCTTACCCTCATCCCTCACCCTAACCCCAATCCTAACCCTCACCCTCACCCTCACCCTAACTCTAACCCTAACCCTCATGCTAACCCTAACCCTAATGCTAACCCTAAAGCTCACCCTCACCCTAACCGTAAAAATAACTCTAAACCTCCCCCTAATCCTCACTATCATCCTAACCCTCACCCTAACCCTAACACTCCCGCACACCCTAACCCTCGCCCTCACCAAAACCCTCACCCTCACCCTAGCCCTCACCCTCACCCTAATCATCACCCTAACTCTAACCCTTAACCTAACCCTTACCATAACCCGCACCCTAACCCTAACCGTAACAATAATCCTAACCCTATCAATAACCATAACCCTAACCCTCACCCTAACCCTAACATTCACCCTAACACTCAACCTAACCCTAACGCTAAACCTAACACTCATCCTCACCCTAACCCTCACCCTAACACTTTCACTCACCCTAACCGTAACCCTAACTTGAACACTCACACAAACACTGAACGTAAAACTAACCCTCCCCCACACCCAAACATTCACCCTCACACAAACCCTCACCCTCACCCTAAACATCACCCTAAACCTAACACTCACCCTAACCCTAACCCTAACTTTAACACTCACAAACCCTAACCCTCACCCTAACCATCACCTCACCCTAAACCTCACGCTAACCCTACCACTTCCCTAACCGAAACCCTCACTCTCACACTCACCCTCACCCTAAACCTCACTGTAACCCTTACCCTCACCCTAACCCTAACCCCAACCCTAACCCTCACACTAACCCTAAACCTCACCCTAACCCTACCCCTAACCCTTACCCTCACCCTGAACCTTACCTTGACCCTCAGGCTAATCTTAACCCTCACCATTATCTTAATCATAACCCTCACCCCCACAATCACCTCAAACCTAACGCTAACCCTAACACTCAACCTCACACTCACCCTCACACTCACCCTAACCCTAACCCTAATAATAACCCTAACCCTAACTCTAACCCTAACCCTAACCCAAACCCATACCCTAACCCTAACCCTAATCCTCACCCTAACCCTAACTGTAAATCTCACCCTCACACTAACCCTAAACCTAACCCTAACCCTGACCCTGACCCTAGCCCTCACTTTAAAACTCACGCTAAACCTAACCCTCACTCTCACCTTAACACTCATTCTAACCCTTACCCTCTCCCTAACCTTAACCCTAAACCTAACCCTAACGTTCACACTAAACCTAACCCTCAGCCTAAACCTAATCCTCACCCTCATCTTAAATCTAACCCTCACCCTCATCCTAACCCTCACACTAAGCCTAAACCTAAGCCTAATGCTAACCTTAAACCTCACCCTCACCCTAACCCTCAACATAACCCTTACCCTCACACTAACCCTAAACCTAATCCTAACCCTAACCCTTACACTAACCCTATCCCTCACCTTAACCCTAACCCTAACACTCATCCATACCCACAAACTCACCATAACCCTCAGCCTAATCCTAACCCTAACCATTATGGTAACACTAACCCTCACCCTCACACTCACCCTAAGCCTAACTCTAACCCTAACCCTCACACTCACCTTAACACTAACCCTAACCCTAACAATAACCCTAAATCTAACCCTAATCCTAACCCTCACCCTAACCCTAATCCTAACCCTCACCCTCACCCTCACCCTAACTCTAACCCTAACTGTCATGCTAACCCTAACCCTAATGCTAACCCTAAACCTCACCCTCACCCTAACCCTCACACTAAATCTAACCCTCACCCTAACCCTAACCATAACAATAACCCTAAACCTAATCCTACCCCTAACAATAACCCTAAACCTAACCCTCAACCTAATCCTAACCCTCACCCTCAACATAACCTAAACCTAAACCTAAACCTAAACCTAACCCTAAACCTCACCCTCAAACTAGCCCTCACCCTAACAATCACTCTAACCCTAACCCTCACACTCACCCTAACCCTCACTCTCACCCTAACCCTCACCCTAACCCTAGCCCTCAACCTAACCCTAACCCTAAACCTCACCGTCATCCTACCACTCACCTAACCCTAACCCTCACCCACACCCTAACCCTCACCCTCACCAAAGCACTCACCCTCACACTAACCCTCACCCTAACACTTTTCCTCACTCTAACCCTAACACTAACACAAACCATAACCCTCACCCTAAACCTAACCCTCTCCCACACCTTAAACCTCACCCACACCCGAACCATCACCCTCACCCTAACACTCAACTTCACCCTAAACATCACCCTAACCCTAACACTCACCCTAACCCTAAACCTAACCGTCACCCTAACCCAAACACACACCCTAACTATCACTTTCAGCCTAACCACAACCCTAACCCTAACCTAACCAAAACCTCACCCTCACCCTCACCCTGACCCTAAACCTCACCCTAAACTTTACCCTAACCCTAACCCTAACCCTAAACCTAACCCTCACACTAAACCTAAACCTCACCCTAACACTAAACCTACCCCTCAGCCTAACCCTCACCCTAACCCTAACCCTAATCCTCACCATATCCCTCACCGTATCTCTAACTCTCAACCTCACCCTAGCCCTCACCCTAACCCAAACCCTAAAATTAAACCTCACCCTAAAATAATGCTAACCCTAACCCTCATCCTCACCCTAACCCTCACCCTAACCCTAACCCTAATCCTAACCCTGACCCTAACCCTAAACCTAAACCTCACTCTAGCCCTCATTCTAACCCTAACACTAACCCTAACCCTCACCCTAAAGCTAACCCTAACCCAAACCCAAACCCTCACCCTAACCCTTACCGTCATCCTAACACTCACCTAAACCTATCCCTCACCCACACCCTAACCCTCACCCTCACCAATACATTCACCCTCACACTAACCTTCACCCTAACACTTTTCCTCACCCTAACCTTACACTAACACTCACACAAACCCTAACCCTCACCGTAAACCTAACCCTCCCCCACACGTTAACCCTCACCTACACCCGAACCATCACCCTCACCCTAACACTCAACCTCACCCTAAACATCACCCTAAACCTAACACTCACCCTAACCCTAAACCTAACCCTAACGTAACCAAAACCCTCAGCCTCACCCTCAGCCTAACCCTAACCCTAAACCTAAACCTCACCATAACCCTAACCCTAAATTTCACCAGCAATATTACCCTAACCCTAACCCTAAGCCTAACAATAACCTTAACGCTAAACCTAACCCTAACCCTCACGCTAACCCAAACCCTAAATCTAACAATAAGCCTACCCCTAACCCTAAACCTAACCCTAACCCTCACCCTAAACCTCACCCTAACCCTCACCCTAACTCTAACCCTAATCCTAACCTTTAACGTAACCATTATCATAACCCTAACCTTCACCCTCAAAATCACCCTAAACGTAACCATAAACCTAACCCTCACCCTCACCTTAACCCTAACCCTAACAATAACCCTAACCCTAACCCTAACCCTAAACCACACCCTCACCCTCACCCTAACCTTCAGCCTAATCCTAACCCTAATCATTATCATAACCCTAACCCTCACCCTCACACTCACCCTAAACCTAACTCTAACCCTAACCCTCACCCTCACTCTAATCCTAACCCTAACCCTAACAATAATCCTAAACCTAACCATAACCCTAACCCTCACCCTAACCCTAAACCTAACCTTCACCTTCACCCTCACCCTAACTCTAACCCTAACCATCACGCTAACCCTAACCCTAATGCTAACCCTAAACCTCACCCTCACCCTAACCCTCACCCTAAACCTAACCCTCACCCTAACCCTAACCCTAACAATAACCCTAAACCTAACCCTAACACTAACCCTCACCTTAACACTAACACTAAGCCAAACCCAAACCCTCACCCTAACCCTCACCGTCATCCTAACACTCAACTAACCCTAAACCTCACTCACACCCTAACCCGCACCCTCACCAAAACACTCAATCTCACCCTAACCCTCACCCTAACACTTTTCCTCACCTTAACCCTAACCCTAACACTCACACAAACCCTAAACCTCACCCGAACCCTAACCCTCTCTCAATCCCTAACCCTCACCCATACCCGAACCATCATCCTCACCCTCACCCTCTCCCTAAACGTCACCCTAACCCTAACAGACACCCTATCCCTAATCCCAACCGTCACCCTAACCCTAACCCTCAGTCTAACCCTCACCCTCACCCTAACCATAACCCTATCCCTTAACTAACCGAGACCCTCACCCTCATCCTAAACCACACCCTAACCCTTACCCTCACCCTAACCCTAATCCTAAACCTCACACTAACCCTAACCCTCACCCTAAACCTAACCCTCACCCTAACCCTCACCCTCACCCTCAACCTAATCCTAACTCTAACCCTAACAATAACCCTAACCCTAACCCTAAAGCTAAACCTAACACTCACACTAACCCTAACCCTTAACCTAACCCTAAACCTCACACTAACCCTAACACTCACCCTCACCCTCACCCTCAACCTAAGCCTAACTCTAACCCTAAACTTAATCCTAAACCTAAAACTGACTCTCACCCTCCACCTAACCCTAAACCTAACCCTCACCGTAAACCTCACCCTATCCCTAACCATAACCCTAACAATCACCCTCAGCCTCAACCTAACCCTCACCGTAACCCTAACCCTAAACCTAACCATAACCCTCACCCACACCCTAACCCTCACCCTCACCGGAAACCTCACCCTCACTCTAAACCTCACTCTCACCCTTACCTCACCCTAACACTAACCCTCACCCTAACTCTAACCTTAAACTTCACCCTAATCCTAACCCTCACCCTAACCCTCACCCTCACCCTAATCCTCACCCTAATCCTAAACCTAACCCTAATCCTAATCCTAACCCTCATCCTCAACTTCACCCTAACCCTAATCTAAACCCAACCCTCATCATCAACCTGAACATCACCCACAGACAAATCCTAACCCTAACCCTAATCCTAACACTAACCCTAACCCTCACGCTCACCCTAAACCTTAACCTAACCCTCACCCTCACCCTAAGCCTAACCCTAACCCTCACCCTAAGACTAACCCTTACCCTAGCCCTCACCCTTACCTTCACCTTTATACTAACCCTATTCCTCACCCTAAACCTAATCCTAACCCTAACACGAATCCTTACCCTCAACCACATACTCACCCTACGACAAACCCTAACCTGAACCCGAAACCTAACCCTAAAACTAACCCTCACCCTCATCCTCACCCTAACGCTAACCCGCATCCTCACCCTAACCCTCAATATAACCCTAACCCTCACCCTAACCCTAAACCTAATCCTAACCCTAACCCTTACACTAACCCTAACCCTCACCCTCACCCTCCCCCTAACCCTAAACCTAACAATAACCCTAAACCTAACCCTAACCCTAACCCTCAATCTAATCCTCACCATATCCCTCACCCTAACCCTAACACTCACCCTCACCCTAACCCTAACCCTAACTTTAAACCTCAACCTTAAAGTAATGCTAATGCTAAACCTCATCCTCACCCTAATCCTAACCCTCACCCTAACCCTAAACCTAACCCTCACCCTAGCCCTCACTCTAACCCTAACATTAACCCTCACCCTAACGCTAACTCTAACCGAAAACCAAACCCTCACCGTCATCCTAACACTCACATAACCCTAACCCTCACCCACACCCTAAACCTCAGCCTCACCAAAACACTCACCCTCACACTAACCGTCACCCTAACACTTTTCCTCACCCAAACCCTACCCTAACACTCACGCAAATCCTAATCCTCACTCTAAACCTAACCCTCTCCCAAACCCTAACCCTCACCCACACCCGAACCAACACCCTCACCCTACCCCTCACCCTCACCCTAACCCTAAAACTAACCATCACCCTAACCCTAACCCTCAACCTACCCTTCAGCCTCATCCTAAACCTAACCCTAAACCTTACCTAACTGAAACCCTCAAGCTCAACCTCACCCTCACCCTAAACCTCACCCTAACCTTTATCCTCACTCTAAACCTAACCCTAAACCTCACACTAACCCTAACACTCAGCCTAAACCTAACAAAACCCTCACCCTAACCCTCACCCTAACCCTCACCCTAATCCTAACCCTAAACCTAACAATAACCCTACCCCTAACCCTAACCCTAACCCTAATCCTAACCCTTACTCTAACCATAATCTTAACCCTAACCCTCACCCTCACAATCACCCTCAACCTCACCCGAAACATAACCCTCACCCTCACCGTCACCCTCACCCTAACAGTAACCTTATGCTAATAAGTTTATGCTAATAAGTTTGAGAACTTGACAGAAATGGACCTTTTCCTAGCAAATATTGACATGCCAAAACTAAACCAAGATGAGTTAAACCAGCTTAACAGGCCCATATCAAGCATCGAAATACAAACAGCAATAAGAGACCTCCCAGCTAAGAAAAGTCCAGGACCAGATGGTTTTACAGCGGAATTTTACAAGGCCTTCAAAGCAGAGCTCACACCAATACTCCTCCAACTCTTCAATGAAATTGAAAGAGAAAGCTCACTACCGAACACATTCTATGAAGCCATCATAACCCTCATCCCAAAACCAGGCAGGGACTCATCAAAGAAAGAGAACTATAGACCCATTTCTTTGATGAACATTGATGCAAAACTTCTCAACAAAATTTTGGCCAATCGACTTCAACAATTCATCCAAAAAATCATACACCATGATCAAACAGGATTCATTTCAGGGATGCAAAGCTGGTTCAATATACGCAAATCAATTAATATTATTCATCACATCAACAGGAGCAAGAATAAGAACCACATGGTTATCTCAATAGATGCAGAAAAAGCATTTGACAAGATCCAAAACCCCTTTATGATGAAGGTTCTGGAAAAATTAGGAATCCATGGAACATTCCTCAATATAATAAAGGCTGTATATGACAAACCTACAGCCAGCATTATACTCAATGGTGAAAAACTAAAGCCATTTCCTCTTAACTCAGGAACAAGACAAGGATGCCCACTCTCTCCACTTCTCTTCAATCTAGTATTAGAATGCCTAGCTACAGCAATAAGACAAGATGCAGACATAAAGGGGATCCAAATAGGGAAAGAAGAAATAAAACTCTCCCTCTTTGCAGATGACATGATCTTGTATTTAAAGAATCCCATAGACTCCACTCCCAAATTACTCAAGCTGATTCAAAACTTTGGCAAAGTAGCAGGTTATAAAATTAACCCCCAAAAATCAATGGCTTTTCTATATGCCAACAATGAGAAAAGTGTGGCTGAAATTAGGAAAGCAACTCCATTTGTAATAGCCCCACAAAAAATAAAATACCTAGGAATTAACTTAACCAAAGAAGTGAAGGACCTCTATGATGAAAACTTTAAAATCTTGAAAAAGGAAATCAACACAGAACTTAAAAAATGGCAAAACCTCCCATGCTCCTGGATTGGAAAGATTAACATCGTGAAAATGGCAATACTTCCCAAGGCTATCTACAAATTCAACGCGATACCTATCAAAATTCCACCCTCATTCTTCAAGGAAATAGAGGAGGCAATCCAAAAATTCATATGGAACAATAAAAGACCCCGAATAGCAAAAACGCTCCTCAACGGAAAGAACACTGCTGGAGGAATATCAATACCAAATTTCAAATTCTACTATAAAGCCATAGTAATCAAAACAGCTTGGTATTGGCATAAGAACAGACCTCAGGACCAATGGAATAGAATTGAAAACCCAGAAATGAACCTACAGACCTATAGCCACCTAATCTTCGATAAGGAAGCTAAAACAATAGAATGGAAGAAAGACAGCCTCTTCACTAAATGGTGCTGGCAAAATTGGTTAACTACATGTAGAAAACTAAAGCTAGATCCTTATATATCACCCTGCACCAGAATCAACTCCAAATGGATCAAAGACCTTGAACTCAAAGCAGACACTCTGAAAACATTACAGGATGGAATAGGAGAAACCCTAGGTCTCCTTGGCTCAGGTCGAAATTTTCTGAATAGAGACCCGGAAGCACAACAAATCAAAGAAAGGTTGGACAAATGGGATTGCATAAGATTGCAGAGCTTCTGCAGGGCAAATGACATAGCTGGCAAGATCAATAGAAAACCCACCGATTGGGAGAAGATCTTTACTAGCCATACAACGGACAAGGGTCTCATATCTAAAATATACTTGGAACTCAAAAAATTAAACCACCCAACAACAAATCCTCAAAGAAACAACTGCCCAATAAATAAGTGGGCGAAAGACTTAAAGAGAAGCTTCTCTGAAGAAGAAAGAAGGATGGCCAATAGACACATGAAGAAATGTTCAACATCCCTAGCCATAAAAGAAATGCAAATCAAAACAACATTGAGATATCACCTCACTCCAGTTAGAACAGCAAAAATCAAGAACTCCAATAACAACAGATGCTGGAGGGGATGTGGACAGAAAGGAACCCTACTTCATTGTTGGTGGGAATGTAAACGTGTTCAACCACTTTGGAAAGCAGTATGGAGGTTCCTCAAAAGACTTCACATAGATCTCCCCTATGATCCAGCAATCCCACTTTTGGGCATTTACCCAAATGTTTACAAACAAGACCACACTAAAGCTTCCAGCACAACTATGTTTATTGCAGCATTCTTTACCATAGCTAAGATATGGAACCAACCCAGATGCCCCTCAGTAGATGAATGGATCAAGAAAATGTGGTATATATACACAATGGAATTCTATGCCTCCATCAGAAAGAATGACATTTCCCCATTTGTTAGGAAATGGAAAGGTTTGGAAAAAATTATATTAAGTGAAGTAAGCCAGGCCCAAAGAAGCATAGGTCCCATGGTTTCCCTTATTTGCAATATCTAGTATAGGTATGAGTCAAGCGGAAAAGGTCAGATAATGTGATGCTAGGAAAATGAACCCTTAAATATGTGTATTTTAATGTTTTCGTTTCTTTCATGCATGTATTTCTAATGCATTTATAAGATTATTTCTTTGTTGCTTTGTATGTCCCTCCCCCACAGTGTAACCCCCGTTTTCACTATATTTGATGTCAGTATAACATGTGGAGTAGATGGGGACAAACAAGTCGTTTAAGGATTCAGGTGGACCTGTTGCAACAATGAGAAGTACAAAATGTCATGTCAAAACCAGCTTTACAATGCCGGTGTGGGGGGGGGGGAGGGGGGTATAATTGGGTGGGGGGAGGGGGGTAAAATTGGGTGGGGGGAGGGGGGAGGCGGGGAAGGGAAGTGAAGGGTAAACAAAGGAGGAGGCTGCAATGCTTGGTAAGATATGTATCCATTATCCTGCCCATGTAATTGTAGCCCCTTTGTACAGTATGTTCTCAAATAAAATAAAATACAATTTAAAAAAAAAAAAAAAAGAAATGTACTCATTACCTTACTCATGTAACTGTATTCCTTCTGTACAGAATCTTTACAATAAAATAAAATTAAAAAATTAAAAAATGTAGCTCTATTAAAAAAAAAAACAATAACCATAACCCTAACCCTAACCCTCACCCTCACCCTAACTCTAACCCTCACCCTTACCCTCACCCTCAACCTAAACCTCACACTAACCCTTACCCTCACCCTAACCCTAAACGTCACACTAACCCTAACCCTCAACCTAAACCTAACCCTAACCCTAACACTAACCCTCACCCTCACCCTAACCCTAACCCTAAACCTATACCTAAACCTAAACCTCATCCTAACCCTAAACCTAAACCTCACCCTCAATCTCACCCTAACCCTAAACCTAACCCTAAAAATAACCATAACCCTAAACCTAAGCCTAACCCTAACCCTCACCCTAACACTAACCCTAAACCTAACAATAACCCTACACTTAACCCTAAACCTAACCCTAACCCTCACCGTAAACCTAACCCTAATCCTAACCGTTACCCTAACCATTATCTTAACACTAACCCTCACCCTCACAATCACCCTCACCCTCACCCTAATCCTCACCCTCACCCTCACCCTCACCCTCACCCTAACCCTAACCCTAAAAAGATCCCTAACCCTAACCCTAAACCTAACCCTAACCCTAACCCTCACCCTCAACCTCACCCTAACCCTAACGCTTACACTAACCCTAACCCTAACCCTAAACCTAATCCTAACCCTCACCCTCATCCTAACCCTAACCATAACCCTAACCCTCACTCTCACCCTCAACCTCACCCTAACTCCAACCGTAACCCTCAGGCTAACCCTAACCCTAACCCTAATGCTAAACCTAACCCTCAGCCTCACCCTCGCCCTTACCTTCAATCTCACTCTCACCCTCACCCTAACCCTAATCATCACTCTAACCCTAACTCTTAACCTAACCCTAACCCTAAACTTCACCCTAACCCTAAGCCTCACCCTAAACCTCACCCTCACACTCACCCTCATTTTAATCTTAACCCTAACCATTATCTTAACCCTAACACTCACCCTCACACTCACCTTAAACCTAAACCCAACCCTAACACTCAACCTCACTCTTACCCTCACCCTAACCCTAACCCTAACAATAACCCTAACTCTAACCCTAACCCACACCATAAACCTCACTATCATCCTAACCCTCACCCTAACCCTAACACTCACACACACCCTAAACCTCACCCTCACCAAAACCCTCACCCTCAACCTAACCCTCACTCTCACCCTAATCAGAACACTAACCCTAACCCTTAACCTAACCCTAACCGTAACCCTCACCCTAACCCTAACCCTAACAATAACCCTAAAACTATCAATAACCCTAACCCTAACCCTCACCCTCACCCTAATATTTTACCTCACCCTAACCCTAACCCTAACTTTAACACTCACACAAACCCTCAACCTAACCCTAACCCTCCCCCACAACCAAAACCTCACCCTCACCCAAACCTTCACCCTCACCCTAAACATCACCGTAAACATAACACTCACCCTAACCCTAACCCTAACTTTAACATTCACACAAACCTAATTATCAAGCTAACCCTCACCTCACCCTAAACATCACCCTAACCCTACCAGTTACCTAAACGAAACCCTCACTCTCACCCTCACCCTCACCCTAAACCTCACCCTAAACCTTACCCTCACCCTAACCCTAACCCTAACCCTCACCCTCACACTAACCCTAACCCTCACCCTAACCCTAACCCTAACCCTTACCATCAACCTCACCGTCACCGTAACCCTCAGCCTAATCTTAAACTCACCATTATCTGAACCCTCACCCTAACCCTCACCTCACCCTAAACCTCACCCTAACCCTACCACTTACCTAACCGAAACCCTCACTCTCACCCTCACACTCACCCTTAACCTAACCCTAACCCTAATCCTCACCCTAACCCTAAACCTAACCCTAACCCTCACCTTCACCCTAGCACTCACCTTAAAACTCAAGCTAAACCTAACCCTCACTCTCACCCTAACACTCATTCGAACCCTTACCCTTACCCTAACCCTAACCCTAAACCTAACCCTAACATTCACACAAAACCTAACCCTCAGCCTAAACCTAACCCTAACCCTAACCCTCACCCTCATATTCAACCTCACCCTCATCCTCACTCTAACTCTAACACTAACCCTCATGCTAACACTAACCCTAGGCCTAATGCTAACCCTAAACCTCACCCTCACCGTAACTCTCACCATAATCCTTACCCTGACCCTAACCCTAACCCTAATCCTAACCCTAACCCTTACACTAACCCTAACCCTCACCCTAACCCTAACCCTAACCCTAACCCTCACACATACCCTCAACCTCACCATAACCCTCAGCCTAATCCTAACCCTAACCATTATCTTAACCCTAAACCTCACCCTCACACTCACCTTAAACGTAACCCTAACCCTAAACCTCACCCTCACCCTCACCCTAACCCTAACAATAATCCTAAACCTAACCCTAACACTAACCCTAACCCTAACCCTCACTCTAACCCTAATCCTAACCCTCATCCTCATCCTCACCCTAACCCTAACCCTCACCCTCACACTAGCCCTCACCCTAACAATCACTCTAACCCTAACCCTCATTCTCACCCTAACCCTAACCCTAACCCTAACTTTAACCCTAGCCCTATCCCTATAACTAACCCTCACACTAAATCTAAACCTCACCCTAACACTAAACCTACCCCTCAGCCTAACCCTCACCGTAACCCTAACCCTAATCCTCACCATATCCCTCACCCTATCCCTAACACTCACCCTCACCCTAGCCCTCACCCTAACCCAAACCCTAACCTTAAACCTCAACCTAAGAGTAACGGTAACCCTAACCCTCATCCTCACCATAACCCTCACCCTAACCTAACCCTAATCCTAACCCTCAACTTAACCCTAAATCGAACCCTCACACTAGTCCTCACTCTAACCCTAACACTAACTCTAACCCTCACCCTAACGCTAAGCCTAACCCAAACCCAAACCCTCACCCTAACCCTCACCATCATCCTACCAGTCCCCTAACCCTAATCCTCACCCACACCCTAACCCTCACCCTCACCAAAACACTCACCCTCAACGAAACTCTCACCGTAATACTTGTCATCATCCTAACCCTAACCCTAACACTCACACAAACCCTAACCCTTACCCTAAAGCTAACCCTCTCCCACACCTTAACCCTCACTCACACCCAAACCATCACCCGCACCCTAACACTCAACCTCACCCTAAACATCACCCTAACCCTAACACTCACCCTAACCCTAAACCTAACTGTCACCCTAACCCAAACCTTCACCCTAACCCTCACCCTCACCCTAACCCTAACCCTAACCCTTACCCTAACCATTATCTTAACCCTAACCATCACCCTCACATTCATCCTAAACCTAACCCTCACCCTAACCCTAACCCTCACCCTCACCCTAACCCTAACCCTCACACTCACACTCTCATCCAAACTGTCACCATAACCCTTACCCTCACCCTAACCCTAAACCTAATTCTAACCCTAACCCTTAAACTAACACTAACCCTCATCCTAAGCCTAACCCTAACGCTAACCCTAACCCTCACCCTCACCCTCACTCTAAACCTCAGCCTACTCCTAACCCTAACCATTATCATAACCCTAACCCTCACCCTCACCCTCACCCTCAAACTAAACCAAACTGTAACCCTAAACCTGACCCTCACCATCACCCTAACCCTAAGCCAAACATTAACCCTAAAACTAACCCTAACCCTAACCCTCACCCTAACCCTAATCCTAACCCTCACCCTCACCCTAACTCTAACCCTAATGGTCATGCTAACCCTAACCCTAATGCTAACCCAAACCCTCACCCTAACCCTAACCCTAACAATAACCCTAATCCTAACCCTCACCCTAACCCTAACCATAACCCTAAACCTAACCCTAACCCTAACCCTAACCCTCACCCTAAACCTAATCCTAACCCTCACCCTCACCCTCACCCTAACTCTAACCCTAACTGTCAATCTAACCCTAACCCTAATGCTAACCCTAAACCTCACCCTCACCCTAACCCTCACTCTAACCATAAACCTAACCCTCACACTAAATGTAAAGCTCACCCTAACCCTAAACCAACCCCACAGCCTAACCCTCACCCTCACCCTAACCCTAAGCCTCAACATATCACTCACCCTAACCGTAACACTCACCCTCACCCTAGTCCTCACCCTAACCCTAACCCTAACCTTAAACCTCACCCTAAAAGTAATGCTTACCCTAACCTTTACCTCAACCTAAACCTCACACTAACCCTAACCCTAATCCTAACCCTAACCCTAACCCTAAACCTAAACCTCACCCTAGCCCTCACTCTAACCCTAACACTAACCCTAACCCTCACCCTAACGATAACACTAACCCAAACCCAAACCCTCACCCTAAACCTCACCGTCATCCTAACACTCACCTAACCCTAACCCTCACCCACACCTTAAGCCTCACCCTCACCAACACACTCACCCTCACCCTAACATTTTCCCTCACCCTAACCCTAACCCTAACACTCACACAAACCCTAAAACTCACCCGAACCCTGTCTCCCAAACCCTAACCCTCACCCACACCTGAAACATCACCCTCACCCTAACCCTCACCCTCACCCTAAACATCACCCTAATACTAACCGACACCCTAACCCTAAACCCAACCATCACCCTAACCCTAACCCTCACCCTAACCCTCAACCTCACCCTAACCCTAACCCTATCCCTTAACTCACCAAAACCCTCACCCTCACCCTCACCCTAAACCACACCCTAACTCTTATCCTCACCCTAACCCTAAAGCTAAACCTAACACTCACACTAACCCTAACCCTTACCCTAACCCTAACCTTAACCCTCACTCTCACCCTCACCTGAACCCTCACCCTAACCCTCAACTTCACCCTCACCCTAAACCTAACCCTCAGCCTAACACTAACCCTAACCATAACCCTCACCCTAACCCTCTCCCTCACCCTCACCCTCAACCTCAACTTCACACTAACCCTAACCCTAAACCTAAACCTCACACTCAACCTCACCCTCAACCTAACCCTAACCCTAACCCTAACCCTCACCTTAACACTAACCCTTACCCTAGCCCTCCCCCTTACCCTCACCTTCACATTAACCCTATCCCTCACCATCCCCCTAACCCTCAACCTAACCCTTACCCTCACCCTAACCCTAACCCTAAACCTAGCCCAAACCCTCCCACTAACCATAACCCTCACCCTAAACCTAATCCTAATCCTAACACTAACCCTTACCCTCAACCTAATCCTCACCTTCAGACAAACCCTAACCCTAACCCGAAACCTAACCCTAAACCTAACCCTCACCCTCATCCTCACCATCACCTTAACCCTAACCCTCATCCTCACCCTAACCCTCACCATAACCTTTACCCTCACCCTAACCCTAAACGTAATACTAACCCTAGCCCTCACTCAATCTCTAACACTAACCCTCATGCTAAAGCTAACTCTAACCCAAACCCTAATCCTCACCCTAACCCTCACCGTCATCCTAACACTAACCTAACACTAACCCTCACCCACACCCTAACCTTCACCCTCACCAAAACAGTCACCCTCACACTAACCCTCACCCTATCACTTTTCCTCACCCTAAACCTAACCCTAACACTCACACAAACCCTAATCCTCACCCTAAAACTAACCCTCTCCCAAACCCTAACCTGCACCCACACCCGAACCATCATCCTCACCCTAACCCTCACCCTCACTCTAAACATCACCTGAACCCAAACACTAACCCTAACCCTAAACCTAACCGTCACCCTAACCCAAAACGTCACCCTATCACTCATCCTCACAGTAACCCTACTCCTAACCCTAACCCTCACCCTGACCCTCACCCTAACCCTAAACTTAACCCTAACAATAACCCTAACGCTAAACCTAAACCTCAACCTAACCCTAACCCTAAACCTCACATTCAATCTCACCCTAACCCTAACCCCAAACCTAACAATAACCCTAACCCTAACCCTAATCCTAACCCTAATCCTAACCCTTACCGTAACCATTATCTTAACCCTAACCCTCACCCTCACCCTCACCCTAAACCTCACCCTAACCCTTACCTCACCCTAACCCTGAACCTCACACTAACCCTAACCCTCAACCTAAACCTAACCCTAACCCTAACCCTCACCCTCACCCTCACCCTAAACCTAAAAATAACCCTAACACTAAACCTAAACCTAAACTGCATCCTAACCCTAACCCTATACTTCACCCTCAATCTCACCCTAACCCTAACAATAACTCTAACGCTAACCCTTACCCTAACCCTCACCCTAACACTAACCCTTAACCTAAAAATAACCCTACACCTAATCCTAAAACTAACCCTATCCCTCACCTTAAACCAAACCCTAATCCAGCCCTTAACAAAACCATTATGTTAACCCTAACCCTCACAATCACCCTAAACCTAACCCTAACCCTTACCCTCACCCTCACCCTCACCCTCAAACTAACCCTAACCCTAACAATATACCTTACCCTAACCCTAAACCTAACCCGAACCCTCACCCACACCCTAACCCTAACCCTAATCCTAAACCTAACCCTAACCCTCACCCTCACCCTAACCCTCACCATAACTCTAACCCTCACCCTAACCCTAACCCTAACCCTAAACCTAAACCTAACCCTAACCCTCACCCTCACCCTAACCGTAATCCTCACCCTCACTCTCAACCTCACCCTAACCCTAACCCTAACAATAACCCTAACCCTAACCCTAAACCTAATCCTAACCCTCACCCTCAACCTAATTCTAACCATAACCCTAACCCTCACCCTCACCCTCAACCTCACCTTCACCCTCACCCTAACTCTAACCCTAACCCTCACGCTAATCTTTACCCTAACCCTAATGCTAAAACTAACGCTCACCCTCACCCTCACCCTTACCCTAAACCTCACCCTCACCCTCACCCTCACCCTCGCCCTAATCATCACCCTAACCCTAACCCTCACCCTAAACCTCACCCTAAACCTAACCCTTACCTAACCGAAACCCTCACCCTCACCCTAACCCTCACGCTAATCTAAACACTAACCATTATCTTAACCCTAACACTCACCCTCACACTCACTTTAAACCTAACCCTAACCCTAACACTCAACCTCATCCTTACCCTCAACCTAAGCCTAACAATAACCCTAACCCTCACCCTAACCCTCAATATCATCCTAACCCTCGCCATAACCCTAACACTCACACACACCCTAACCCTCTCCCTCACAAAAACCCTCACCCTCACTCAAACCCCCCCCCTCACCCTAATCATCACCCTAAACCTAACCCTTAACCTAACCATAACCATAACCCTAACGCTAACCCTAACAATAACCCTAACCCTAACAATAACCGTAACCTTAAACCTCACCCTAACCCTAACCAACACCCTAACCCTCATCCTAACCCTAACGCTAAACCTAACACTCACCCTCACCCTAACCCTCACCCTAACACTTTACCTCACCCTAACCCTAACCCTAACTTTAACACACAAACCCTTAACCTCACCCGAACCCCCCACACAACCGAACCCTCACCCTCACCCAAACCCTCACCCTCACCATAAACATCAACCTAAACCTAACACTCACCCTAACCCTAACCCTAACTTTAATATTCACACAAACCGTAACCCTCACCCTAACCCTCACCTCACCCTAAACCTCACCCTAACCCTAACCCTTACCTAACCGAAACCCTCACTCTCACCCTCACCCTCACCCTAACCCTGACCCTAACCTATACCCTCACCCTAATCCTCACACTAACCCTAACCCTAACCCTTACCCTCAACCTCACCTTCACCCTAACCCTCACACTAACCCTAACCCTTACACTCAACCTCACCCTCACCCTAATCCTCAGCCTAATCTTAACCCTCACCATTATCTTACCCCTAACCCTCACCCTCACACTCACCTTAAACCTAATGGTAACCCTAACACTCAACCTCACCCTCACCCTAACCCTAACCCTAACCCTAACCCTCACCCTAATCCTAAACCTAACCCTAACCCTCACACTCACCCTAGCCCTCAACTTAAAACTCACGATAAACCTAACCCTCACTCTCACCCTAACACTCATTCTAACCATTACCCTCACCCTAACCCTAACCCTAAACCTAATCCTAACGTTCACACTAAACCTAACACTCAGCCTAAACCTAACCCTCACCCTCATCCTAAACCTATCCCTACCTCTAACCCTCACCCTCACCCTCAACCTCACCCTCACACTCACACTAGCCCTCACCCTAACACTCACTCTAACCCTCACCCTCACTCTTACCCTAACTCTCACCCTAACCCTAACCTTCACCCTAGACCTAACAATAAACCTAACCCTCACACGAAACCTAAACCTCACCCTAACCCTAAACCTACACCTCAGACTAACCCTCACCCTAACCCTAACCCTCATCCTCACCATATCCCTCACCCTGTCCCTAAAACTCACCCTCACCCTATCCCTTACCCTAACCCAAACCCTAACCTTAAACCTCACCCTAAAATAATGGTAACCCTAACCCTCATCCTCACCCTAACCCTCACTCTAACCCTAACCCTAATCCTAACCCTCACCGTAACCCTTAACCTAACCGTCAACCTAGCCCTCACTCTAACCCTAACCCTAACCGTAACCCTCATCCTAACGCTAAGCCTAATTCAAACCCAAACCCTCACCCTAACCTTCACCGTCATCCTACCAGTCCCCTAACCCTAACCCTCACCCACACCCTAACCCTCACCCTCACCAAAACACTCACCCTCACCGTAACACTCACACTAACACTTTTCCTCACCCTAACCATAACCCTAATACTCACACAAACCCTAACCCTTACCCTAAACCTAACCCTCTCCCACAACTTAACCCTCACTCACACCCGAAACATCACCCTCACACTAACACTCACCCTCACCCTAAACATCACCCTAACCCTAACACTCACCCTAACCCTAAACCTAACAGTCACCCTAACACATACCTTCACCTTAACCCTCACCCTCACCGTAACCCTAAACCTAACCCTTACCTAACCGAAACCCTCACCCTCAACCTAAACCTCACCCTAAACCTTAACCTCACCCTAACCCTAACCTTAAATCTAACCCTAACGTTCACACTAAACCTAACCCTCAGCCTAAACCTAACACTCACCCTCATATTAAACCTAAACCTAACACTAACCCTCACACTCACCCTCAACCTCACCCTCACCCTCACTCTAACTCTAACCCTAAACCTCATGCTAACCCTAACCCTAAGCCTAATGCTAACCCTAACCCTCACCATAACCCTTACCCTCAACCTAACCCTAAACCAAATCCTAACCCTAACCCTTACACTAACCCTAACCCTCACCCTAAACCTAACCCTAATCTTCACCCATAACCTCAACCTCAACCTAACCCTCAGCCTAATCCTAACCCTAACCATTATGGTAACCCTAACCCTCACCCTCACACTCAACCTAAACGTAACTCTAACCCAAACCCTCACCCTCACCCTCACCATAACCCTAACCCTAACAATAACCCTAAACCTAACCCTAACACTAACCCTAACCCTCACACTAACCCTAACCCTAATCCTATCCCTCACCCTCACGCTAACCCTAACCCTATCCCTAACCCTAACCCTCACACTAGCCCTCACAATAACACTCACTCTAACCCTAACCCTCACTCTCACCCTAACCCTCACCCTAACCCTAACCCTCACCCTAACCCTAACCCTAAACCTAACCCTCACACTAAACCTAAACCTCACCCTAACACTAAACCTACCCCTCAGCCTAACCCTCACCCTAACCCTAAACCTAATCCTCACCATATCCCTCTCCCTATCCCTAACACTCACCCTCACCCTAGCCCTCACCCTAACCCAAACCCTAACCTTAAACCTCACCCTAAAATTAATGCTAACCCTAACCCTCATCATCACCCTAAACTTCACCCTGACCCTAACCCTAATCCTAATCCTCACCCTAACCCTAAAACTAACTCTTACCCTACCCTCACTCTAACCCTAACACGAACCCTAACCCTCACCCTAACTCAAACCGAAACACTCACCCTAACCCGCACCGTCATCCTAACATTCACCTAACACTAACCCTCATCCACACCCTAAACCTCACCCTCACCAAAACACTGACCCTCACACTGACCCTCACCCTAACACTTTTCCTCACCCTAACCCTAACCCTAACCCTAACTCACACAAAACCTAACCCTCACCCTAAACTTAACCCTCTCCCACACGTTTCCCTAACCCACACCCGAACCATTACACTCACCATAACACTCAATCTCACCCTAAACATCACCCTAACCCTAACACTCACCCTAACATTCACCGTCACCCTAACACAAACCCTCACCCTAACCCTCACCCTCACCCTAACCCCAACCCAAACCCTTACCTAAACAAAACCCTCACCCTCACCCTCACCCTCACACTAAACCTCACCCTAAACCTTACCCTCACCCTAACCCTAACCCTAAACCTCAGACTAACCCTAACACTAACCCTAACCCTAACCCTCACACCAAACCTAAAACTCACCCTAACACTAAACCTACCCCTCAGCCTAAACCTCAACCTAACCCTAACCCTAATCCTCACCATATCCCTCACCCTATCCTTAACACTCACCCTCACCCTAGCCCTCACCCTAACCCTCATGCTAAACCTAAACCTAACCTTCACCCGTACCCTCAACATGAACCTAACCCTCAGCCTAATCCTAACCCTAATCATTATGGTAACCCTAACCCTCACCCTCACACTCAACCTAAACGTAACTCTAACCCACACCCTCACCCTCACCCTCACCATAACCCTAACCCTAACAATAACCCTAAACCTAACCCTAACACTAACCCTAACCCTCACACTAACCCTAACCCTAATCCTAACCCTCACCCTCACCCTAACCCTAAACCTCAACTTCACACTTGCCCTCACCCTAACGCTCACTCTAAACCTAACCCTCACTCTCACCCTAACCCTCACCCTAACCCTAACCCTCATCCTAACCCTAACCCTTACCCTAAACCTAACCCTCACACTAAACCTAAACCTCACCCTAACCCTAAGCCTACCCCTCAGCCTAACCCTCACCCTAACCCTAAACCTAATCCTCACCATATCCCTCACCCTATCCCTAACACTCACCCCCACCCTAGCCCTCACCCTAACCCAAACCCTAACCGCAAACCTCACCCTAAAATTAATGCTAACCCTAAACCTCATCCTCACCCTAACCTTCACCCTAACCCTAACCCTAATCCTAACCCTCACCCTAATCCTAAACCTAACTCTTACCTTAGCCCTCACTCTAACCCTAACACTAACCCTAACCCTCACCCTAAGGCTAACCCTAACCCAAACCCAAACCCTCACCCTAACCCTCACCGTCATCCTTACACTCACCTAACCCTAACCCTTACCCACACCCTATCCTCACCCTCATCAAAACACTCACCCTCACACTAACCCTCATCCTAATCCTCACCCTAATGCTAACCCTAACCCTTTCCTAACCTAAACCCTCACCCTAACTCTCACCCTCAACCCTCACCCTCACTCTAGCCCTCAACCTAAACCTAACCCTAACCCTAACCCCAACCCTAACCCTCATGCCCACCCTCACCCTCAGCCTAAACCTACACCTAACTTTAATCCTAATTCTAATCCTAATACTTACCATAAACCTCACCCTCACCCTCACCCTAACCCTTACCCTAATCCTCACCCTCACCCTAAAACTAACCCTCACCCTAATCCTAACCCTCACACTAACCCCAAACTTCACCCTAACCCTATCCCTAATCCGAACCCTAAACATAACCCTAATCCTAACACTAACCCTAATCCTTACCCTAACCCTCACCCTAACATTAATCCTAACCCTAACCCTAATACTCATCCTAACCCTAATCCTAACCCTAACCCTCACCATCAACGTCACACTCACCCTAACCCTCATCCTCACCCTCACCCTAAACCTAACCCAAACCCTCACCCTAACCCTAACCCTCAACCTAACACTCACCCTCATCCTAATCCTCAGCCTAAACCTAACCCTAACCATTACCTAACCAAAACCCTCACTCTCACCCTCAACCTAGCCCACCCTGTAAACCTAAACCTCACCCTAACCCTAATCCTTAACCTCACCCTCACCCTAACCCTCACCTAAACCTAACCCTAACCCTAACCCTCACCCTAACCCTAACCCTAAACCTCACCCTAACCCTAACGCTAACCTTAACCCTCACCCTCACCCTAACCCTCACCCTAACACTTACCCTCACACTAACCCTAATGCTAACCCTAACCCTCAAACTCCACCCCCTCCCCCTCAGCCTAAACTTAATCCTAACTGTAATCCTAACCCTAAGCCTCACCATCACCATCATCCTAACCCTAACCCTAAACTTAAAAATAAGCCTAAACCTAAAGCCAACCCTAATCCTAACCCTAAACCTAACCCTAAAACTCACCCTAACCCTCACCCTAACCCTTATGCTCAACCTCACCCTAACACTAACCTTAACCCTAACCCTCACACTAACCCTAACCCTCACCCTAACCCTAACACTACCCCTCACTCTAACCCTCACCCTAACCCTAACCCTAACCCTTACCTAACCCAAACCCTCACCCTCACCCCCACCCTCACCATCACCCTTACCCTCTTCCTCAACCTAACCCTCACCCTAATCCTAACCGTAAACCTCACCCTAACACTAACCCTCACCCTCACTCTCACCCTCAGCCTAAACCTAAACCTAACCCTAATCCTAAGCCTAGCCCTAATCCTCACCCTCACCCTCACCCTCAGCCTCACCCTAACTCTAACCTTAACCATCACCCTCAGCCTCACCTTAAACTTAACCCTAGTCTTCACCCTAAATCTCTCCCTAACCCTAACTCTAACCTTAACCCTCACCCTCACCCTCAACCTAACCCTAACCCTAACACTCACTCTAACCCTAAACATCACCCTAGCCCTAACCATCACCCTAACCCTAAACCTAACCCTCACATTAACCCTCACCCTCACGCCAATCCTCACCCTAATCCTAACCCTAAACCTTACCTAACCCAAACCTTCACCCTCACCCTAAAACTCACCCTCCCCAAAACCTAAACCTTACCCTAACCCAAACCCTAACCCTCACCCACCCCCTAGCCCTCATCCTCACCCAAACTCTCACACTCACCCTAACCTTCACCCTCACCGTAAACATCACCCTAAGCCTCTCCCTAACCCTAAACCTAAACCTCACCCTCATCCTCAACTTGACCCTCAGCCTAATCCTAACCTAGCCCTAATCCTAACCCTAACCCTCACCCTCACCCTCACCCTAAAGCTAATCCTAACCCTAACCCTCACCCTAAACCTAACACTCCCCCTCCCACTAACCCTCACCATAATCCTAACCCTAACCCTCACCTTAACCGTAACCCTAATCCTATCCCTCACCCTCACCCTGACTCTCAGCCTAATCCTAACCATAACCCTAATCCTAACACTAACCCTCACCCTCATCCTAACCCAAAGGCTTACTCTAACCCTAACCCTCACCCTCACCCTAACCCTAAACCTAAACCTAACCCTCACCATAACACTAATCCTAACCCTAACCCTCATACTAACCCTAACCCTTACACTTACCCTCACCCTAACCCACACCGTCAACCTAAACCTCAACCTAAACCTAACCCTCACGCACACACTAATTCTCACCCTCACCTGAACCCTCACCTGAACCCTAAACCTCACCCTTACCCTAAACATCAACCTAACCCAAGCTCTCACCCTAACCCTTACCTTAACCCTCACCCTAACCCTAACCCTACCCTCACCCTCACCCTCATCCTAATCCTCACCCTATCCCTAATCCTAACCCTTACCTAACCCAAACACTCACCCTCATCATCAACCCTCACCCCGACCCTAGCCCTCACCCTAACCCTTAAACTAACCCTAGCCCTCACCCTCACATTCACCCTAAACCTAACCCTCACCCTAACCCTAACCCTCACCCTAAACCTAACCCTCACCCTAACCCTAAGGCTCACCCTAACCCTAACCCTCACCCCAACCCTAACCCTCACGCTCACTCTAATTGTAACTCTAACACTAACCCTATGACCCACCCTCACCTAACCCTCACCCTAACCCTTACCCTCACCCGAAAGCTAGCCTAAGCCTAATCCTCACCCTCACCATAACACTCACCGTCACCCTAACCCTCACCCTAAGCCTAATTGTCACCCACACACTAACCCTCACCCTTACTCGAACCCTCACCATCACCCTAACCCTCACCCTCACCCTCACCCTCAGCCTAACCCTAATCCTAACCCTCATCCTAAACCTAACCCTCACCCTCACCCTCACACTAACCCTAACCCAAACCCTAACTCACCCTCACCATCACCCTAACCCTAACCCTCACCCTAACCCTAACCCTAACTCCATCCCTAATACTCAGCCTAACCCTAACCCTCACACTAACCCTCAACCTCAATTTAATTCTCACCCTAACACTAACCCTAAACCTTAACTAACTGAAACCCTCACCCTCACTCTCACCCTCACTCTAACCCTCACCCTAGCCCTCACCCTCACCCTAACTCTAACTCTAACCCTCACCCTTAATCTCATCCTCACCCTCAGCCTAACCCTATCCCTAACACTAATCCTAACCCTATCCCTCACCCTCACCTTCACCCTAAACCTAACCCTAACATTAACATTAAACCTCATCCTCACCCTAACCCTTATCCTAACCCTAACAATAACCCTAACACTAACCCTAACTCTAATCCAAACAGTAACCCTCAAGCTAACCCAAACCCTAACCCTAAAACTCACCCAAACCTTAATCTTAAACCTAACCCTCACCCTCATCATCACTCTCACCCTAACACTCACCCTCACCCTCACCCTCACCCTAACCCTCACACTAACCCTAACCCTCACCCTAACCCTAACCCTAACCCTCACCCTCACCCTAACCTCAGCCTAACCCTAACCCTAATCCCATCCCTAATCCTCCCCTGAACCCTAACCCTAAACCTAACCCTCACAGTCACCCTCACCCTCACCCTTACCCTCACCCTAACCTTAACCCTCACCCTCACACTCACCCTAAAATTCACCCTCACCCTAAACATAACCCTATCCGTAACCCTCACCCTAAGCCTAACTCCAACCCTCACCCTAACCCTAACCTTCACCCTAACCCTCAACCTAACCCTAATGATAACCCTAACCCTCATCCTCACACTAACTCTCAGCCTAACCCTTATCCTCACACTAACCCTAACCGTCAGCCTGATCCTAACCCTCATGGTCACCCTAACCTTCACCCTCATCCTAACACTAACCCACACCTAACCCTCACCCTCACTCTCAAACGAACCATCAACCTCACCCGAACCCGAACCCGAACCCTAATCCTCACCCTCAGCCTAGCCCTCACCCTCACCCTAACCTTAACCCTAACCCTAACCCTCACCCTCACCCTTACCCTAACCCTAAACCTCACCCTAACCCTCACCCTCACCATAACCCCAACCCTAAACCAACGCTCACCCTAACCCGAACCCTAATGCTCATCTTCACCCTCACCCTAAACCTAATGTTAACCCAAATCCTCACCCTCACTCTAATCCTCACACTAACCCTTAACCTCACCCTCACCCTAACCCTAACCCTAATCCTCACACTAACCCTGACCCTCACCCTCACCACAACCCTACCCCTCACAAACATACTCACCCTAACTCTAACCTTGACCCTAACCTTCACCCTCACCATAACCCTCATGGTCACTCTAACCCTCACCCTAAACATCACCCTAACCCTCAACCTCACCCTAACCCTAACACTCATCCAAACCCTCACCGTAACACTAACGATAACCCAAACCCTCAACCTCACCCTAATCCTCACCCACTCCTTAAGCCTCACTCTCAACCGAAAGTTCACCCTCACCCTACCCCAAACCCTCACCCTAAACAGCACCCTAACCCTAACCCTCACCCTAACCCTAACCGTAACATTCACCCTAACCCTAACCATCAACTTAACTCTCACCCTCACCCTAATCCACACCCTAAACCTAGGCCTAACACTTAAGTAATTGAAACACTCACCTTCACCCTCCCCTCAACCCTAAAATCACCCTCACTCTAGCACTCAACCTAACCTTAACCCTTACCCTAACACTAACACTAACCATCACCCTCACCCCCACGCTAATCCTAACTATAACCTTCACCCTAACCCTCATCCTAAGAGTATACCTAACACTAACCCTAAACCTCACCGTAACCCCCACCCTAACCCTAACCCTCACCCTAACCCTAACCCTCACTCTAACCCTAACCCTCACCCTAAGCCTCACCCTAACCCTAACCCTCACCCTCATCCTAACCCTCAACCTCACCCTCACCCTAACCCTCACCCTAACCCTCAACCTCACCCTCACCCTACCCCTCACCCTAACCCTTATCCTCACAGGAACCCGAAACCTAACCCTCACCCTAAACCTAACCCTAACACTCACCCTCACTCTCACCCTCACTCTAAGCCTAACCCTAACCCTAAACCTCACCCTCACCCTAACTCTAACCCTAATCCTAATCTTAACACTAACCCTAACCCTAACCCTAACCCTCACAGCATGGTTATATCACAGGCAACAGCAGTCTGCATCCTAGCAGGGCTTGAAGCTACTTACATTGTCCACAGTAACAAGTCCGAATTTTTTCCTTGCAATTCAAGGTGGGAAGACCAGAGTAGGGATGCTCAGGATGTAAACGACAAGATAGAGCACTGAGAATGTGGGGAACTTAAAACAAAATTGTTTTATGGCGCCAAGGTTCTGAATGCTCTATACCTTCAAAAAGAAAAGAGCAGCCCCTGAAGAGAAAAAGACAACATCGTTCGGTTTCTAGCAGCCCCGTTTGCATCCTGGCATGGTTCAAAGCCCCTCTTGGTGTCACCATCCGCAGGTCAATCTTTTTCCTTGCAATTTTGGGAGAGCTGTGGAGGGTTTGGGAGCACAGGATGCAAACAACAAGAGAGAGTTCTCACAATTTGGGGACCATAAAGAAAATTGTTTTAAGTTCTCCAAGTTCTGAGTGCTCTCAACTTTTCCCAAAAGCGAGACAAGCCACTTAGGCGAAATGGACAGCATTGGTCGGTCCCAGGCAACTGTGCTCTGAATCGTAGCAAGGCTTAATGACCCTGGCATTATCCACAGTAAACAGTCCAAACTTTGTTCTTCCAATTCTGGGAGAAGTGACCAGTGTTAGGGAGCCCAGGTACAAACGATAAAATAGAGTACTCAGAATAAGGGGACCCTAGAACAGTCTTAATGCCCCCAGGGAGGAGGGCTCTACCGCTTCCCCAAGGAAAAGACATCCCTCCAAAGAGAAATGCACAGCTCCCATCTTTCCCGAGAAGCTCTGCTCTGTATCCTAGCAATATTGAAAGTGCTTCATTCTGTCTACAATAACAAGTGAAATTTTTTTTCCTTTTAATTCTGAGAGAGGTCAAAAGTTTTTAGGAATTCAGGATGCAAAGAACCAGATAGAGCACTCAGAACCTCAGCGATTTAAAATATTATTGTTTTACAGTGACTAGGTTCTAAATGCTCTACACATTCGCAAAGGAAAGACAGGGCACTAAGGAGAGTTAGACATCACCGATCTATCCCAGGCATCTTCAGTCTGCATCCTAGCAGAGCTTAAACCTCCTCACACTGTCCCCATTAACCTGTCCCAATTTTTTCCTTACAATTCTGGGATTGCTGAGCAGTGTTAAGGAGGTCAGGATGAAAACAACAAGATAGAGCCCTGAGAACTTGGGTACGTTAAAACTGAACTGTTTTTGCGCCTCAGTTGTGAATACTCTCCACCTTCCATAAAGAAGAGACAAGCCACCAAAGAGAAATAGACAGGATATTTCGGTCTCTAGTAGCTCCTATATGCATCCTGGCATGGTTCACAGGCCCTCTCGGTATCACCATCCATAGGTCAAAAGTTTTCTTTGAAATATTGGGAGAGCTGAGGAGGTTTTGGGAGCACAGGATGCAAATAACAAGAAAGAGCACTCACAACTTCCCCAAAGCTGAGAAAAGCCGCTAAATAGAAATAGACTGCATTTTTCTCACCCAGGCAACTCTGGTCTGCATCCATCAGGGCTTAATGCCCCTCACACTGTCCACAGAGCCCAGTCCAATATGTTTCATCCAATTCTGGGAGAGCTGACCTGTGTTAGCGAGCTCAGGAAGCAAACGACAACATAGAACACTGAGAAATTAGTGACCTTAATACTTTTAAGGTCCCCAAGTGAGGAGGCTCTACTCCTTCCCCTATGGAGAGACAAGCCTGCAAAGATATAGGGACAGCACCGACCTTTCCTACTAAGCCTTAATCTACATCCTAGCAAGACTGAAAGTTCCATATACTGTCAACAATAACAGGTCCAATTATATTCCTTGCAATTCTGGGAGAGCTGAAAAGTGTTTGGAAGCACAGGATGCAAACGACAAGATAGAGCAACAGAGAAATTTGGCGCCTTAAAACAAAATTGTTTTTCAGGGCTCAAATTCTCAATGATCTACACCTTCCCCAAAGGAGAGACAAGCCTCTAAATAGAAATATACCGCATTTTTCTAACCCAGGTTACTCCGGTCTGCATCCTAGCATGGCAGAAAGCCCCTTACACAGTCCATCCACAGTATCCAGTCCAATATTTTCTTCCAATTCTGGGATAGCTGACCAGTGTTAGCTAGTTCAGCATGCAAACGAAAGTTTGAGTAAAGCAGAGAAAATCAGATAATGTGATGCTAATGAAATGAACCCTAAGATATGTATTCAAATGTATTTCATTTGCTTTCAAGCGATTGTTTATGACACATTCATAAGATCATTTCTTTTTTACTTTGTAAGTCCCTCCCCCATTGTAAAACCACTGCTTTCACTGTATTTAATGTCGGTATAATTTGTGGAGGGGAAGGGGAAACACAATTCTTTTAAATAAGGATACAAGTGAGGTTTGAGTTCCGGGAAGATGGCGGAGGAGAAGCTGGAATCTGAACAAGCTCTCGCATAGAAAGCAGTTTTAGAGTTCCAGTGAACAGTCCTAAGCCAGAGAATCACACCAAGTGTGCCATCACAGGACAGAGAGTTAGACAAGAGAGGGGAAGCCAAGGAAACACATCAGCTGCCGCTGCGGCGGCAGGGTCGCGGCGGCGACCACCGCCGCGGGGTCATACCTGAGACACAGAGAGTCCGGGACGAAGGAGCCAGATGCAGCGGACGAGCGGATTCTACTCAACACCAACGAGAACCGACAAGGAGCGGACATCTTCATCCTGCTGTTTGCAGACCAGAGACGACCCAGGATCCAAGACTCGGCGTGAGTACAAGCCCGACGTGCTCACTCCTTCTCAGGGAGCAGAGGAGGGAAGGCCACCCCTCCCCCTCCAGCACCGGTGATCTCCATCTTGGATACTGACAAAGCTCGGAGGAGCTGCTAGTTCCAGCTCAGGCCTTGGAATAAAACGAGTCATTTAGCAGGTCACAAGAACTTAATGGCGAAGTGACCTGCCAGACTCAGCTCCATCCAGGGAAAAGTCACCCAGCTCAGGCGCCAGCCATCGGAGTGCCTTGCCTCACTGGGTAACCAGAGCCAGAGGCTGCCCCTCCCTCTAGCAGCCACCACAATCAATTGAAAAACAGAAACCCTGAGAATGGCTCCAGGCTGGGCGCTGTGAGCTTTATCACAAAATAGCCCCAGGGAAAAGCTACTGTTCGTTGAAAGGCCTCAACTCTACCCAGAACCTAGCCTCATCACCACATCCCCCTCTTTTGTGACTCTCAAAGCAGATCACCCTCCCAGAAAACTAACCTGGGAGGGGGATCTCAAAATCTTGGGTAAAGCAGAGCATTTTTCTGCCTCTTCCAACCAACCGACTTTAGAAACCAATCAAGCCACAGGACCTCAAGCTGACCAGAGACTCCAACAAAAGACTGGTTACAGACAAAAGGGAGATACAGGATTCTTCCCACTCCTCCCCCCCCAAAAAAAAAAATCAAAAGAATTTTTTTTCTTTCTTTTTTTCTTCTTCTTCTTTTCTTTTTTTTTTTGCTTGTTTTTTTGTTTTTTGTTACCTTATATATATATATATATATATTTTTTTTTTGTATATATATGTATATATATATATATATATATAAATTTTTTCCCTTCTAAAACTTTTATTAATCTTTAATTTTTGCCTCTTCTGAAAAAATAATTGTTTTCCAGTAACTTTTTTTTCCATCTTATAATTTTTATTTTAGGTATATGTGAACGAGCGTTTTCCTTTCATTTCTTGTCTTCTTTCTCTTTTTCTTTCTTTCTTAATTATCTTTTTGTTTTTTGTCTAGCTCTACTGAACTTCTGATCTTTTCTTCTCCCTTTCCCATCCTTAAAGTTTTTCACATCTCCTCTATGTCCCTCCCCTTCTCTGAACATATTCACATTCCTCTATAAATAGACGGTCTTTTAACCTCTATAATAACATTAATTTTTACGTTTCTATTTTTTTTCTGATCTCTCTTCATTCCCCTTTCGTCTCTTCCTTTTCTCTCTCTCTCTACTTGCATCCTACCCAACCCATTTCCTGCATTGTGATTAGGACATAGTTAACTCTCCCTGTGCCTCCCCACACCAATCTATTCCTAT
This sequence comes from Dipodomys merriami, assembly GCF_024711535.1. NCBI lineage: Eukaryota > Metazoa > Chordata > Mammalia > Rodentia > Heteromyidae > Dipodomys > Dipodomys merriami. The sequence goes on along the minus strand of NW_027206513.1, from coordinate 4,551,017 downwards.
TTTTTACCCACATCTCTCCCTAATCCTAATAATTTCTGGTTTTCCAAATTCTTTTCTGCGGTTCGAAGTCCTTTAACATATAGTTGTTTGATGTTGAATAGATGTATCTGTTGAACTAGATTGTATCCGTAGACTATTGACTGTACAAAAGCAAACTTTGGTTGATGGTTGCCTTAAGATAGTGTTCTAGCACAAAACTGGTGCAATCTTCATCTCAAATGGGCCGAGTAAGCCGGAAAAACACAAGAAAAATGGCAAATTCGGGTATCTCAATTCCCAACCTTGATAATCAGGGATTAGAACAGATAAAGAATAATCCAGAGGAGAGTTCCCAAATAGCTCTACAAACACTAATAGCAAACATGATAAATGAGAAGTTTGACAATGTACAAAGGACTCTGTATGAGCGTGATAGGGAGAGAGAGGAGGCATCCCAGAAGTTTATACAGGAATATCATAAGCATGAGGAAGCTACTCAAAAACTGATACAGGATTTGCGTGAACAACTTGAGAATACTCAAAGAGAAAGGGAGGAATGGCGTGAGCAGGCAGAGAACACTCAAAGAGAACTGCAGGAATCCCACGAACGGGAAGAAAGAGAACTGCAGGAATCCCACAGACGGGAGGAAGCTAATCAAAGAGTAATTCAGGAATTGAGAGACCAGGTAGAGAATACACAAAGATCACTAAAGGCATTCATGGAATCCATTAACAAAGAGCTGAAGGAAGTCAGGGAGACCACAAAGGGAATGCTGAATGGAACCCAACAGAAGGAATGGGAGTCCAAAGAAACCATAACCAATCAACTAAGTGATTTGAGAACAAACACTGAACACCAAATTAAGGAAGTAAAGAAATTCATACAAGACCTAAAACAGAGCTTCAACAAAGAACTTGAAGCCATCAAAGCTGACCAATTAGAAGGAAAAGAGATAAAAAACAAAGTAGAAAGTCTTGACAGCAGGTTAGACCATGCAGAATATCGAATCTCAGGGATTAAAGACAGCCTAGATATTATAGAGAAAGAACATACAACCATCCAAGACAAGTCCAAGAAATATGATAGGTCTATCCAACACCTGGAAGACACCATCAGAAGGCCCAATCTAAGGATAATGGGTGTAGAGGAGCACCTAGAAACAGAAGTTAATGGTCTAGGAAATTTGTTTAACAGGATCCTAGCAGAGAACTTCCCAAACATACAAAAAGATAGGCCTACTCAGATACAAGAAGCTTTTAGAACCCCAAATAGACCAGACCAGAATAGGACATCCCACCGTCACATTATAATCCACACAGGATCAACCCAGACCAAGGAAAAGATCCTTAAAGCGGTCAAGGAGAAAGGGGTAATTACCTATAAAGGGAAACCAATTAGAATTACCTCAGATTTCTCAGCAGAGACAATTAAAGCAAGAAGAGCCTGGAATGATGTATGCCATGCCCTAAAAACAAACAACTATCAACCAAGAATACTGTACCCAGCTAAACTCTCCTTCATAACTGAAGGCCAAGTAAAAACCTTCCATAGCAAAGAAAAATTGAAACAATACATCTCCACCAAACCAGCCCTACAAAAGATTCTTAAAGATGTCCTACACATAGAAAACCAACAAGACCGCAACAAAGGCCAAGAAACTGCACCCAAACTGAGAATCCAAGAACCTTAGGAAGAACCCAGTTTTCCCAGCCCCCAAGAAGGTGGATAACATGGCAGGAACTCCCAAATACATCTCAGTCCTATCTCTTAACGTTAACGGACTGAACTCTCCAATTAAGCGACATAGACTGTCTAGTTGGATTAAAAAACAAGACCCTTCTATCTGCTGCCTGCAGGAGTCACATCTTGCCCGTAAAAACAAACACATTTTCACTGTTAAAGATTGGAACAAAATCTACCAAGCAAACGGCCCTCATAAACAGGCGGGAATTGCAATCTTAATATCAGATAAAATAGACTTCAAATTAAAATTCGTGAGAAGAGATAAAGAAGTTCGCTACATACTAATGAAGGGATCTCTTTTTCAGGAGGATATTACAATTCTAAATATCTATTCGCCAAACAATGGAGCACCCAAATTTATCAAAGAAACACTACTTTCCCTTAAATCCCATATAGATCCAGAGACATTAATTGTTAGGGATTTTAACACACCACTCTCCCCACTAGATAGATCAACTCGGCAAAAACTCAACAGAGAAACCGCAGATCTAAACAGCTGCATAGATCAACTAGACTTAACAGACATTTACCGAGTATTTCACCCAGCAGCATCAGAATACACGTTCTTCTCAGCAGCACATGGAACGTTTTCTAAAATAGACCACATTTTAGGCCACAAAGCAAACTTGTCTGAATTCAGAAACATTGAAGTTATACCTTGCATACTCTCTGACCACAAGGGAATAAAATTAGAACTCAACACCAAAAGCCACCAAAGAAAGTCCGGTATCACATGGAGGCTGAACAACACACTGCTGAATCATGAGTGGGTCATGGAAGAGATTAGAAAGGAAATTCAAATGTTCATGCTATTCAACAAAAATGAACACACAAATTACCAGCTCCTCTGGGACACAGCAAAGGCAGTACTCAGAGGCAAGTTTATAGCTCTGAGCTCCTACATCAACAAATTGGAGAGATCGGAAACTAACAATTTAATGACACATCTAAACCTCCTTGAAAAAGAGCAGCAAGATAAACCCCAATCCAGTAGACGGAAAGAAATAATCAAAATTAAATCAGAATTAATGAATTAGAATCCAAAAAACTATAGAAAGAATCAACAAAACAAAGAGTTGGTTCTTTGAAAAACTTAACAAAATTGACAGACCCTTAGCAAACCTTATCAGAAAAAGGAGAGAACACACCCAAATTAATAAACTCAGAGATGAGAATGGAAACATCACCACGGAAACAACCAAGATTCAGAACACTATAAGGGAATACTTCTCAAAACTTTATGCTAATAAGTTTGAGAACTTGACAGAAATGGACCTTTTCCTAGCAAATATTGACATGCCAAAACTAAACCAAGATGAGTTAAACCAGCTTAACAGGCTCATATCAAGCATTGAAATAGAAACAGCAATAAGAGACCTCCCAGCTAAGAAAAGTCCAGGACCAGATGGTTTTACAGCGGAATTTTACAAGGCCTTCAAAGCAGAGCTCACACCAATACTCCTCCAACTCTTCAATGAAATTGAAAGAGAAAGCTCACTACCGAACACATTCTATGAAGCCATCATAACCCTCATCCCAAAACCAGGGAGGGACTCATCAAAGAAAGAGAACTAGAGACCCATTTCTTTGATGAACATTGATGCAAAACTTCTCAACAAAATTTTGGCCAATCGACTTCAACAATTCATCCAAAAAATCATACACCACGATCATACAGGATTCATTTCAGGGATGCAAAGCTGGTTCAATATACGCAAATCAATTAATATTATTCATCACATCAAGAGGAGCAAGAATAAGAATCACATGGTTATCTCAATAGATGCAGAAAAACATTTGACAAGATCCAACACCCCATTATGATGAAGGTTCTGGAAAAATTAGGAATCCATGGATCAGTCCTCAATACAATAAACGCTGTATATGACAAACCTACAGCCAGCATTATACTCAATGGTGAAAAACTAAAGCCATTTCCTCTTAACTCAGGAACAAGACAAGGATGCCCACTCTCTCCACTTCTCTTCAATCTAGTATTAGAATGCCTAGCTACAGCAATAAGACAAGATGCAGACATAAAGGGGATCCAAATATGGAAAGAAGAAATAAAACTCTCCCTCTTTGCAGATGACATGATCTTGTATTTAAAGAATCCCATAGACTCCACTCCCAAATTACTCAAGCTGATTCAAAACTTTGGCAAAGTAGCAGGGTATAAAATTAACCCCCCCCCAAATCAATGGCTTTTCTGTATGCCAACAATGAGAAAAGTGTGGCTGAAATTAGGAAAGCAACTCCATTTGTAATAGCCCCACAAAAAATAAAATACCTAGGAATTAACTTAACCAAAGAAGTGAAGGACCTCTATGATGAAAACTTTAAAATCTTGAAAAAGGAAATCAACACAGAACTTAAAAAATGGCAAAACCTCCCATGCTCCTGGATTGGAAAGATTAACATCGTGAAAATGGCAATACTTCCCAAGGCTATCTACAAATTCAACGCGATACCTATCAAAATTCCACCCTCATTCTTCAAGGAAATAGAAGAGGGAATCCAAAAATTCATATGGAACAATTAAAGACCCCGAATAGCAAAAACGCTCCTCAACGGAAAGAACACTGCTGGAGGAATATCAATACCAAATTTCAAACTCTACCATAAAGCCATAATAATCAAAACAGCTTGGTATTGGCATAAGAACAGACCTCAGGACCAATGGAATAGAACTGAGAACCCAGAAATGAACCTACAGACCTATAGCCATCTAATCTTCGATAAGGAAGCTAAAACAATAGAATGGAAGAAAGACAGCCTCTTCAGTAAATGGTGCTGGCAAAATTGGTTAACTATATGTAGAAAACTAAAGCTAGATCCTTATATATCACCCTGCACCAGAATCAACTCCAAATGGATCAAAGACCTTGAACTCAAAGCAGACACTCTGAAAACATTACAGGATGGAATAGGAGAAACCCTAGGTCTCCTTGGCTCAGGCCGAAATTTTCTGAATAGAGACCCGGAAGCACAACAAATCAAAGAAAGGTTGGACAAATGGGATTGCATAAGGTTGCAGAGCTTCTGCAGGGCAAATGACATAGCTAGCAAGATCAATAGAAAGCCCACCGATTGGGAGAAGATCTTTACTAGCCATACAACGGACAAGGGTCTCATATCTAAAATATACTTGGAACTCAAAAAATTAAACCACCCAACAACAAATCCTCAAAGAAACAACTGCCCAATAAATAAGTGGGCGAAAGACTTAAAGAGAAGCTTCTCTGAAGAAGAAAGAAGGATGGCCAATAGACACATGAAGAAATGTTCAACATCCCTAGCCCTAAAAGAAATGCAAATCAAAAACATTGAGATATCACCTCACTCCAGTTAGAACAGCAAAAATCAAGAACTCTAACAACAACAGATGCTGGAGGGGATGTGGACAGAAAGGAACCTTACTTCATTGTTGGTGGGAATGTAAACTTGTTCAACCACTTTGGAAAGCAGTATGGAGGTTCCTCAAAAGACTTCACATAGATCTCCCCTATGATCCAGCAATCCCACTTTTGAGCATTTACCCAAATGTTTACAAACAAGACCACACTAAAGCTACCAGCACAACTATGTTTATTGCAGCATTATTTGCCATACCTAAGATATGGAACTAACCCAGATGCCCCTCAGTAGATGAATGGATCAAGAAAATGTGGTATATATACACAATGGAATTCTATGCCTCCATCAGAAAGAATGACATTTCCCCATTTGTTAGGAAATGGAAAGGTTTGGAAAAAATTATATTAAGTGAAGTAAGCCAGGCCCAAAGAAACATAGGTCCCATGGTTTCCCTTATTTGCAATATCTAGTATAGGTATGAGTCAAGCAGAAAAGGTCAGATAATGTGATGTTAGGAAAATGAACCCGTAAATATGTATTTTAATGTTTTCGTTTCTTTCATGCATGTGTTTCTAACGCATTTATAAGATTATTTTTTGTTGCTTTGTATGTCCCTCCCCCACAGTGTAACCCCCGCTTTCACTATATTTGATGTCAGTATAACATGTGGAGGAGATGGGGACAAACAAGTCGTTTAAGGATTCAGGTGGACCTGTTGCAACAATGAGAAGTAAAAAATATCATGTCAAAACCAACTTTACAATGTTGGTGTGGGGGGGGGTAGGGGGGTATAATTGGGTGGGGGGAGGGGGGAGGCTGGGAAGGGAGGTGAAGGGTAAACAAAGGAGGAGGCTGCAATGCTTGGTAAGAAATGTATGCATTATCCTGCCCATGTAATTGTAGCCCCTCTGTACAGTATGTTCTCAAATAAAATAAAATAAAATTTAAAAAAAGGAATGTATGCATTATCCTGCCCATGTAATTTTAGCCCCTCTGTACAGTATGTTCTCAAATAAAATAAAATAAAATTTAAAAAAAAAGGATACAAGTGAACCCACTGCAAAAATGCGATGTACAAGTTGTTATGTCCAAAACGAAATTTACAACTTTGGTTTTTGGGTGGTGCGGGGTATTGGAGCGGGGAGGACTGATGGGGAGGGCAGGAGGAGTATGGGAAAAAATGGGAAAGTTAAACAAAGGAGGACGTAACAATACTTTATAAAAAATGTACTCATTATTTGCACATGTAATTTTAACCCCTCTGTATATTGTTTTCACAAAAAAATGAACAAATAAATAAATATATACATTTAAAAGCAAGAAAAGGTAGAGCACTCAGAACTTGTGCACCTTGAAACAGTTTGAAGGCCCCCAAGAAATGAGGTTTTACAAGCCTCCATAGAGAAATTGACAGCACCAATCTTCCCAAGAAGCTCTGGTCTGCATCCTAGCAAGACAGAAAGTGTCTCATCCTGTCTACAATCACAGGTTCCGTTTTTTTCCTTACCACGGGGAGGGCTGAAAAGTTATTGAGATATCAGGATGTAAACGACAAGATAGAGCACTCAGACGTTCGGTGAGGTAAACAATATTGTAAGTTGCCCAAGTTCTGAAGGTTCTACAATTCCTCAAAGAGATACAAGCCACTAAAGAGAAATAGACAGCAAGGTTCTATCACATACAACAGCGGTCTGCATCCTAGCAGGGCTTGAAGACACTTACACTGGCCACAGTAAGATGTCCGAATTTTTTCCTTGTAATTCAGGGTGGGCTGACCAGAATTAGGATGCTCAGGATGAAAATGACAAGATAGAGCATTGAGAATGTGGGGAAATTAAAACAAAATTGTTTTATGGCACCAAGGCTCTGAATTCTCTATACCTTCGAAAAAGAATAGACCAGCCCCTGAAGAGAAATAGACTACATCGTTCGGTTTCTAGCAGCCTCTGTGTGTATCCTGGCATGGTTCAAAGCCCCTCTTGGTGTCACCATCCGCAGGTCAATCTTTTTTCCTTGCAATTTTGGCATAGATGTGGATAGTTTGGGAACACAGGATGCAAACAACAAGAGGGAGTTCTCAGAATTTGTGACCATAAAGAAAATTGTTTTAATGTCTCCAAGTTCTGAGTGCTCTCAACTTTTCCCAAAAGCGAGACAAGGAAAGTAGGAGAAATAGAAAGCATTGTTCTGTCCCAGGCAACTTTGCGGGGCTTAATGACCCTTAGCAGGGCTTAATGACCCTTGCACTATCCACAGTAAACAGTCCAAACTTTGTTCTTCCAATTCTGGGAGAAGTGACCAGTGTTAGGGAGCCCAGGTAAAAACAATAAGATAGAGTGCTCAGAATATGGGGACCCTAGAACAGTCTTAATGCCCCCAAAGAACGAGGGCTCTACAGCTTCCCCAAGGAAGAGACACGCCTCCAAAGAGAAATTCACAGCACCCATCTTTCCCCAGAAGCTCTGCTCTGCATACTAGCAATATTGAAAGTGCCTCATTCTGTCTACAATAACAAGTGAAATTTTTTTTCATTTTAATTCTGAGAGAGGTCAAAAGTATTTAGGAAGTCAGGATGCAAAGAACCAGATAGAGCACTCAGAACCTCGGCGATTTAAAACATTATTGTTTTACGGTGACCAGGTTTTAAATGCTCTACACATTCCCCAAAGGAAAGACAGGGCGCTAAGAAGAATTTGACAGCATCGGTCTATCCCAGGCATCTTTTGTCTGCATCCAATCACGGCTTAAAACTCCTCACACTGTCCCCATTAACCTGTCCCAATTTTTTCCTTGCAATTCTGGGATTGCTGAGCAGTGTTAAGGAGGTCAGGAAGAAAATGACAAGATAGAGCCCTGAGAACTTGGGTACCGTAAAACAGAACTATTTTATGGCCCCTCAGTTGTGAATACTCTCCACCTTCCAAAATGAATAGAAATGCCACCAAAGAGAAATAGACAGGATATTTCGGTCTCTAGTAGCTCCTATGTGCATCCTGGCATGGTTCACAGCCGCTCTCGGTATCAACAGCCATAGGTGAAAAGTTTCTTTGAAATATTGGGAGAGCTGAGGAGGTTTTGGGAGCACAGGATACAAATAACAAGAAAGAGCACTCACAACTTCCCCAAAGCTGAGAAAAGCCGCTAAATAGAAATAGACTGCATTTTTCTCACCCAGGCAACTCTGGTCTGCATCAATCAGGGCTTAATGCCCCTTACACTGTCCACAAAGCCCAGTCCAATTTGTTTCATCCAATTCTGGGAGAGCTGACCTGTGTTAGCGAGCTCAGGATGCAAACGACAAGATAGAGCACTCAGAAATTGGTGACCTTAGAACAGTTTTAAGGTCCCAAAGTGAGGAGGCTCTACTCCTTCCCCAATGCAGAGACAAGCCTCCAAAAATATATGGACAGCACCGACCTTTCGCACTAAGCCCTAATCTACATCCTAGCAAGACTGAAAGTTCCATATACTGTCAAAAATTACAGGTCCAATTATATTCCTTGTAATTCTGGGAGAGCTGAAATGTGTTTGGAAGCACAGGATGCAAACGACAAGATAGAGCAACACATAAATTCGGCGACTTAAAACAAAATTGTTTTTCAGGGCTCAAATTCGCAATGATCTACATCTTCCCCAAAGGAGAGACAAGCCTCTAAATAGAAATACACCGCATCATTCTAACCCAGGTTACTCCGTTCTGCATCCTAACATGGCTGAAAGCCCCTATACTGTCCATTCACAGTAACCAGATCAATTTTTTTCTTCCAATTCTGGGATAGCTGACCAGTGTTAGCGAGTTCACCATGCAAACGAAAGTTTGAGTAAAGCAGAGAAAGTCAGATAATGTGATGTTAATGAAATGAACCCTAAGATACGTATTCAAATGATTTTTATTGGCTTTCAAGTGATTGTTTATGACACATTCATAAGATCATTTCTTTTTTTTTAATTGTATTTTATTTTATTTGAGAACATACTGTACAGAGGGGCTACAATTACATGGGCAGGATAATGCATACATTTCTTACCAAGCATTGCAGCCTCCTCCTTTGTTTACCCTTCACCTCCCTTCCCCGCCTCCCCCCTCCCCCCACCCAATTTTACCCCCCTCCCCCCACCCAATTATACCCCCCTCCCCCCCCACACCGACATTGTAAAGCTGGTTTTGACATGACATTTTGTACTTCTCATTGTTGCAACAGGTCCACCTGAATCCTTAAACGACTTGTTTGTCCCCATCTCCTCCACATGTTATACTGACATCAAATATAGTGAAAGCGGGGGTTACACTGTGGGGGAGGGACATACAAAGCAACAAAGAAATAATCTTATAAATGCGTTAGAAACACATGCATGAAAGAAACGAAAACATTAAAATACATATTTAAGGGTTCATTTTCCTAACATCACATTATCTGACCTTTTCCGCTTGACTCATACCTATACTAGATATTGCAAATAAGGGAAACCATGGGACCTATGCTTCTTTGGGCCTGGCTTACTTCACTTAATATAATTTTTTCCAAACCTTTCCATTTCCTAACAAATGGGGAAATGTCATTCTTTCTGATGGAGGCATAGAATTCCATTGTGTATATATACATTTTCTTGATCCATTCATCTACTGAGGGGCATCTGGGTTGGTTCCATATCTTAGCTATGGCAAATAATGCTGCAATAAACATAGTTGTGCTGGTAGCTTTAGTGTGGTCTTGTTTGTAAACATTTGGGTAAATGCCCAAAAGTGGGATTGCTGGATCATAGGGGAGATCTATGTGAAGTCTTTTGAGGAACCTCCATACTGCTTTCCAAAGTGGTTGAACAAGTTTACATTCCCACCAACAATGAAGTAAGGTGCCTTTCTGTCCACAACCCCTCCAGCATCTGTTGTTGTTAGAGTTCTTGATTTTTGCTGTTCTAACTGGAGTGAGGTGATATCTCAATGTTGTTTTGATTTGCATTTCTTTTATGGCTAGGGATGTTGAACATTTCTTCATGTGTCTATTGGCCATCCTTCTTTCTTCTTCAGAGAAGCTTCTCTTTAAGTCTTTCGCCCACTTATTTATTGGGCAGTTGTTTCTTTGAGGATTTGTTGTTGGGTGGTTTAATTTTTTGAGTTCCAAGTATATTTTAGATATGAGACCCTTGTCCGTTGTATGGCTAGTAAAGATCTTCTCCCAATCGGTGGGCTTTCTATTGATCTTGCCAGTTATGTCATTTGCCCTGCAGAAGCTCTGCAACCTTATGCAATCCCATTTGTCCAAACTTTCTTTGATTTGTTGTGCTTCCGGGTCTCTATTCAGAAAATTTCGGCCTGAGCCAAGGAGACCTAGGGTTTCTCCTATTCCATCCTGTAATGTTTTCAGTTTTGAGTTCAAGGTCTTTGATCCATTTGGAGTTGATTCTGGTGCAGGGTGATATATAAGGATCTAGCTTTAGTTTTCTACATGTAGTTAACCAATTTTGCCAGCACCATTTACTGAAGAGGCTGTCTTTCTTCCATTCTATTGTTTTAGCTTCCTTATCGAAGATTAGATGGCTATAGGTCTGTAGGTTCATTTCTGGGTTCTCAATTCTATTCCATTGGTCCTGAGGTCTGTTCTTATGCCAATACCAAGCTGTTTTGATTACTATGGCTTTATGGTAGAGTTTGAAATTTGGTATTGATATTCCTCCAGCAGTGTTCTTTCCGTTGAGGAGCGTTTTTGCTATTCGGGGTCTTTAATTGTTCCATATGAATTTTTGGATTCCCTCTTCTATTTCCTTGAAGAATGAGGGTGGAATTTTGATAGGTATCGCGTTGAATTTGTAGATAGCCTTGGGAAGTATTGCCATTTTCACGATGTTAATCTTTCCAATCCAGGAGCATGGGAGGTTTTGCCATTTTTTAAGTTCTGTGTTGATTTCCTTTTTCAAGATTTTAAAGTTTTCATCATAGAGGTCCTTCACTTCTTTGGTTAAGTTAATTCCTAGGTATTTTATTTTTTGTGGGGCTATTACAAATGGAGTTGCTTTCCTAATTTCAGCCACACTTTTCTCATTGTTGGCATACAGAAAAGCCATTGATTTGGGGGGGGGTTAATTTTATACCCTGCTACTTTGCCAAAGTTTTGAATCAGCTTGAGTAATTTGGGAGTGGATTCTCTGGGATTCTTTAAATACAAGATCATGTCGTCTGCATAGAGGGAGAGTTGTATTTCTTCTTTCCTTATTTGGATCCCCTTTATGTCTGCATCTTGTCTTATTGCTGTAGCTAGGCATTCTAATACTAGATTGAAGATAAGTGGAGAGAGTGGGCATCCTTGTCTTGTTCCTGAGTTAAGAGGGAATGGCTTTTGTTTTTAACCATTAAGTATGATGTTGGCTGTAGGTTTGTCATATACAGCCTTTATTGTATTGAGGAATGTTCCATTGATTCCTAATTTTTCCAAAACCTTCATCATAAAGGGGTGTTGGATCTTGTCGAATGCTTTTTCTGCATCTATTGAGATAACCATGTCGTTCTTATTCTTGCTCCTCTTGATATGATGAATAATATTAATTGATTTGGGTATATTGAACCAGCTTTGCATCCCTGAAATGAATCCTGTATGATCGTGGTGTATGATTTTTTGGATGAATTGTTGAAGTCGATTGGCCAAAATTTTGTTGAGAAGTTTTGCATCAATGTTCATCAAAGAAATGGGTCTCTAGTTCTCTTTCTTTGATGAGTCCCTCCCTGGTTTTGGGATGAGGGTTATGATGGCTTCATAGAATGTGTTCGGTAGTGAACTTTCTCTTTCAATTTCATTGAAGAGTTGGAGGAGTATTGGTGTGAGCTCTGCTTTGAAGGCCTTGTAAATTCCGCTGTAAAACCATCTGGTCCTAGACTTTTCTTAGCTGGGAGGTCTCTTATTGCTGTTTCTATTTCAATGCTTGATATGAGCCTGTTAAGCTGGTTTAACTCATCTTGGTTTAGTTTTGGCATGTCAATATTTGCTAGGAAAAGGTCCATTTCTGTCAAGTTCTCAAACTTATTAGTATAAAGTTTTGAGAAGTATTCTCTTTTTTTTTTATTGTGTTTTACATTTTTTTTTGTATTTTATTTTATTTGAGAACATACTGTACAGGGGGGCTACAATTACATGGGCAGGATAATGCATACATTTCTTACCAAGCATTGCAGCCTCCTCCTTTGTTTACCCTTCACTTCCCTTCCCCGCCTCCCCCCTCCCCACACCCAATTTTACCCCCCTCCCCCCACCCAAATATTCCCCACTCCCCCCCCCACACCGACATTGTAAAGCTGGTTTTGACATGACATTTTGTACTTCTCATGAGGGTGAGGGTGAGGGTTTTGTTTAGGTAAGGGTTTGGTTTGGGGTTAGGGTGAGGGTGAGGGTTAGGGTGATGGTTTGTGTTAGGGTGAAGGTGAGGGTTAGGGTGAGTGTTAGGGTTAGGGTGATGTTTAGGGTGAGATTGAGTGTTATGGTGAGTGTAATGGTTCGGGTGTGGGTGAGGGAAACTTGTGGGAGAGGGTTAAGTTTAGGGTGAGGGTTAGGTTTTGTGTGAGTGTTAGGGTTAGGGTTAGGGTGAGGAAAAGTGTTAGGGTGAGGGTCAGTGTGAGGGTCAGTGTTTTGGTGAGGGTGAGGTTTAGGGTGTGGATGAGGGTTAGTGTTAGGTGAATGTTAGGATGACGGTGCGGGTTAGGGTGAGAGTTTCGGTTTGAGTTAGGGTGAGGGTTAGGGTTCGTGTTAGGGTCAGAGTGAGGGCTAGGGTAAGAGTTAGTTTTAGGGTTAGGGTGAGGATTATTATTAGGATTAGGGTCAGGGTGAAGTTTAGGGTGATGATGAGGGTTAGGGTTAACATTAATTTTAGGGTGAGGTTTAAGGTTAGGGTTTGGGTTAGGGTGAGGGCTAGGGTGAGGGTGAGTGTTAGGGATAGGGAGAGGGATATGGTGAGGATTAAGTTTAGAGTTAGGGTGAGGGTTAGGCTGAGGTGTAGGTTTAGTGTTAGGGTGAGGTTTAGGTTTAGTGTGAGGGTTAGGTTTAGGGTTAGGGTTAGGGTGAGGGTTAGGGTTAGGGTGAGGGTTAGGGTGAGAGTGAGGGTTAGGGTTAGAGTGAGTGTTATTGTGAGGGCTAGTGTGAGGGTTAGGGTTAGGGATAGGGTTAGGGTTAGGGTGAGGGTGAGAGTTAGGATTAGGGTTAGGGTTAGTGTAAGGGTTAGGGTTAGTGTTAGGGTTAGGTTTAGGGTTATTGTTAGGGTTAGGGTTATGGTGAGGGTGAGGGTGAGGGTGTGGGTTAGAGTTACGTTTAGCTTGAGTGTGAGGGTGAGGGTTAGGGTTACCAAAATAATTAGGGTTAGGATTAGGCTGAGGGTTAGGTTGAGGTTGAGGTTATGGGTGAAGGTTAGGGTTAGGTTTAGGGTGAGAGTTAGGGTTAGTGTAAGGGTTAGGGTTAGGATTTGGTTTAGGGTTAGGTTGAGGGTAAGGGTTATGGTGAGGGTTAGGGTTAGCATTAGGCTTAGGGTTAGGGTTAGCATGAGGTTTAGGGTTAGAGTTAGAGTGAGGGTGAGGGTGAGGTTGAGGGTGAGTGTGAGGGTTAGTGTTAGGTTTAGGTTTAATATGAGGGTGAGTGTTAGGTTTAGGCTGAGGGTTAGGTTTAGTGTGAACGTTAGGGTTAGATTTAAGGTTAGGGTTAGGGTGAGGTTAAGGTTTAGGGTGAGGTTTAGGTTGAGGGTGAGGGTTTCGGTTAGGTAAGGGTTAGGTTTAGGGTTACGGTGAGGGTGAGGGTTAGGGTGAGGTATGTGTTAGGGTGACTGTTAGGTTTAGGGTTAGGGTGAGTGTTAGGGTTAGGGTGATGTTTAGGGTGAGGGTGAGTGTTAGTGTGAGGGTGATGGTTCGGGTGTGAGTGAGGGTTAAGGTGTGGGAGAGGGTTAGGTTTAGGGTAAGGGTTAGGGTTTGTGTGAGTATTAGGGTTATGGTTAGGGTGAGGAAAAGTATTAGTGTGAGTGTTACGGTGAGGGTGAGTGTTTTGGTGAGGGTGAGGGTTAGGGTGTGGGTGAGGGTTAGGGTTAGGGGACTGGTAGGATGACGGTGAAGGTTAGGGTGAGGGTTTGGGTTTGAATTAGGCTTAGCATTAGGATGAGGGTTACGGTTAGGGTTAGGGTTAGAGTGAGGGCTAGGTTGAAGGTTAGGTTAAGGGTTAGGGTGAGGGTTAGTGTTAGAGTGAGGGTTAGGGTGAGGATGAGGGTTAGGGTTACCATTATTTTAGGGTGAGGTTTAAGGTTAGGGTTTGGGTTAGGGTAAGGGATAGGGTGAGGGTGAGTGTTAGGGACAGGGTGAGGGATATGGTGAGGATGAGGGTTAGGGTTAGGGTGAGTGTTAGTCTGAGGTGTAGGTTTAGGGTTAGGGTGAGATTTAGGTTTCGTGTGAGGGTTAGGTTTATTGTTAGGTCTAGGGTGAAGGGTAGGGTTAGGGTGAGATTTAGGGTAAGAGTGAGGTTGAGGGTTAAAGTGAGTGTTAGGGTGAGGGCTAGAGTGAGTGTGAGGGTGAGGTTGAGGGTGAGGGTGAGGGTTAGAAGTAGGGATAGGTTTAGGATGAGGGTGAGGGTTAGGTTTAGGCTGAGTGTTAGGTTTAGTGTGAACGTTAGGATTAGGTTTAGGGTTAGGGTTAGGGTGAGGGTAATGGTTAGAATGAGTGTTAGGGTGAGAGTGAGGGTTAGGTTTAGCGTGAGTTTTAAGTTGAGGGCTAGGGTGAGTGTGAGGGTTAGGGTTAGGTTTAGGATTAGGGTGAGGGTTAGGGTTAGGGTGAGAGTTAGGGTTAGGGTTAGGTTTAGAGTTAGAGTTAGGATTATTGTTAGGGTTAGGGTTAGGGTGAGGGTGAGGTTGAGTGTTAGGGTTACCATTAGGTTTAAGGTGAGTGTGAGGGTGAGGGTTAGGGGTAAGATAATGGTGAGGGTTAAGATTAGGCTGAGGGTTAGGGTGAGGGTGAGGTTGAGTGTAAGGTTTAGGGTTAGTGTGAGGGTTAGGGTGAGGGTGAGGTTGAGGGTAAGGGTTAGGGTTAGGGTTAGTGTGAGGATTAGGGTGAGGGTAAAGGTTAGGGTGAGGGTTAGGGTGAGGGTGAGGGTGAGAGTGAGGGTTTTGGTTAGGTAAGGTTTAGGGTTAGGGTGAGGTTTAGGGTGAGATGAGGGTTAGGGTGAGGGTTACGGTTTGTGTGAATGTTAAAGTTAGGGTTAGGGTTAGGGTGAGTGTTAGGTTTAGGTTGATGTTTATGGTGAGGGTGAGGATTGGGGTGAGGGTGAGTGTTCGGTTGTGTGGGGGGTTCGGGTGAGGTTAAGGGTTTGTGTGTTAGGGTTAGGGTTAGGGTGAGGAAAAATGTTAGGGTGAGGGTTAGGGTGAGGGTGAGTGTTAGGTTTAGCGTTAGGGTAAGGATGAGGGTTAGGGTGAGGTTTAGGGTTAGGGTGAGGTTTAATGTTACGGTTATTGATAGGGTTAGGGTTATTGTTAGGGTTAGCGTTAGGGTTATGGTTATGGTTAGGTTAAGGGTTAGGTTTAGGGTGATGATTAGGGTGAGGGGGGGGTTTGAGTGAGGGTGAGGGTTTTTGTGAGGGAGAGGGTTAGGGTGTGTGTGAGTGTTAGGGTTAGGGCGAGGGTTAGGATGATATTGAGGGTTATGGTGAGGGTTAGGGTTATTGGTAGGCTTAGGGTGAGGGTAAGGATGAGGTTGAGTGTTAGGGTTAGGGTTAGGTTTAAAGTGAGTGTGAGGGTGAGTGTTAGGGTTAAGATAATGGTTAGGGTTTAGATTAGCATGAGGGTTAGGTTGAGGGTGAGGGTTTCGGTTAGGTAAGGGTTAGGTTTAGGGTGAGGTTTAGGGTGAGGGTTAGGGTTAGGGTGATGATTAGGGCGAGGGTGAGGGTGAGGGTGAGGGTGAGGTTTAGGGTAAGGGTGAGGGTGAGGGTGAGCGTTAGTTTTAGCATTAGGGTTAGGGTAAAGGTTAGCGTGAGGGTTAGGGTTAGAGTTAGGGTGAGGGTGAGGGTGAGGTTGAGGGTGAGGGTGAGGGTTAGGGTTATGGTTAGAATTAGGTTGAGGGTGAGGGTTAGGATTAGGTTTAGGGTTAGGGTTAGGGTTATTGTTAGGGTTAGGGTTAGGGTGAGGTTGAGAGTGAGGGTGAGGATTACAGTTAGGGTGAGGATGTGGTTAGGGTTAGGGTTAGGTTTAGGTTTATGATTAGGGTTAGGGTTAGGGTGAGGGTTAGAGTTATGGTGAGGGTTAGGGTGAGGGTGAGGGTTAGGGTTAGGTTTAGGGTTAGGGTAAGGGATATTGTTAGGGTTAGGGTTAGTGTGAGGGTGAGGGTGAGGGTGAGGGTAAGGGTTAGGGTTAGGTTTAGGGTGATTGTGAGGGTTAGGGTTAACATAATGGTTTTGTTAAGGGCTGGATTAGGTTTTGGTTTAGGGTGAGGGATAGGGTTAGTTTTAGGATTAGGTGTAGGGTTATTTTTAGGTTAAGGGTTGGGTTAGTGTTAGGGTTAGGGTTAGGGTGAGATTGAGGGTGAAGTATAGGGTTAGGGTTAGGATGCAGTTTAGGTTTAGGTTTAGTGTTAGGGTTATTTTTAGGTTTAGGGTGAGGGTGAGGGTGAGGGTTAGGGTTAGGGTGAGGTTTAGGTTGAGGGTTAGGGTTAGTGTGAGGTTTAGGTTTAGGGTGAGGGTAAGGGTTAGGGTGAGGTTTAGGGTGAGGGTGAGGGTGAGGGTTAGGGTTAAGATAATGGTTACGGTAAGGGTTAGGATTAGGGTTAGGATTAGGGTTAGGGTTAGGGTTATTGTTAGGTTTGGGGTTAGGGTTAGGGTGAGATTGAATGTGAGGTTTAGGGTTAGGGTTAGGTTGAGGTTTAGGTTTAGCGTTAGGGTTATTGTTAGGGTTAAGTTTAGGGTTAGGGTGAGGGTCAGGGTGAGGGTTAGGGTTAGGAGTAGGGTTACTGTGAGGGTGAGTGATAGGGTGACGTTTTGGGTTAGGGTGACGGTTAGGTTTAGGGTTAGGGTTAGTGTTTGGGTTCGGGTGATGTTTAGAGTGAGGGTGAGGGTTAGGGTGAGGATGATGGTTCGGGTGTGGGTGCAGGTTAGGGTTTGGGAGAGGGTTAGTTTTAGGGTGAGGATTAGGGTTTGTGTGAGTGTTAGGGTTAGGTTTAGGGTGAGGAAAAGTGATAGGGTGAGGGTTAGTGTGAGGGTGACTGTTTTGGTGAGGGTGAAGGTTAGGGTGTGGGTGAGGGTTAGTGTTAGGTTAGTGTTAGGATGCCGGTGAGGGTTAGGGTGAGGATTAGGGTTTGGGTTAGAGTTAGCTTTAGCATGAGGGTTAGTGTTAGAGATTGAGTGAGGGCTAGGGTTAGTATTACGTTTAGGGTTAGGGTGAGGGTAAAGGTTATGGTGAGGGTTAGGGTGAGGATGAGGGTTAGGGTTAAGGTGATGGTGAGGATGAGGGTGAGGGTTAGGTTTCGGGTTAGGTTTCGGGTTAGGGTTAGGGTTTGTCTGAAGGTGAGGATTAGGTTGAGGGTAAGGGTTAGTGTTAGGATTAGGATTAGGTTTAGGGTGAGGGTTATGGTTATTGGGAGGGTTTGGGCTAGGTTTAGGGTTAGGGTTAGAGTGAGGGTAAGGGTTAAGTTGAGGGTTAGGGGGATGGTGAGGGATAGGGTTAATGTGAAGGTGAGGGTAAGGGGGAGGGCTAGGGTAAGGGTTAGTGTTACGGTGAGGGTTAGGGTTAGGGTTAGGGTTAGGTTGAGGGTGAGGTTGAGTGTGAGGTTTAGGTTTAGGGTTAGGGTTAGTGTGAAGTTGAGGGTGAGGGTGAGGGAGAGGGTTAGGGTGAGGGTTATGGTTAGGGTTAGTGTTAGGCTGAGGGTTAGGGTTAGGGTGAGGGTGAAGTTGAGGGTTAGGGTGAGGGTTCAGGTGAGGGTGAGAGTGAGGGTTAGGGTTAGGGTGTGGGTGAGGGTTAGAGTTAGGTGAGTGTTAGGATGACGGTGCGGGTTAGGGTGAGGGTTTGGGTTTGGGTTAGGGTTAGCGTTAGGGTGAGGGTTAGGGTTAGTGTTATGGTTACAGTGAGGGCTAGGGAAGAGTTAAGTTAAAGGCTAGGGTGAGGGTTAAGATTAGGTTTAGGGTTAGGGTGAAGGTTAGGGTGGGGATGAAGGTGAGGGTTAGCATTAATTTTAGGGTGAGGTTTAAGGTTAAGGATTGGGTTAGGGTGAGGGCTAGGGTGAGGGTGAGCGTTAGGGATAGGGTGAGGGATGGTGAGGATTAGGGTTAGGGTTAGGGTGAGGGTTAGGCTGAGGGGTAGGTTAAGGGTTAGCGTGAGGTTTAAGTTTAGTGTGAGTGTTAGGTTTAGGGTTAGGGTTAGGGTTAATGTGAGCTTAGGGTTAAGGTGAGGGTTAGGGTGAGAGTGAGGGTTAGGGTTAGAGGGAGTGTTAGGGTGAGGGCTAGTGTGAGGGTGAGGGATAGGGGTAGGGTTAGGGATAGGGTGAGGGTGAGGGTTAGGATTAGGGTTAGGGTGAGGGTTAGGTTTAGGGTTAGTGTTAGGGTTAGGTTTAGGGTTATTGTTAGGTTTATGGTTATGGGGAAAGGGAGGGGGAGAGTTAGGGTTAGAGTTAGGTTTGGGGTGAGTGTGAGGGTGAGGGTTAGGGTTACAATAATGTTTAGGGATAGGATTAGACTGAGGGTAAGGGTAAGGTTGTGAGTATGGGTGAGGGTTAGTGTTAGGGTTAGGGTTAGTGTTAGGGTGAGGGATAGCGTAAGAATTAGGGTTATGATTAGGTTTAGGTTTAGGGTGAGGGTAAGGGTTATGGTAAGGGTTAGGGTGATGGAAAGGGTTAGGGTTAGCATTAGGCTTTGGATTAGGGTTAGCATGAGGGTTAGAGTTAGATTGAGGGTGAGGATGAGGCTGAGGGTGAGTGTGAGGGTTAGGGTTAGGGTTAGGTTTAGGATGAGGGTGAGTGTTAGGTTTAGGCTGAGGGTTCGGTTTAGTGTGAACATTAGGGTTAGGTTTAGGGTTAGGGTTAGGGTGAGGGCAAGGGTTAGGGTGAGGTTTAGGGTGAGAGTGATGGTGAGGGTGAGGTTTCGGTTACGTAAGGGTTAGGGTTAGGGTTAGGGTGAGGGTGAGGGTTAGGGTGAAGGTTTGGGTTAGGGTGACAGTTAGGTTTAGGGTTAGGGTGAGTGTTAGGGTTAGGGTGATATTTAGGGTGAGGTTGAGTGTTAGGGTGCGGGTGATGGTTTGGGTGTGAGTGAGGGTTAAGGTGTGGGAGAGGGTTAGCTTTAGGGTAAGGGTTAGGGTTTGTGTGAGTGTTAGGGTTAGGGTTAGGATGATGACAAGTATTACGGTGAGAGTTTCGGTGAGGGTGAGTGTTTTGGTGAGGGTGAGGGTTAGGGTGTGGGTGAGGATTAGGGTTAGGGGACTGGTAGGATGATGGTGAGGGTTAGGGTGAGGGTTTGGGTTTGGGTTAGGCTTAGCGTTAGGGTGAGGGTTAGGGTTAGTGTTAGGGTTAGAGTGAGGGCTAGTGTGAGGGTTCGATTTAGGGTTAAGTTGAGGGTTAGGATTAGGGTTAGGTTAGGGTGAGGGTTATGGTGAGGATGAGGGTTAGGGTTACCATTACTCTTAGGTTGAGGTTTAAGGTTAGGGTTTGGGTTAGGGTGAGGGCTAGGGTGAGGGTGAGTGTTAGGGATAGGGTGAGGGATATGGTGAGGATTAGGGTTAGGGTTACGGTGAGGGTTAGGCTGAGGGGTAGGTTTAGTGTTAGGGTGAGGTTTAGATTTAGTGTGAGGGTTAGGTATAGGGATAGGGCTAGGGTGAAAGTTAGGGTTAGGGTTAGGGTTAGGGTGAGAATGAGGGTTAGGGTTAGAGAGATTGTTAGGGTGAGGGCTAGTGTGAGGGTGAGGGTTAGGGTTAGGGTGAGGATGAGGATGAGGGTTAGGATTAGGGTTAGAGTGAGGGTTAGGGTTAGGGTTAGTGTTAGGGTTAGGTTTAGGATTATTGTTAGGGTTAGGGTAAGGGTGAGGGTGAGGTTTAGGGTTAGGGTTAAGTTTAAGGTGAGTGTGAGGGTGAGGTTTAAGGTGAAGATAATGGTTAGGGTTAGGATTAGGCTGAGGTTAGGGTGAGGTTGAGGGTATGTGTGAGGGTTAGGGTTAGGGTTAGGGTTAGGGTGAGGGTTAGGGTTAGTGTAAGGGTTAGGGTTAGGATTAGGGTTAGGGTTAGGGTGAGGGTAAGGGTTATGGTGAGAGTTAGGGTGAGGGTGAGGGTTAGGGTTAGCATTAGGCTTAGGGTTAGTGTTAGCATGAGGGTTAGGGTTAGAGTTAGAGTGAGGATGAGGGTGAGGTTGTATATGAGGGTGAGGGTTAGGGTTAGGGTTAGGTTTAGGCTGAGGGTTAGGTTTTGTGTGAACGTTAGGGTTAGGTTTAGGGTTAGGGTTAGGGTAAGGGTAAGGGTTCGAATGAGTGTTAGGGTAAGAGTGAGGGTTAGGTTTAGCTTGAGTTTTAAGGTGAGTGCTAGGGTGAGGGTGAGGGTTAGGGTTAGGTTTAGGGTTAGGGTAAGGATTAGGGTTAGGGTTAGGTTATGGGTGAGTGTGAGGGTGAGAGTGAGGGTTTCGGTTAGGTAAGTGGTAGGGTGAGGGTGAGGGTTAGGGTGAGGGTTAAGATAATGGTGAGTTTAAGATTAGGCTGAGGGTTAAGGTGACGGTGAGGTTGGTGGTAAGGTTTAGGGTTAGGGTTAGGGTGAGGGTTAGGGTTAGTGTGAGGGTGAGGGTTAGGGTTAGGGTTAGGGTGAGGGTAAGGGTTAGGGTGAGGTTTAGGGTGAGGGTGAGGGTGAGAGTGAGGGTTTCGGTTAGGTAACTGGTAGGGTTAGGGTGATGTTTAGGGTGAGGTGAGGGTTAGCTTGATAATTAGGTTTGTGTGAATGTTAAAGTTAGGGTAGGGTTAGGGTGAGTGTTATGTTTACGGTGATGTTTAGGGTGAGGGTGAAGGTTTGGGTGAGGGTGAGGTTTTGGTTGTGGGGGAGGGTTAGGGTTAGGTTGAGGGTTTGTGTGAGTGTTAAAGTTAGGGTTAGGGTTAGGGTGAGGTAAAATATTAGGGTGAGGGTTAGGGTGAGGGTGAGGGTTAGGGTTAGGGTTATTGATAGTTTTAGGGTTATTGTTAGGGTTAGGGTTAGGGTGAGGGTTACGGTTAGGGTTAGGTTAAGGGTTAGGGTTAGTGTTCTGATTAGGGTGAGGGTGAGGGTTAGGTTGAGGGTGAGGGTTTTGGTGAGGGTGAGGTTTAGGGTGTGTGTGAGTGTTAGGGTTAGGGTGAGGGTTAGGATGATAGTGAGGTTTATGGTGTGGGTTAGGGTTAGAGTTAGGGTTATTGTTAGGGTTAGGGTTAGGGTGAGGGTAAGAGTGAGGTTGAGTGTTAGGGTTGGGTTTAGGTTTAAGGTGAGTGTGAGGGTGAGTGTTAGGGTTAAGATAATGGTTAGGGTTAAGATTAAAATGAGGGTGAGTGTGAGGGTGAGGTTTAGGGTGAGGCTTAGGGTTAGGGTGAAGTTTAGGGTTAGGGTTAGGTTAAGAGTTAGGGTTAGAGTGATAATTAGGGTGAGGGTGAGGATGAGAGTGAGATTGAGGGTAAGGGTGAGGGTGAGGCTGAGGGTTAGGTTTAGCATTAGGGTTAGGGTTAGGGTTAGCCTGAGGGTTACGGTTGGAGTTAGGGTGAGGTTGAGGGTGAGGTTGAGGGTGAGAGTGAGGGTTAGGGTTATGGTTAGGGTTAGGATGAGGATGAGGGTTAGGATTAGGTTTAGGGTTAGGGTTAGTGTTACTGTAAGCGTTAGGGTTAGGGTGAGGTTGAGGGTGAGGGTGAGGGTTAGGGTTAGGTTTAGGGTTAGGGTTAGGGATCTTTTTAGGGTTAGGGTTAGGGTGAGGGTGAGGGTGAGGGTGAGTGCCACGCCGACCCCAGTAGAGTCTGCTTAGCATGGGAAACCATCTATCAGACCATGATAGGGGCCTCGAGACCCATCTCTGAGTTTTGGGACTTCACCGAAGTCTACCTCAGAGAATGGGGCTTTACAGAAACCTATCTCCAAGTTTTGGGACTTCACCGAAGTCTACCTTGGAGAATAGGGCTTCTAAGAGGCCTACTCCTGGGAAAAGGCTGGCAAAAACCCCTGGAAAAGATGTGTTTCTGCCTATCTTTTCCTCATAAGAGTGCCTATTAATCTTTTACTGTTTCTACTGCTCATTGTACTTACTCATTGTCAACGTTCCCTTATTCAAAGCTCTTTCTTAAGAGTGTTGACGACTCCAATATCTGATGAGTGTCTTAAAAATATGACTAACTCACCAGAGTTAAGTGCTACCCTGAAACCCCTCTTATGGAGGCTAGTAGACAAGTTATAAGTAAATATAAAAGTATTGGGGGTTTCACAAAGTCACTCCAGAAGGAATTGTAAGATTTACAAAAAGTTGTAGGCGCGGCTAGAACAGAAAGAATGTATGGCAATTGCTGAGATAACTACTTAGGAGAAAGAACTTCCTCATTTACTAAGAGACTTGCTAAATCTAAGTCTCCTTGGTGCTTACTATTAAAGAAGGAACAGGAAAGATCTTAATGGGACAGTTAAGGCCTCTATAGAAAAAAGTAGTGGTTAATTGGTGACAATCATCGAACCCATTGTATTTCTTAAAAATAGAGGTAAAGCTGGAAACAAGTGCCTATCAGGCGACCAGTTGGTGACCACCCAAGGACGAAGCCCTGCAGCAAGGTTGTGTAACCTTTTGCCCTTTCAGGCGACCAGCTGGTGACCGCCCAAGAATGAAGCCCTGTAGCAAGATTATGTAACCTTTTGCCCTTTCTTATGGAGACTTTTTGCTATAAAAGTTTGTTATCCTCTGCATTAAATCGCACTCAGCACTCAGCATCCACTCCTAATGTGTGTGAGTTGTCTGTTTGCCATCTCCCCGTCCTATTCCAGGTTCCTCCCCTAGGTATCCTCCGTCGTCCCGACAGAACCCGGTCCGCGGCAGGTGAGGGTTAGGGTGAGGGTGAGGGTGATTGTGAGGGTGAGGGTTAGTGTTAAGATAATGGTTAGGGTAACGGTTAGGATTAGGGTTACGTTTACGGTGAGGGTTAGGGTTAGGTTTAGGGTTAAGTGTAGGGTTATTGTTAGGTTTAGGGTTAGTGTTAGGGTGAGGGTTAGGGTTAGGCTTAGGTTTAGGGTTATGGTTATTTTTAGGGTTAGGTTTAGGGTTAGGGTGAGATTGAGGGTGAGGTTTAGGTTTAGGGTTAGGATGAGGTTTAGGTTTAGGTATAGGTTTAGGGTTAGGGTTATATTTAGGGTTAGGGTTAGGGTGAGGGTGAGGGTTAGTGTTAGGGTTAGGGTTAGGTTTAGGTTGAGGGTTAGGGTTAGTGTGACGTTTAGGGTAAGGGTGAGGGTAAGGGTTAGTGTGAGGTTTAGGTTGAGGGTGAGGGTAAGGGTGAGGGTTATGTTTCGGGTGAGGTTGAGGGTGATTGTGAGGGTGAGGGTTAGGGTTAAGATTATGGTTAGAGTAAGGGTTAGGATTAGGGTTAGGGTTAGGTTTAGGGGTAGGGTTATTGTTAGGTTTAGGGTTAGGATTAGGGTGAGGGTTAGGGTGAGGGTTAGGGTGAGGGTTTTGTTAGGTTTAGGCTGCGTGTTAGGGTTAGTGTGAGGTTTAGGGTTAGGTTTAGAGTGAGGATAAGGGTTAGGGTGAGGTTTAGGGTGAGCTTGAGGGTTTCAGTTAGGTAAGGTTTAGGGTTAGGTTTAGGATGAGGGTGAAGGGTAGGGTGAGGGTTCGGGTTAGGGTGATGGTTAGTTTTAGGGTTAGGGTGAGGGTGAGGGGTAGGGTGAGGGTGTTGGTTCGGTTGTGGGTGAGGGTTAGGGTTTGGAGAGGGTTAGGTTTAGGGTGAGGATTAGGATTTGCGTGAGTGTTAGGGTAGGGTTTGGGTGAGGAAAAGTGTTAGGGTGACGGTTAGTGTGAGGGTGAGTGTTTTGGTGAGGCTGAGCTTTAGGGTGTGGGTGAGGGTTAGGGTTATGTGAGTGTTAGGATGACGGTGAGGGTTTGGTTTTCGGTTAGAGTTAGCGTTAGGGTGAGGGTTAATGTTAGGGTTAGAGTGAGGGCTAGGGTGAGGGTTAGGTTTAGGGTTAGGGTGAGGGTTAGGATTAGGGTGAGGATGAGGTTTAGCATTAGCATTACTTTAAGGTTGAGGTTTAAAGTTAGGGTTAGGGTTAGGGTGAGGGTGAGTGTTAGGGTTAGGGTGAGGGATATGGTGAGGGTTAGATTTAGGGTTAGGGTTAGGGTTAGGTTTAGGGTTATTGTTAGGTTTAGGGTTAGGGTGAGGGTGAGGGTGAGGGTTAGGGTTAGTGTAAGGGTTAGGGTTAGGATTAGGTTTAGGGTTAGGGTGAGGGTTAGGGTTATATTGAGGGTTAGGGTGAGGATGAGGGTTAGCGTTAGGGTGAGGGTGAGGGTGAAGGTTAGTTTTAGGGTTAGGTTTCGGGTTCAGGTTAGGGTTTGTCGTAGGGTGAGTATGTGGTTGAGGGTAAGGGTTCGTGTTAGGGTTAGGATTAGGTTTAGGGTGAGGGATAGGGTTAGTATAAAGGTGAAGGTAAAGGTGTTAGGGTAAGGGTTAGTCTTAGGGTGAGGGTTAGGTTTAGGCTTAGGGTGAGGGTGAGGGTTAGGTTTAGGTTTAGGGTGAGGGTGAGGGTTAGGGTTAGTGTTAGGATTAGGGTTAGGGTTAGGATTTGTCTGTGGGTGATGTTTAGGTTGATGATGAGGGTTGGGTTTAGATTAGGGTTAGGGTGAAGTTGAGGATGAGGGTTAGGATTAGGATTAGGGTTAGGTTTAGGATTAGGGTTAGGTTTAGGATTAGGGTGAGGATTAGGGTGAGGGTGAGGGTTAGGGTGAGGGTTAGCTTTAGGGTGAAGTTTAAGGTCAGAGTTAGGGTGAGGGTTAGTGTTATGGTGAGGTAAGGGTGAGAGTGAGGTTTAGGGTGAGGGTGAGGTTTCCGGTGAGGGTGAGGGTTAGGGTGTGGGTGAGGGTTATGGTTAGGTTTAGGGTTAGGGTTACGGTGAGGGTTAGGTTGAGGCTGAGGGTGATTGTTAGGGTTATGGTTCGGGATAGGGTGAGGTTTACGGTGAGGGTTAGGGTTAGGGTTGGTTGAGGGTGAGCGTCAGTTTTAGGTTTAGGATTAGGTTTAGGGTTAGAGTTAGGCTTAGGTTGAGGGTGAGGGTGAGTGTTAGGGTTAGTGTGAGGTTTAGGGTTAGGTTAAGGGTTAGGGTTAGTGTGAGTGTTAGGTTTAGCTTTAGTGTTAGGGTTAGGGTTATTGTTAGGGTTAGGGTTAGGATTAGGTTGAGGGTGAGGGTGAGG
Source organism: Dipodomys merriami (assembly GCF_024711535.1). Classification (NCBI taxonomy): domain Eukaryota; kingdom Metazoa; phylum Chordata; class Mammalia; order Rodentia; family Heteromyidae; genus Dipodomys; species Dipodomys merriami. The sequence goes on along the minus strand of NW_027206513.1, from coordinate 4,525,587 downwards.
GTTAGGGTGAGGGTTAGGTTTAGGGTGAGGGTTAGGGTTAGTGTGAGGTTTAGGATTAGGGTTAGGGTGAGGGTAAGGGTTAGGGTGTGGTTTAGGATGAGGGTGAGGGTCTCGGTTAGTTAAGGGATAGGGTTATGGTTAGGGTGAGGGTGAGGGTTAGACTGAGGGTTAGGGTTAGGGTGACGGTTGGGTTTAGGGATAGGGTGTCTGTTAGGGTTAGGGTGACGTTTAGGGAGAGGGTGAGGGTGAGGGTGATGGTTCGGGTGTGGGTGAGGGTTAGGGATTGAGAGAGGGTTAGGGTTCGGGTGAGGTTTAGGGTTTGTGTGAGTGTTAGGGTTAGGGTTAAGGTGAGGAAAAGTGTTAGGGTGAGGGTTAGGGTGAGATTGAGTGTTTTGGTGAGGGTGCGGGTTAGGGTGTGAGTGAGGTTTAGGGTTAGTTGAGTGTTAGGATGACGGTGAGGGTTAGGGTGAGGGTTTGGGTTTGGCTTAGTGTTAGTGTTAAGGTGAGGGTTAGTGTTAGGGTTAGGTTTAGGGTTATTGTTAGGGTTAGGGTTAGGGTGAGGGTTAGGTTTAGGGTGAGGGTTAGGGTGAGAGTGAGGTTTAGGGTTAGCATTAGGGTTAGGGTTAGCGTGATGGTTAGGGTTAGAGTTAGGGTGAGGGTGAGGGTGAAGGTTAGGTTTAGGGTTAGGGTGAGGGTTAGGGTTATGGTTAGGTTTAGGATTATTGTTAGGGTTAGGGTTAGGATTAGAGTGAGGGTGAGGGTTAGGGTTAGAGTTAGGTTTAGGGTGAGTGTGAGGGTGAGGGTTAGGGTTATGATAATGATTAGGGTTAGGATTAGGCTGAAGGTTAGGGTGAGGGTGAGGGTGTGGTTTAGGGTTAGGGTTAGGGTTAGGGTTATTGTTAGGGTTAGGGTTAAGGTGAGGGTGAGGGTTAGGTTTATGGTTACGTTTAGGGTGATTTTGAGGGTGAAGGTTAGGGTTATGATAATGGTTACGGTAAAGGTTAGGATTAGGGTTAGAGTTAGGGTGAGGGTTAGGGTGAGGTTTAGGGTGAGGGTTAGGGTTAGGTTTAGGGTTAGGGGTAGGCTTATTGTTAGATTTAGGGTTTGGGTTAGCGTGAGGGTTAGGGTTAGGTTTAGCGTTAAGGTTATTGTTAGGCTTAGGGTTAGGGTTAGGGTAATATTGCTGGTGAAATTTAGGGTTAGGGTTATGGTGAGGTTTAGGTTTAGGGTTAGGGTTAGGCTGAGGGTGAGGCTGAGGGTTTTGGTTACGTTAGGGTTAGGTTTAGGGTTAGGGTGAGTGTTAGGTTTAGGGTGATGTTTAGGGTGAGGTTGAGTGTTAGGGTGAGGGTGATGGTTCGGGTGTAGGTGAGGGTAAACGTGTGGGGGAGGGTTAGGTTTACGGTGAGGGTTAGGGTTTGTGTGAGTGTTAGTGTAAGGTTAGGGTGAGGAAAAGTGTTAGGGTGAAGGTTAGTGTGAGGGTGAATGTATTGGTGAGGGTGAGGGTTAGGGTGTGGGTGAGGGATAGGTTTAGGTGAGTGTTAGGATGACGGTAAGGGTTAGGGTGAGGGTTTGGGTTTGGGTTAGGGTTAGCTTTAGGGTGAGGGTTAGGGTTAGTGTTAGGGTTAGAGTGAGGGCTAGAGTGAGGTTTAGGTTTAGGGTTAGGGTCAGGGTTAGGATTAGGGTTAGGGTTAGGGTGAGGGTTAGGGTGAGGATGAGGGTTAGGGTTAGCATTATTTTAGGGTGAGGTTTAATTTTAGGGTTTGGGTTAGGGTGAGGGCTAGGGTGAGGTTGAGAGTTAGAGATACGGTGAGGGATATGGTGAGGATTAGGGTTAGGGTTAGGGTGAGGGTTAGGCTGAGGGGTAGGTTTAGTGTTAGGGTGAGGTTTAGGTTTAGTGTGAGGGTTAGGTTTAGGGTTAGGGTTAGGGTTAGGGTAAAGTTTAGGGTGAGGTTTAGGGTCAGGGTGAGGGTGAGGGTGAGGTTTTGGTTAGGTTAGGGTTAGGGTTGTGGTTAGGCTGAAAGTGATAGTTAGGGTGTGTGTTTGGGTTAGGGTGACGTTTAGGTTTAGGGTTAGGGTGAGTGTTAGGGTTAGGGTGATGTTTAGGGTGAAGTTGAGTGTTAGGGTGAGGGTGATGGTTCGGGTGTGGGTGAGGTTTAGGGTGAGGGTTATGGTTTGTGTTAGTGTTAGGGTTAGAGTGAGGAAAAGTGTTAGGTTGAGGGTTAGTGTGAGGGTGAGTGCTTTGGTGAGGGTGAGGGTTAGGGTGTGAGTGAGGGTTAGGGTTAGGTGAGTGGTAGGATGACGGTGAGGTTTAGGGTTAGGGTTAGGTTGAGGGCTAGGGTTAGGGTGAGGGTTAGGGTGAGAGTGAGGGTTAGGGTGAGTGTGAGGGTTAGGGTTAGAGTGATTGTTAGGGTGAAGGCTAGTTTGAGGGTGAGGTTTAGGGTTAGGTTTAGGTTTAGGTTTAGGTTTAGGTTTAGGTTTAGGTTATGTTGAGGGTGAGGATTAGGATTAGGTTGAGGGTTAGGTTTAGGGTTATTGTTAGGGGTAGGATTAGGTTTAGGGTTATTGTTATGGTTAGGGTTAGGGTGAGGGTTAGATTTAGGGTGAGGGTTAGGGTGAGGGTGAGGTTTAGGGTTAGCATAAGGGTTAGGGTTAGCATGACAGTTAGGGTTAGAGTTAGGGTGAGGGTGAGGGTGAGGGTTAGGATTAGGGTTAGGGTGAGGGTTAGGATTAGGGTTAGATTTAGGGTTATTGTTAGGGTTAGGGTTAGTGTTAAGGTGAGTGTGAGGGTTAGGGTTAGAGTTAGGCTTACGGTGAGTGTGAGGGTGAGGGTTAGTGTTACCATAATGGTTAGGGTTAGGGTTAGGCTGAGGGTTATGGTGAGTTTGTGGGTATGGATGAGTGTTAGGGTTAGGGTTAAGGTGAGGGATAGGGTTAGTGTAAGGGTTAGGGTTAGGATTAGGTTTAGGGTTAGTGTGAGGGTAAGGGTTATGTTGAGGGTTAGGGTGAGGGTGAGGTTTAAGGTTAGCATTAGGCTTAGGTTTAGGCTTAGTGTGAGGGTTAGGGTGAGGGTGAGGGTTAGATTTAGGATGAGGGTGAGGATTAGGTTTAGGCTGAGGGTTAGGTTTAGTGTGAACGTTAGGGTTAGGTTTAGGGTTAAGGTTAGGGAGAGGGTAAGGGTTAGAATGAGTGTTAAGGTGAGAGTGAGGGTTAGGTTTAGCGTGAGTTTTAAAGTGAGGGCTAGGGTCAGGGTCAGGGTTAGGGTTAGGTTTAGGGTTAGTGTGAGGGTGAGATTTACAGTTAGGGTTAGGGTGAGGATTAGGGTTAGGGTTAGGGTATGGGTTTGGGTTAGGGTTAGGGTTAGAGTTAGGGTTAGGGTTATTATTAGGGTTAGGGTTAGGGTGAGTGTGAGGGTGAGTGTGAGGTTGAGTGTTAGGGTTAGCGTTAGGTTTGAGGTGATTGTGGGGGTGAGGGTTATGTTTAAGATAATGGTGAGGGTTAAGATTAGTCTGAGGGTCAGGGTAAGGTTCAGGGTGAGGGTAAGGGTTAGGGGTAGGGTTAGGGTGAGGTTTAGGTTTAGCGTGAGGGTTAGGGTTGGGGTTAGGGTTAGGGTGAGGGTAAGGGTTACAGTGAGGTTTAGGGTGAGGGTGAGTGTGAGAGTGAGGGTTTCGGTTAGGGAAGTGGTAGGGTTAGCGTGAGGTTTAGGGTGAGGTGATGGTTAGGGTGAGGGTTAGGGTTTGTGTGAGTGTTAAAGTTAGGGTTAGGGTTAGGGTGAGTGTTAGGTTTAGGGTGATGTTTAGGGTGAGGGTGAGGGTTTGTGTGAGGGTGAATGTTCGGGTGTTGGGGAGGATTAGGGTTACGTTCAGTGTTTGTGTGAGTGTTCAAGTTAGGGTTACGGTTAGGGTGAGTGAAAGTGTTAGGGTGAGGGTTAGGGTGAGGATGAGTGTTAGGTTTAGCGTTAGGGTTAGGTTGAGTGTTAGGGTGAATGTTAGGGTTAGGGTGAGGGTTAGGGTTATGGTTATTGATAGGGTTAGGATTATTGTTACGGTTAGGGTTAGGGTGCGGGTTACGGTAAGGGTTAGGTTAAGGGTTAGAGTTAGGGTGATGATTAGGGTGAGGGTGAGGGCTAGGGTGAGGGTGAGGGTTTTGGTGAGGGCGAGGGTTAGGGTGTGCGGGAGTGTTAGGGTTAGGGTGAGGGTTAGGATGATAGTGAGGATTAGGGGGAGGTTTAGAGTTATTTTTAGGGTTAGGGTTACCGTGACGGTTAGGGTGAGGGTGAGCTTTAGGGTTAGCATTAGGGTTAGGGTTAGCATGAGGGTTAGGGTTAGAGTTAGGGTGAGGGTGAGGGTGAGGGTTAGGATTGGGGTTAGGGTGAGGGTTAGGTTTAGGGTTAGGTATAGGGTTATTGTTAGGGTTAGGGTGAGGGTGAGGGTGAGGGTTAGGGTTAGAGTTAGGTTTAGGGTGAGTGTGAGGGTGAGGGTTAAGGTTATGATAATTGTTAGGGTTAGGATTAGGCTGAGGGTTAGGGAGAGGGTGAGGGTTAGGGTTAGGGTTAGGGTTAGGTTTAGGATGAGGCTTACGGTTAGTGTAAGGATTAGGGTTAGGATTAGGTTTAGGGTGAGGGTAAGGGTTATTGTGAGGGTTAGGTTGAGGGTGAGGGTTAGGGTTAGGGTGAGGGTGAGGGTTAAGGTTAGGGGGAGGTTTAAGGTTAGGATTAGGGTTAGGATGAGAGTGAGGATTAGAGGTAGGGATAGGATTAGTGTGAGGGTAAGGGTTATTGTGAGGGTTAGGGTTAGGTTGAGGGTAAGGGTTTGGTTGTGGGTTACAGTGAGGGTGAGGGTTAGGGTTAGCATTAGTTTTAGGGTGAGTTTTAGGGTTATGGTTAGGGTTATTGAGAGGGCTTGGGTGAGTGTGAGTGTTCCGGTTAGGGTGAGGGATAGCATGAGGATTAGGATTAGGGTTAGGTTTAGGGTGAGTTTTAGGCTGAGGGTTAGGGTTAGGGTTAGGGTGAGGGTTGGGGTTAATGTGAGGGTTAGGGTTAGGGTTAGGGTGAGGGTTAGCTTATGGTGAGGTTTAGGGTGAGGGTGAAGTTTAGGGTTAGCATTAGGATTAGGGTTAGGGTTAGCGTGAGGGTTAGGATTAGAGTTAGAGTGATGGTGAGGGTTAGGTTTAGGGTTAGGTTTAGGATGAGGGTGAGGGTTAGGTTTAAGCTGAGGATTAGGTTTAGTGTGAGGTTTAGGGTTAGGTTTAGGGTTAAGGATAGGGTGAGGGTAAGGTTTAGAATGAGTGTTAGGGTGAGAGTGAGGGTTAGGGTTAGCGTGAGTTTTAGGGTGAGGGCTAGGGTGAGGTTGAGGGTTATCGTTAGGGTTAGGGTGAGGGTGAGGGTGAGGTTTAGGGTTAGGGTTAGGGTGAGGATTAGGGTTAGGGTTAGTGTTAGGGTTATTGTTAGGATTAGGTTTAGGTTTAGGGTGAGGGTGAGGTTGAGTGTTAGGGTTAGGGTTAGATTTAAGGTGAATGTGAGGGTGAAAGTTAGGGTTAAGATAATGGTTAGGGTTAAGATTAGGCTGAGGGTTAGCGTGAGGGTGAGGGTGAGGGTAAGGATTAGGGTTAAGGGTGAGGGTGAGGGTTAGGGTTAGTGTGAGGTTTAGGATTAGGGTTAGGGTGAGGGTAAGGGTTAGGGTGAGGTTTATGGTGAGGGTTAGAGTAAGGGTTTCGGTTAGGTAAGGGTTAGGGTTAGGGTGAGGTTTAGGGTTAGGGTTAGGGTGACGGTTAGGGTTAGGGTTTGGGTGAGTGTTAGGTTTAGGGTGATGTTTCGGGTGAGGGTGAGGGTTAGGGTGAGTGTTAGGGTTTGTGTGAGTGTTAAAGTTAGGGTTAGGGTTAGGGTGAGGGTGAGGGTGAGGTTGAAGGTGAGGGAGAGGGTTAGGGTTAGGGTTAGGTTTAGGATGAGGGTAAGGGTTAGGTTTAAGCTGAGGGTTAGGTTTAGTGTCAGGTTTAGGATAAGGTTTATGGTGAGGGTTAGGGTGAGGTTAATGGTTAGAATGAGTGTTAGGGTGAGAGTGAGGGTTAGGGTTAGTGTGAGTTTTAGGGTGAGGGCTAGGGTGAGGATTAGGGTTAGGGTTAGGGTAAGGGTGAGGTTTAGGGTTAGGGTTAGGGTGAGGATTAGGGTTAGGGTTAGGGTTAGGTTTAAGTTTAGGCTTAGGGTTATTGTTAGGGTTAGGGTTAGGGTGAGCGTGAGGGTGAGGTTGAGTGTTAGGATTAGGGTTAGGTTTAAGGTGAGTGTGAGGGTGAGTGTAAGGGTTAAGATAATGGTTAGGGTTAAGATTAGGCTGAGAGTTAGGGTTAGGGTGTGGGTGAGGGTAAGAGTAAGGGTTAGGGTAAGGGTTAGTGTTAGGGTTATTGTGAGGGTTAGGGTTAGGGTTAGGTTGAGGATAAGGGTTAGGGTGAGGTTTAGGGTGAGGGTAAGGGTGATAGTGAGGGTTTCGTTTTGGTAAGGGTTAGGGTTATGGTGAGGTTTAGGGTGAGGGATACGGTTAGGGTTTGGGTGAAGTTTAGGGTTAGGGTTAGGGTTAGCTTGAGTGTTAGGGCGAGGGTTAGGGTTAGGGTGAGGGTTAGGGTTAGAGTTATTGTTAGGTTTAGGGTTATTCTTATGGTTAGGGTTAGGGTGAGGGTTACAGTTAGGGTTAGGTTTAGGGTGATGATTAGTGTGAGGGTGAGGTTTAGGGTGAGGGTGAGGGTTTTGGTGAGGGTGAGGGTTAGGGTTTGCGTGAGGTTTAGGGTTAGGGTGAGGGTTAGGTTTAGGTTGAGTGTTAGGGTTATGGTTAGGTTTAAGGTGAGTGTGAGGGTGAGGGTTATGATTAAGATAATATTTAGGGTTAAGATTAGGCTCAGGGTTAGTGTGAGGGTAAGGGTGAGGGTTTTGGTTAGGTAAGGGTTAGGTTTAGGGTGAGGTTTAGGGTGGGGGTTAGGATTAGTGTGCAGGTTAGGGTGAGGGTTAGTTTAAGGGTTAGGTTTAGGGTGATGATTATGGTGAGGGTGAATGTGAGGGTGAGGGTGAGGGTAAGGGTGAGGGTGAGGGTGAGGTTGAGGGTTAGGGTTACATTTCGGTTAGGGACAGGGTTAGCATGAGGGATAGGGTTAGAGTTAGGGTGAGGGTGAGGGTGAGGTTGAGGGTGAGGGTGAGGGTTAGAGTTAGGGTTAGGTTTAGGGTGAGGGTGAGTGTTAGGGTTATTGTTAGGTTTAGTGTTAGGGTTATTGTTAGGGTTAGGGTTACGATGAGGGTGAGGGTTAGGGTTAGGGTTAGTTTTAGGGTGAGGGTGAGGGTTAGGGTTAGGTTTAGGGTTCAGGTTAGGGTGAGGGTAAGGTTTATGTTGAGGGTTAGGGTGAGGATGAGGTTTAGGGTCAGAGTGAGGGTGAGGGTAAGTGTGAGGGTTTGGGTGAGGTTTAGGGTAAGATTTCGGGTTAGGGTTAGGTTTTGTCTGAGGGTCAGGGTGAGGTTGAGGGTAAGGGTTAGTGTTCGAGTTAGGATATGGTTTAGGGTGAGGGTTAGGGTTAGTGTGAGTGTTAGGATTTGGGTTAGGGTTAGTGTGAGGGTTATGGTTAGAGTGAGGGTTCGGGTGAGGGTGAGGGATAGTGTTAGTGTGAGGGTAAAGTTGAGGGCTAAGGTAAGGGTTAGTGTTAGGGTGAGGGTTAGGGTTAGGGTTAGGGTTAGGATGAGGTTGAGTTTGAGGGTGAGGTTTAGGTTTAGGGTTAGGGTTAGGGTGAAGTTGAGGGTGAGGTTAGGGTTAGAATTAGGGTTAGGGTTAAGATTAGGGTGAGGATTAGGTTGAGGGTGAGGGTTAGGGTTAGGGTTATTGTTAGGTTTAGGGTGAGGGTGAGGGTGAGGGTGAGGGTTAGGGTTAGGTTTAGGGTGAGGGTGAGGGTTAGGGTTACTGTTAGGATTAGGGTTAGGGTTAGGGTTTGTCTGTGGGTGAGGGTGAGGTTAGGGTTAGCGTTAGGGTTAGCGTTAGGTGAGGGTGAGGTTGAGGGTGAGGGTTAGGTTTAGGTTAGGGTTAGGGTGAAGTTGAGGGTGAGGGTGAGGGTTAGGATTACGGTTAGGTTTAGGATTAGGGTGAGGATTAGGTTGAGGGTGAAGGTTAGTGTGAGGGTTAGGGTTAGCATTAGGGTGAGGGTTAGGGTTAGTGTTAGGGTTAGAGTGAGGGCTAGGGTGAGGTTTAGGTTTAGGGTTAAGGTGAGGGTTAGGATTCGGTTTAGGGTTAGGGTGAGGGTTAGGGTGAGGATAAGGTGTAGGGTTAGCATTACTTTTAGGGTGAGGTTTAAGGTTAGGATTAGGGTTAGGGTGAGGGCTAGGGTGAGGATGAGTGTTCCGGTTAGGGTGAGGGATATGTTGAGGATTAGGGTTAGGGTTATGGTGAGGGTTAGGCTGTTGTGTAGGTTTAGGGTTAGGTTGAGGTTTAGGTATAGTGTGAGAGTTAGGTTTAATGTTAGGGTGAAGTTTAGGTTTAGGGTGAGGGTTAGGGTGAGGGTGAGGTTTAGAGTTAGCATTAGGGTTCGGGTTAGGTTTAGCATGAGGGTTAGGGTTAGAATTAGGGTGAGGGTGAGGGTGAGGGTTAGGATTAGGGTTAGGGTTAGGGTTAGGTTTAAGGTTATTGTTAGGGTTAGTGTGAGGGAGATGGTGAGGTTTAGGATTAGAGTTAGGTTTAGGGTGAGTGTGAGGGTGAGGGTTAGAGATATGATACTGGTTAGGGTTAGGATTAGGCTGAGGGTTAGGGTGAGGTTGAGGGTGAGAGTTACAGTTAGGGTTAGGGTTAGAATGAGGGTTAGGGTCAGTGTAAATGTTAGGGTTAGGATTAGGTTTAGGGTTAGGTTGAGGGCAAGGGTTATGGTGAGGGTTAGGCTGAGGGTGAGGGTTAGGGTTAGGGTGTCGGCTAGGGTAAGGGTTAGGGTTAGGGTGAGGTTTAGCGTTAGGGTTAGGGTTAGGGTGAAGGCTAGGGTGAGGTTGAGGTTTAGGGTTAGCATTAGGGTTAGTTTTAGGGTTAGCATGCAGGTTAGGGTTAGAGTTAGTGTGAAGGTGAGGGAGAGATTGAGGGTTAGGGTTTGGATTAGGGTTAGGGTTAGCGTTAGGATGAGGGCAAGGGTTAGGTTTAGGCTGAGGTTTGGGTTTAGTGTGAGGGATAGGGTTTGGTTTAGGGTTAGGGTTATGGTGAGGGTTAGGGTTAGGATGAGGGTTAAAGTGAGAGTGAGGTTTAGGGTTAGAGTTAGTGTTATGGTGAGGGCTAGTGTGAGGGTGAGGGTTAGAGTTCAGGTTAGGGTTAGGTGAGGGTGAGGGTGAGGTTGAGTGTTAGGGTTAGGGTTAGGTTTAAGGTGAGTGTGAGGGTGAGCGTTAGGGTTAAGATAATGGTTAGGGTTAAGATTAGGCTGAGGGTTAGGGTTAGGGTGTGGGTGAGGGTAAGGGTAAGGGTTAGGGTGAGGGTGAGCGTTAGGGTTACTGTGAGGGTTAAGGTTAGGGTGAGGGTGAGGGTAAGGTTTAGGGTGAGGTTTTAGGGTGAGGGTGAGGGTGAGAATGAGGGTTTCATTTAGGTAAGGGTTAGGGTTAGGGTGAGGTTTAGGGTGAGGTTTAGGGTTACGGTTAGGGTTAGTGTGAAGTTTAGGGTTAGAGTTAGGGTTAGATTGAGGGTTAGGGTGAGGGTTTGAATTAGGGTGAGTGTTAGGTTTAGGGTTATTGTTAGGTTTAGGGTTATTGTTAGGGTTAGGGTTAGGGTGAGGGTTACAGTCAGGGTTAGGTTAAGGGTTAGGTTTAGGGTGATAATTAGGGTGAGGGTGAGGGTTAGGGTGAGGGTGAGGGTTTTGGTGAGGGTGAGGGTTAGGGTGTGGGTGAGGGTTAAGGTTACGTTGAGGGTTAGGTTGAGGTTGAGTGTTAGGGTTAGGGTTAGGTTTAAGGTGAGTGTGAGGGTTAGGGTTATGTTTAAGATAATTGTTAGGGTTAAGATTAGGCCGAGCGTTAGTGTGAGGGTGAGGGTGAGGGTTTTGGTTAGGTAAGGGTTAGGTTTAGGGTGAGGGTTAGGGTTAGTGTGCAGGTTATGGTTAGGGTTAGGTTAAGGGTTAGGGTTAGTGTGATGATTAGGGTGAGGGTGAAGGTGAGGGTGAGGTTGAGGGTAAGGGTGAGGGTGAGGGTGAATTTTAGGGTTACATTAGGGTTAGGGTTAGTGTTAGCGTGAGGGATAGGGTTAGAGTTAGGGTGAGGGTGAGGGTGAGGTTGAGGGTGAGGGTGAGGTTTAGGGTTAGTTTTAGGGTTAGGGTGAGGGTGAGGGTTAGGTTTAGGTTTAGGGTTAGGGTGAGGGTTATTGTTAGGGTTAGAGTGAGGGTGAGGGTGAGGGTTAGGGTTAGGGTTAGGGTTAGGGTGAGTGTTCGGGTTCGGGTTAGGTTTAGGGTTATGTTTAGGGTGAGGGTAAGGGTTATGATGAGGGCTAGGGTGAGGATGAAGTTTAGGATTAGGATGAGGGTGAGGGTAAGGGTTAGGTTTTGTCTGAGGGTCAGGGTGAGGTTGAGGGTAAGGGTTAGTGTGAGGCTCATGGTTAGAGTGAGGGTTAGGGTGAGGGTGAGGGATAGTGTTAGGGTGAGGGCTAAGGTAAGGGTTACTGTTAGGGTGAGTGTTAGGGTTAGGGATAGGTTAGGGTGAGGGTGAGGTTGAGGGTGAGGGTTAGGTTTAGGGTTAGGTTTAGGGTGAAGATGAGGGTGAGGATAGGGTTAGAATTAGGGTTAGGGTTTAGATTAGGGTGAGATTTAGGGTGAGGGTGAGGGTGAGAGTGAGGGTTTTGTTTAGGTAAGGGTTAGGGTTAGTGTGAGGTTTAGGGTGAGGGTTAGGGTTAGGGTTATGTTTAGGGTGAAATTTAGGGTTAGGGTTAGGGTTAGGGCGAGGTTTAGGCTTAGGGTGAGGGTTAGGGTTAGGGTTATTGTTAGGTTTAGGGTTATTGTTAGGTTTAGGGTTAGGGTGAGGGTTACAGTTAGGGTTAGGTTAAGAGTTAGGTTTAGGGTGATGATTAGGGTGAGGTTTAGGGGTAGGGTGAGCGTGAGGGTTTTGGTGAGGGTGAGGGTTAGGGTGTGGGTGAGGGTTAGGGTTAGGGTGAGGGTTAGGGTGAGGTTGAGGGTTAGGGTTAGGTTTATGGTTAGGTTTAGGGTTATTGTTAGGGTTAGGGTTAGGGTGAGGTTGAGGGTGAGGCTGAGTGTTAGGGTTACGGTTAGTTTGAAGGTGAGTGTGAGAGTGAGATGGTTGAGATAATGGTGAGGGTTAAGATTAGGCTGAGAGTTAGGGTGAGGTTGAGGCTGAGGGTAAGGGTTAGGGTTAGGGTTAGGGTGAGGGTTAGGGTTAGTGTGAGGGTTAGGGTTATGGTGCTTGTAATGGTTAGGGTGAGGTTTTGGGTGAGGGTGAGGGTGAGAGTGAGGGTTTCGGTTAGGTAAGGGTTAGTGTTAGGGTGATGTTTAGGGTGAGGTGATGGTTAGGGTGAGGGTTAGGGTTTTTGTGAGTGTTAAAGTTTGGGTTAGGGTTAGGGTGAAGTAAACTGTTAGGGTTAGGGTTAGGGTGAGGGTGAGTGTTAGGCTTAGCGTTATGGTTGGAGTGAGGATTTGGGTGAGGGTTAAGGTTAGGGTGAGGGTTAGGGTTATGGTTATTGATAGGTTTAGGGTTATTGTTAGGGTTAGGGTTAGGGTGAGGGTTACGGTTAGGTTTAGGTTAAGGGTTAGGGTTAGGGTGATGATTAGGGTAAGGGTGAGGGTTAGGGTGACGGTGAGGATTTTGATGAGGGTGAGGGTTAGGGTGTGTGTGAGTGTTGGGTTTAGGGTGAGGGTTAGGATGATACTGAGGGTTAGGGTGAGGGTTAGGGTTAGGTTTAGGGTTATTGTTAGGGTTAGGGTTAGGGTGAGTGTAAGGGTGAGGTTGACTGTTAGCGTTAGGGTTAGGTTTAAGTTGAGTGTGAGGGTGAGGGTTAGGGTTAAGATAATTGTAGGGTTAAGATTAGCATGAAGGTTAGGGTGAGGGTGAGGGTGAGGGTTTCTGTTAGGTAAGGGTTCGGTTTAGGGTTCGGTTTAGGGTGAGGGTTAGGGTTAGGGTGAAGGTTAGGGTTAGGGTTAGGTTAAGGGTTAGGGTTAGGTTGAGGGCAAGGGTGAGATTGAGGGTTAGGGTTAGCATTAGTGTCAGGGTAAGAGTTAGCATGAGGGTTAGGGTTAGAGTTAGGGTGAGGGTGAGGGTGAGCTTCAGGGTGAGGGTGAGGGTTAGGGTTACAGTTAAGGTTGGGGTGAGGGTGAGTGTGAGGGTTAGGGTTAGGTTTAAGATTAGGGTTAGTGTTATTGTAAGTTTTAAGGTTATCGTGAGGGTGAGGGTGAGGGTGAGGGTTAGGGTTAGCTTTAGGGTTAGGTTGAGGCTGAGGGTTAGAGTTAGGTTAGGGTTAGAGTTAGGGTTGGGGTGAGGTTTAGGGTTAGGGTGAGGGTTAGGGTGAGGTTGAGGGTTAGGGTTAGGTTTAGGATTAGGGTTAGGGTTAGGGTGACGGTGAGGGTTAGGGTTAGGTTTAGGTTTAGGGTTAGGGATATTGTTAGGGTTAGAGTTAGGGTGAGGGTAAGGGTGAGGGTGAGGATTAGGGTTAGCTATAGGGTTAGGGTGAGAGTGAGGGTTAGGGTTAGGTTTAGGGTTAAGGTTAGGGCTACGGTTAGGTTTAAGGTTATTGTTAGGGGTAGGGTTAGTGTTAGGGTGAGATTGAGGGTGAGGGTTAGGGTTAGGGTTAGGATGAGGTTTATTTTTAGGTTTAGGGTTAGGGTTATTGTTAGGTTTCGGTTAGGGTTAGAGTGAGGGTGAGGGTGAGGTTTAGGGTTAGGGTTAGGTTTAGGGTGAGGGTTAGGGTTAGTGTGAGGTTGAAGGTTAGGGTTAGGGTGAGGGTAAGGGTTAGGGTGAGGTTTAGGGTGAGGTGAGGGTTAGGGTGAGGGTTAGAGTTTGTGTGAGTGTTAAAGTTAGGGTTAGGGTTAGGGTGAATGTTAGGTTTAGGGTGATGTTTAGGGTGAGAGTGAGGGTTTGGGTGAGGGTGAGGATTCGGGTATGGGGGAGGGTTAGAATGAGGGTTAGGTTTTTTGTGAGTGTTAAAGTTAGCTTGAGGGTTAGGGTGAGGTAAAGTGTTAGGGTGAGGGTTAGCGTGAGGGTGAGTGTTAGGTTTAGCGTTATGGTTGGGGTGAGGGTTAGGGTGAGGGTTACGGTTAGGGTTAGGTTAAGTGTTAGGGTTAGGGTAATGATTAAGGTGAGGGTGAGGGTTAGGGTGAGGGTGAGGGTTTTGGTGAGGGTGAGGGTTAGGGTGTGTGTAGGTGTTAGGTTTAGGGTGAGGGTTAGGATGATAGTGAGGGTTAGGGTGTGGCTTAGGGTTAGGTTTAGGGTTATTGTTAGGGTTAGGGTTAGGGTGAGGGTAAGGGTGAGGTTGAGTGTTAGGGTTAGGGGTAGGTTTAAGAAGAGTGTGAGTGTGAGGGTTAGGGTTAATATAATGGTTAGCGTTAAGATTAGCATGAGGGTTAGGGTGCGGGTGAGGTTGAGGTTGAGGGGAAGGGTGAGGGTGAGGGTGAGGGTTAGGGTTAGCATTAGGGTCAGGTTTAGGGTTAGCATGAGGGTTAGGGTTATAGTTAGGGTGAGGGTGAGGATAAGCTTGAGGGTGAGGGTTAGGGGGAGGATTAGGGTTATTGTTAGGGTTAGGGTGAGGGTGAGGGTTAGGGTTAGGTTTGGAGTTAGGTTTAGGGTTATTGTTAGTGTTAGGGTTCTTGTGAGGGTGAGGGTGAGGGTGAGGATTAGGATTAGGGTTAGGGTGTGGGTAAAGATTAGGGTTAGGTTTAGGGTTAGGGTTAGGGTTAGGGTTATTGTTAGGGTTAGGGTTAGGGTTAGGGTGAAATTGAGGGTGAGGCTTAGGGTTAGGTTTAGGATGAGGTTTAGGTTTAGGTTTAGGGTTAGGGTTATTGTGAGGGTTAGGGTTAAGTTGAGGGTAAGGGTTTGGGTGAGGGTTAGGGTGAGGGTGAGTGTTAGGATTAGCATTCATTTTAGGGTGAGGTTTAGGGTTATGGTTAGGGTTAATGTGAGGGCTAGGGTGAGCGTGAGTGTTAGGGTTAGGGTGAGGGATAGGGTGAGGATTAGGATTAGGGTTAGGTTTAGGGTGAGTTTTAGGCTGAGGGTTAGGGTTAGTGTTAGGGTGAGGGTGAGGTTTGGGTTTAATGTGAGGGTTAGGGTTAGGGTTAGGGTGATGGTTAGCTAAGGGTGAGGATGAGGGTTAGGGTTAGCATTAGGGTTAGGGTTAGGGTTAGCATGAGGGTTAGGATTAGAGTTAGAGTTAGGGTGAGGGTGAGGTTGAGGGTGAGGGTGAGGGTTAGGTTTAGGGTTAGGGTTAGGGTGAGATTAAGGGTTAGGGTGAGGTTTAGGGTGAGGGTGAGGGTGCGAGTAAGGGTTTCGTTTAGGTAAGGGGTAGGGTTATGGTGAGGTTTAAGGTGAGGTGAGGGTTAGGGTGAGGGTTAGGGTTTGTGTGAGTGTTAAAGTTAGGGTTAGGGTTAGGGTGAGTGTTAGGTTTAGGGTGATGTTTAGGGTGAGAGTGAGGGCTTGGGTGAGGGTGACGATTCAGGTGTGGGGGAGGGTTAGGATGAGGGTTAGTGTTTTTGTGAGTGTTAAAGTTAGGGTGAGGGTTAGGGTTAGTGTTAAGTTTAGGGTGAGGGTTACGGTTAGTGTGAAGTTTAGGGTTAGTTTTAGGGTGAGGGTTAGGTTGAGAGGGAGTTTTCAGGTGAGGGTGAGGGTTAGGGTGTGGGTGAGGGTTAGGGATAGGGTGAGGTTTAGGGTGACGGTGAGTGTTAGGGTTAGGGTGAGTGTTTGGGTGAGGGTTAGAGTTGGGGTAAGGTTTAGGGTTAGGATTAGGGTTAGGTTTAGGTTGAGGGTAAAGTTTAAGGTGAGGTTTAGGGTGAGGGTTCATGTTAGAGTTATCGGCAGGGTTAGGGTGAGGGTGAGGTTTAGGGTTAGGGTTAGGGTGAGGGTGAGGGTTAGGGTTAGGATTAGAGTGTGGGTGAGGGTGAGGGTGAGGGTTAGGTTTAGGATTAGGGTTAGGTTTAGTGTTAGGGTTAGGCTGAGGGTGAGGTTAAGGGTGAGGGTGAGGGTTAGGGTTAAGTTTAGGGTGAGGGTGAGGGTTAGGGTTAGGGTGAGGGTTAGGGTTACGGTTATTGATAGGTTTAGGGTTATTGTTAGGGTTAGGGTTAGGGTGTGGGTTACGGTTAGGTTTAGGTTAAGGGTTAGGGTTAGGGTGGTGATTAGGGTGAGGGTGAGGGTTAGGGTGAGGGTGAGGGTTTTGGTGAGGGTGAGGATTACTGTGTGTGTGAGTGTTAGGTTTAGGGTGAGGTTTAGGATGATAATGATGGTTATGGTTAGAGTTAGGGTTAGTGTTAAGTTTATAGTTAGGGTTAGGGTTAAGGTGAGGGTAAGGATGAGGTTGAGTGTTAGGGTTAGGGTTAGGTTTAAGGTGAGTGTGAGTGTGAGGGTTAGGGTTAAGATAATGGTTAGGGTTAAGAATAGCATGAGGGTTAGGGTGCGGGTGAGGTTGTGGTTGAAGGTAAGGGTGAGGGTGAGGGTTAGGGTTAGCATTAGGGTCAGGGTTAGGGTTAGCGGTGAGGGTAAGGGTTAGAGTTAGGGTGAGGATGAGGGTGAGCTTGAGGGTGAGGGTGAGGGTTAGGGTTCGGGTTAAGGTTAGGGTGTGGGTGAGGGTTAGGGTTATGGTTAGGTTTCGGGTGAGGGTTAGGGTTAGTGTGAGTTTTAAGGTTAGTGTTAGGGTGAGGATAAGGGTTAGGGTGAGGTGTAGGATGATGGTGAGGGTTAGGGTGAGGGTTAGGGTTAGGGTTAGGTTTAGGTTAGGGTTAGGGTTAAAGTTGGAGTGAGTTTTAGGGTTAGGGTGAGGGTTAAGGTGAGGTTGAGGGTTAGGGTTAGGTTAAGGATTTGGGTTAGTGTTAGGGTTAGGGTGAGGGTGAGGGTTAAGGTTAGGTTTAGGGTTAGGGTTAGGGATATTGTTAGGGTTAGAGTTAGTGTGAGGGTGAGGGTGAGTGTGAGGATTAGGGTTAGGTTTAGGGTTAGGGTGTGGGTGAGGGTAGGGTTAGATTTAGGGTTAGGGTTAGGGTTAGGGTTAGGGTCAAGGTTAGGGTTAGTGTGAGGTTTAGGGTCAGGGTTAGGTGAATGTAAGGGTTAGGGTGGGGTTTAGGGTGAGGGTGAGGTTGAGGGTGAGGGTTTTGTTTAGGTAAAGTTTAGGGTTATCGTTAGGGTGAGGGTGAGGTTTAGGGTGAGGGTTAGTGTTAGGGTGACGTTTAGGTATAGGGTTAGGGTGAGTGTTAGGGTTAGGGTGATGTTTAGGGTGAGGGTGAGGGTTAGAGTGAGGCTGATGTTTCAGGTGTGAGTGAGGGTTAACGTGTAGGAGAGGCTTAGGATTAGGGTGAGGGTTAGGGTTTGTGTGAGTGTTAGGGTTAGGGTTAGGATGAGGAAAAGTGTTATTGTGAGCGTGAGTGTTTTGATGAATGTGAGGGTTAGGGTGTGGGTTAAGATTAGTGTTAAGTGAGTGTTAGGATGACAGTGCAGTTTAGGGTGAGGGTTTGGGTTTGTGTTAGGGTTAGCATTAGGTTTATGGTTAGGGTTAGTGTTAGTGTTAGAGTGAGGGCTAGGGTTAGGTTTAGGTTTAGGGTTAGGGTGAGGGTTAGGATTAGGGTTAGGGTTAAGGTGAGGGTTAGGGTGAGGATGAGGTTTAGGGTTAGCATTACTTTTAGGGTGAGGTTTAAGGATAGAGTTAGGGTTATGGTGAGGGTGAGTGTTAGGGTTAGGGTTAGGGATATGGTGAGGATTAAGGTTAGGGTTTGGGTGAGAGTTAGGCTGAGGGATAGGTTTAGGGTTAGGGTGAGGTTTAGGTTTAGTGTGAGGGTTAGGTTTAGGGTTAGGGTGAGGGTTAGGGTTAGGGTTAGGTTAAGGGTGAGGGTTAGGGTGAGGGTGAGGGTTAGCGTTAGCATTAGGGTTAGTGTTAGTGTTAGTGTGAGGGTTAGTGTTAGAATTAGGGTGACGGTGAGGTTGAGGTTGAGGGTTAGGGTTAGGGTTAGGATGAGGGTGAGGGTTAGGTTTAGGCTGATGGTTGGGTTTAGTGTGAGGGTTAGGGTTTGGTTTAGGGTTAGGATTAGGGTGAGTGTAAGGTTTAGGATGAGGGTTAGGGTGAGAGGGAGGGTTATGCTTTGAGTGAGTGTTATGGTGAGGGCTAGTGTGAGGGTGAGGGTTAGGGTTAGGGTTAGGGTTAGGGTGAGGGTGAGGTTAAGGATTAGGGTTAGGGTGAGGGTTAGGGTTAGGGTTAGGTTTAGGTTTAGTGTTAGTGTTAGGGTTAGGGTTAGATTTAGGTTGAGGGTTAGGGATAGAGTTAGGTTTAGGGTGAGTGTAAGGGTTAGTGTTAGGGTTACGATAATGTTTGGTTTAGTATTAGGCTGAGCATTACCGTGAGGGTGAGTGTGAGGGTTAGGGTTAGGCATAGGGTTAGGGTGACGGTTAGGGTTAGTGTAATGGTTAGGGTTAGGATTAGTTTTAGG
The DNA here is from genome assembly GCF_024711535.1 of Dipodomys merriami. Lineage (NCBI taxonomy): Eukaryota > Metazoa > Chordata > Mammalia > Rodentia > Heteromyidae > Dipodomys > Dipodomys merriami. The sequence continues at coordinate 4,507,998 of NW_027206513.1, read as the reverse complement.
GTTATGGTGAGGGTAAGGGTTATGGTGAGCGGTAGGGTTAGGGTGATGGTTAGGTTTAGGGTGAGGGTGAGGGTGACATTTAGGGTGAGGTTTAGGGTTAGGTTTCAGGTTAGGGTTAGGGTTTGTCTGAGGGTGAGGTTGAGGGTAAGGGATAGTGTTAGGGTTAGGATTAGGTTTATGGTGAGGTTTAGTGTTAGTGTGAGGGTTAGGGTTAGGATTAGGGTTAGGGTTAGGGTGAGGGTAAGGGTTAGGGTGAGGGTCAGGTTGAGGCTGAAGGATAGGTTTAGGGTGAGGGTGAGGTGAAAATGTGAGGGCTAGGGTAAGGGTTAGGGTTAGGATGACGGTTAGGGTTAGGGTTAGGGTGAGGGTGAGGTTGAGGGTGAGGCTTAGGTTGAGGGTTAGGGTTAGGGTGAAGTTGAGGGTGAGGTTAGGGTTAGAATTAGGGTTAGGGTTAAGATTAGGGTGAGGGTGAGGCTTAGGTTTAGGGGTATTGTTAGGGTTACGGTGAGGGTGAAGGTGAGGGTTAGGGTTACTCCCAAGGTGAGGGTGAGGTTTAGGGTTAGGGTTAGGATTAGGGTTAGGGTTTGTTTGAGGGTGAAGGTGAGGTTAGGGTTAGGGCTAGGGTTAGCGTTAGGGTGAGCGTGAGGTTGAGGATGAGGGTTAGGTTTAGGTTATGGTTAGGGTGAAGTTGAGGATGAGGGTTAGGGTTAGGATTAGGGTTAGGTTTAGGATTAGGGTGAGAATTAGGGTGGGCCTGAGGGTTAGGATTAGGGTTAGGGTTCGGGTAAGGTTTAGGGTGAGAGTTAGGGTGAAGGTTAGGGTTAGGGTGAGGTAAGGGTGAGATTGAGGTTTAGGGTATGGTTGAGGGTGAGGGTTAGGCTGTGGGTGAGGGTTAGGGTTAGGTTGAGGGTTAGGGTGACAGTGAGGGTTAGGGTGATGGTGAGGGTGAGGGTAAGCGTTACGGTTAGGTTTAGGTGAGGTTTAAGGTGAGGTTTAGGGTTAGGGTTAGGGTGAGGTTGAGGGTCAGGTTTAGGTTTAGGATTAGGTTTAGGGTTAAGGTGATGTTTAAGGTGAGTTTGAGGGTTAGGGTGAGGGTGAGGTTTCGGTTGAGGGTGAGGGTTAGGGTTAGGGTTAGGGTTAGGCGTAGGGTTAGGGTGAGGGTTAGGGTTAGTGTGAGTGTTAGGTTTAGGTTTAGGGTTAGGGTTAGGGTTATTGTTAGGGTTAGGGTTAGGATTAGGTTGAGGGTGAGGGTGAGGGTTAGGGTTAGGGTTAGGTTTAGGGTGAGGGTTAGGGTTAGTGTCAGGTTTAGGGTTAGGGTTAGGGTGAGGGTAAGGGTTAGGGTGAGGTTTAGGGTGAGGATGAGGGTGAGGGTTTCGGTTAGGTAAGGTTTAGTGTTAGGGTTTGGGTGAGGGTTCAGGTTCGGTTGAGGGTTATTGTTAGGGTGATGGTTAGGTTTAGGGTTAGGGTGTGTGTTAGGGTTAGGGTGATGTTTAGGGTGAGGGTGAGGGTTATGGTGAGGGTGATGGTTCGGTTGTGCGTGAGAGTTACGGTGTGGGAGAAGGTTAGGGTTAGAGAGAGGTTTAGGGTTTGTATGTGTGTTAGGGTTAGGGTTAGGGTGAGGGTTAGGGTTAGGGTTAGGATGAGGGTGAGGCTGAGGGGTAGGAATAGCATTAGAATGAGGGGTAGGGTTAGTGTGAGGGTTAGGGTGAGGGCTAGTGTGAGGGTGAGGGTTAGGTTTAGGGTTAGATTTAGGGTGAGGGTGAGGGTTAGGGTGAGGTTGAGGGTTAGGGTTAGCATTAGGGTTAGGGTTAGCGTGAGGGTTAGGGTTGGAGTTAGGCTGAGGGTGAGGGTGAGGTTGAGGCTGATGGTGAGGGTTAGGGTTAGGGTTAGGATGAGGGTGAGGGTTAGGTTTAAGCTGAGGGTTGGGTTTAGTGTGAGGGTTAGGGTTTGGTTTAGGGTTAGGGTTATGGTGACTGTAAGGGTTAGGATGAGTGTTAGTGTGAGGGTTAGGGTTAGGGTTAGGGTGAAGGTCAGGGTTAGGGTTAGAGTTAGGGTGAGGGTTAGGTTTAGGGTTAGGATGAGGGTGAGGTTGAGGGGTAGGGATAGTATTAGAATGAGGGGTAGGGTTAGTGTGAGGGTTAGGGTGAGGGCTAGTGTGAGGGTGAAGTTTAGGTTTAGGGTTAGGGTTAGTGTGAGGGTGAGGGTTAGGGTGAGGGTTAGGGTGAGGTTGAGGTTGAGGTTTAGGGTTAGGGTTAGCGTGAGGGTTAGTGTTGGAGTTAGGGTGAGTGTGAGGGTGAGGTTGAGGCTGATTTTGAGGGTTAGGGTTAGGGTTAGGATGAGGGTGAGGGTTAGGTTTAGGCTGAGGGTTGGGTTTAGTGTGAGGGTGAGGGTTTGGTTTAGGGTTAGGGTTATGGTGAGTGTAAGGGTTTGGATGAGGGTTAGTGTGAGGGTTAGGGTTAGGGTTAGGGTGAGGGTGAGGGTTAGGGTTAGGATTAGGGTGAGGGTTAGTGTTAGGGTTAGGATAAGGGTGAGGCTGAGGGATAGGGATAGTATTAGAGTGAGGGGTAGGTTTAGTGTGAGGGTTAGGGTGAGGGTTAGTGTGAGGGTGAGGGTTAGGTTTAGGGTTAGCGTTAGGGTGAGGGTGAGGGTTAGGGTGAGGGTTAGGGTTAGGGTGAGGTTGAGAGTTAGGGTTAGCATTAGGGTTAGGGTTAGCCTGAGGGTTAGGGTTGGAGTTAGGGTGAGGGTGAGGGTGAGGATGAGGCTGATGGTGAGGGTTAGGGTTAGGGTTAGGATGAGGGTGAGGGCTAGGTTTAGGCTGAGGGTTGGGTTTAGTGTGAGGGTTAGGGTTTGGTTTAGGGTTAGGGTTATGGTGAGGGTAAGGGTTAGGATGAGGGTTAAGGTGAGGATTAGGTTTAGGGTTAAGTTGAGGGTGAGTTTTAGGGTTAGAATTAGGGTTAGGGTTAGGGTGAGGGTGAGATTGAGGGTGAGGGTGAGGGTTAGGGTTAGGTTTAGGATGAGGTTGACGGTTAGGTTTAGGCTGAGGGTTAGGTTTAGTGTGAGGGTTAGGGTTAGGTTTAGGGTTAGGGTTAGGGTGAGGTTAAAAGTTAGGATGAGGTTTAGTGTGAGTGTGAGGGTAAGGGTTAGCATGAGTATTAGGGTGAGGGCTAGGGTGAGGGTGAGGGTTAGGGATAGTATTAGAGTGAGGGTTAGGCTTAGAGTGATGGTTAGGGTTAGGGTTAGGGTGAGTGTAAGGGTTTGGGTGAGGGTTAAGGTTAGGGTGAGGGTTAGGATTAGCATTAGTTTTAGGGTGAGGTTTAGGGTTATGTTTAGGGTAAATGTGAGGTCTAGGGTGAGGGTGAGTGTTAGGGTTAGGGTGAGGGATAGGGTGAGGATTAGGTCGAGGTTTATGTTTAAGTTGATTTTTAGGCTGAGGGGTAGGGTTAGGGTTAGGCTGAGGGTTAGGTTTAGTGTGATGGTTAGGCTTAGGGTTAGCTAAGGGTGAGGGTTAGGGTGAGGGTGAGGGTTAGGGTTAGCATTAGGGTTAGGTTTAGGGTTAGCGTGAGGATTAGGGTTAGAGGTAGGGTGAGGTTGAGGGTGAGTTTGAGGGTGAGGGTGAGGGTTAGGGTTAGGGTTAGTTTTTAAGATGTGGGTGAGCGTTTGGTTAGGGCTGAGGTTTAGGTTCAGTGTGAGGGTTAGTTTTAAATTTAGGGTTAGGGTTAGGGTGAGGTTAAGTGTTAGGATGAGGGTTAGTGTGAGAGTGAGGGTAAGGGTTAGAGTGAGTATTTAGGGTGACGGCTAGGTTGAGGGTGAGGGTTAGGGTTAGGGGTAAGGGTGAGGATTAGGGTTAGGTTTAGGGTTAGGGTTAGGATTATTGTTAGGGTTAGGGTGAGGGTGAGGGTGAGGGTGTGGGTGAGTGTTAGGGTTAGGGTTATGTTTAGGGTGAGTGTGAGGGTGAGGGTTAGGGTTAAGATAATGGTAAGGGTTTAGATTAGGCTGAGGTTTAGGGTTAGGGTGAGGTTTAGGGATAGGGTTAGGGTTATTTTTAGGTTTAGGGTTATTGTTAGGTTTAGGGTTAGGGTGAGGGTTATGGTTTGGGTTAGGTTAAGCGTTAGGGTTAGGGTGATTTTTTGGGTTTGGGTGAGGGTTAGGGTGAGGGTGAGGGTTTTGGTGAGGGTGAAGGTTAGAGTGTGGGTGATGTTTAGGCTTAGGGTGAGGGATAGGTTCACGGTGAGGGTTAGGGTGAGGGTGAGGGTTTGGGTTTGTGTTAGGGTTAGCGTTAGGGTGAGGTTTAGGTTTAGGGTTAGGGTTAGGGTGAGGTTTAGGATGAGGGTTAGGTTTGGGGTTAGGGTTAGTGTTAGGATTAGGTTTAGGGTTAGGGTTAGGGTTAGGGTTAGGGTGAGGGTAAGGGTTAAGGTGAGATTTAGGGTGAAGATGAGGGTTAGAGTTAGCGTTAGTGTGAGGGTCAGGTTCACGGTTAGGGTTAGGTTTAGGGTTAGGTTTTGGGTGAGGGTTAGGGTTAGGGTTAGGGTGAGGGTGAGGGGTAGGGTTAGGGTTAGGTTGAGGGTTAGGTTTACAGTGAGGGTTAGGGTTAGGGTAAGGGTTAGGGTTAGGGTGAGGATAAGGGTTAGGATGAGGTTTTGGGTGAGTGTGCGGGTGAGGGTTAGGGTTAAGGTTAGGAATCCGGTGAGAGTGAGGTTGAGGGGTAGGGTTAGGGTGAGGGTTAGGGTTAGTTTTAAGGTTAGGGTTATTGTTAGCGTGAGGGTGAGAGTTACAGTTAGGTTTAGAGTTAGCGTTATTGTTAGGGTTAGGGTTGGGGTTAGGGTGAGTGTTAGGGTTAGGTTTAGGGTTATTGTTAGGTTTGGGTGCAATTGAGGGTGAGGTTTAGGTTTATGGTTAGGGTGAGTGTTAGGTTTAGGTATACTGTTTGGGTTATTGTTAGGATTAGGGTTAGAGGGAGGGGGAGGGGGAGGTTTAGGGTTAGGGGTAGGCGTAGGGGTAGGGTTAGGTTTAGGAGTAGGGTAAGGGTGAGGGTAAGGGTTAGCATGAGGTTTATGGTGAGGGTGAGGGTGATGGTAAGGGTTAGGGTGAGGTTTTGGGTGAGGGTGAGTGTTAGGGTGAGTGTTAGGGTTAGGGTGATGTTTAGGGTGAGGGTGAGGGTTAGGATGAGGGTGATAGTTCGGGTGTGGGTGAGGGGTAGAGTTTCGGAGAGGGTTAGGTTTAGGGTGAGGGTTAGGGTTTGTGGAGTGTTATTGTTAGGGTTAGGGTGAGGTAAAGTGTTAAGGTGAGGGTCAGGGTGAGGGTGAGTGTTTTGGTGAGGGTGAGGGTTAGGGTGTGGGCGGGGGTTAGGGTAAGGTGAGTGTTAGGATGACGGTGAGGGTTAATGTGAGGGTTTGGATTTGGGTTAGGGTGAGCATTAGGGTGAGGGTTAGGGTTAGTGTTAGGGTTAGAGTAAGGGCTAGGTTGAGGGATAGGTTTAGGGTTAGGGTGAGTGTTAGGATTAGAGGTAGGGTTAGGTTGAGGGTTAGGGTAGGATGAGGTTTAGGGTTAGCATTACATTTAGCGTGAGGTTTAAGGTTAGGGTGAGGGCTAGGGTGAGGGTTGGTGTTAGGGATAGGGTGAGGGATATGGTGAGGATTAGGGTTAGGGTTAGGGTGAGGGTTAGGCTGAGGGGTAGGTTTTGGTTTAGGGTGAGGTTGAGGTTTAGTGTGAGGGTTAGGTTTATGGTTATGTTTAGGGTTGTTGTGAGGGTTAGGGTTAGGGTGTGGGTTAGGGTGAGGGTTAGGGTTAGCATTGGGGTTAGGGTTAGGGTTAGCGTGAGGGTTAGGGTTAGAGTTAGGGTGAGGGTGAGGTTGAGGGTGAGGGTGAGGGTGAGGGTTAGGCTTAGGCTTAGGGTTAGGATGAGGGTGAGGGTTTGGTTTAGGCTGAGGTTGGGTTTAGTGTGAGGGTTAGGGTTTGGTTTAGAGATAGGGTTAGGGTGAGGGTAAGTGTTAGGCTGAGGGTTAGTGTAAGAGTGAGGGTTAGGGTTAGAGTGAGTGTTAGGGTGAGGGCTAGTGTGAGGGTGAGAGTTAGGGTTAGGGTGAGTGTAAGGGTTAGGTTTAGGGTTAGGGTGAGGGTTAGGGTTAGGGTTAGGGTCAAGGTTAGGGTGAGGGTGAGGGAGAGGGTTAGGGTTAGAGTTAGGTTTAGGGTGAGTGTGAGGGTGAGGCTTAGGTTTATGATAATGGTTAGGGTTAGGATTAGGCTGAGGGTTAGGGTGAGGGTGAGAATTAGGGTTAGGGTTAGGGTCAGGGTGAGGGCTAGGGTTAGTGTAAGGGTTAGGGTTAGGATTAGGTTTATGGTTAGGATGAGGTTAAGGGTTATGTTGAGGGTTAGGGTGAGGGTGAGTTTTAGGGTGAGGTTGACATTGAGGGTGAGGGTGAGGTTTAGGGTGAGTTTTAGTGTTAGGATTAGGGTTAGGGTTAGGGTGAGGGTTAGGGTGAGGATGAGTGTTAGGGTTAGCATTACTTTTAGGGTGAGGTTTAAGGTTAGGGTTAGGATTAGGGTGAGGATGAGTGTTAGGGTTAGTTTGAGGGATATGGTGAGGATTAGGGTTAGGGTTAGTTTGAGGGTTAGGTTGAGAGGTAGGTTTACGTTTAGGGTGAGGTTGATGTTTATTGTGAGGGTTAGGTTTATGGTTAGGGTGAGGGTTAGGGTTAGGGTGAGTGTTAGGATTAGGGTGAGGGTTAAGGTCAGGGTGAGGGTTAGGGTTAGCATTAGGGTTAGTGTTAGGTTTAGCTTGAGGATTAGGGTTAGAGTTATGGTGAGGGTGAAGGTGAGGTTTAGGGGGAGGGTGAGGATTAGGCTTAGGCTTAGGGTTAGGATGAGAGTGTGGGTTAGGTTTAGGCTGAGGGCTGGGTTTAGTTTGAGGGTTAGGGTTTGGTTTAAAGATAGGGTTAGGGTGAGGGTAAGGGTTAGGGTGAGGGTTAGAGTGAGAGTGAGGGTTAGGGTTAGAGTGAGTGTTAGGATAAGGGCTAGTGTGAGGGTGAGGGTTAGGTTTAGGGTTAGGGTTAGGGTGAGGCTGAGGGTTAGGTTTAGGTTTAGGGTGAGGGTTAGGGTTAGGGTTAGGGTCAGGGTTAGGGTTAGGGTGAGGGTGAGGGTTAGGGTTAGGGTGAGGTTTAGGGTGAGGTTAGGCTTAGGGTTAGGGTGAGGGTTTGGGTAAATGTAAGGGTTAGGGTGAGCTTTAGGGTTAGCGTTAGGGTGAGGATGAGGGAGAAGGTTAAGGTTAGGGTTAGGGGTAGTGATAGAATTAGGATGCAGGTGAGGGTTAGGATTAGAATTAGGGTTAGGGTTAGGCTGATGGTGAGGGTTAGGATGAGGGTGAGGGTTAGGGTGAAGGTGAGGGTTAGGTTTAGGGTTAGGGTTAGGGTGAGGGTTAGGGTTAGGGTTAGGGTTAGGATGAGCATTAGGTTGAGGGGTAGGGTTAGGGTTAAGGTGAGGGTTTGGGATATTGTGAGAGTGAGGGTTATGGATAGGGTTAGGGTTAGGGTTAGGATGAGGGTTAGGGTTAGTTTTAGGTGAGGGTGAGGGTGAGGGTTATGGTTAGGGTTAAGTTTATGGTGAGGGTTAGAGTGAGGGTGAGGGTTGGGGTTAGAATTAGGATTAGGGTGAGGATTAGGGTGAGGGTTAGGGTTACCGTTAGGTTTACAGTGAGGGTAAGAGTTAGGGTGAGGTTTAGGGTGAGGGTTACAATTAGCATTATGGTTAGGATGAGGGTTAGGGTGAGGTATAGGGTTAGGGTTAGGGATAGTTTGTGGGTGAGGGTTAGGGTAAGGGTTAGGGTGAGGGTTAGGCTTACGGTGAGGGTTAGGGTTAGGGTTACCGTTAGTGTGAGGGTGAGGGTGAGATTGAGGGTTAGGGTGAGGGTGAGGGTTACGGTGCGGTTTAGGGTTAGGGGTATGGTTAGGGTGAGTGTGAGGGTGAGGGCTAGGATTCAGATTAGGGCTAGAAGTAGTCTGAGGGTGAAGGTGAGGGTGAGGGTTACGTTTAGGTTTAGGGTTAGGTTGAGGGTTAGGGTTAGGGTTAGGGTCAGGGTTAGGGTGAGGGTGAGGGTGAGGTTTAGGGTTAGAGTTAGGTTTAGGGTGAGTGTGAGCGTGAGGCTTAGGGTTAAGATAATATTTAGGGATAGGATTAGGCTGAGGGTTAGGGTGAGGGTGAGAGTTAGGGTTAGGGTTAGGGTGAGGGTGCGGGTCAGGGTTAGGGTTAGTGTAAGTGTTAGGGTTAGGATTAGGTTTAGGTTTAAGGTGAGGTTAAGGGTTATGTTGAGGGTTAGGCTGAAGTTGAGGTTTAGGGTGAGATTGAGAGTGAGGGTAAGGTTCAGGGTTAGGGTGAGTTTTAGGGTTAGGATTAGGGTTAGGGTTAGGTTTGGTCTGAGGGTGAGGGTGAGGTTGTGGGTAAGTGTTAGTGTTCGGTTTAGGATTAGATTTAGGGTGAGGGTTAGGGTTAGTGTCAGGGTTTGGGTGAGGGTTAGGTTGAGGGTGAGGGATAGGGTTCGGGTGAGGGTGACGGAAAGGATGAGGCCTAGGGTGAGGATTAGGGTTAGGGTGAGGGTTAGGGTTAGGGTTAATGTTAGGGTGAGGGTGAGGTTGAGGGTGAGGGTTAGGTTTAGGGTTAGGGATAGGGTGAAGTTGAGGGTGAGAGTTGGGGTTAGGATTAGGGTGATGATTAGGTTGAGGTTGAGGGTTAGGGTTAGGGTGAAGTAAGGGTGAGTGTGAGGTTTAGGGTGAGGGTGTGGTGTCCGGTGAGGGTCTGGGTGAGGGTGTGGGTGAGGGTTAGGGTTAGGTTGAGGGTAAGGGTGATGGTGAGTGTTAGGTTGAGGCTGAAGGTGAGGTTTAGGGTTATGATAAGGGTTAGGGTGAGGTTTAGGGTTAGGGTGAGGGTGAGAGTGAGGGTCAGGTTTAGGTTTAGGATTAGGGTTAGGGCTAGGGTTAGGCTTCGGTTGAGGGTGAGGTGAGGGTAAGGGAGAGGGTTACGGTGAGGGTTAGGGTTAGGTTGAGGGTTAGGGTTAGGGTGATGTGTAGGGTGAGGTTGAGGGTTAGGGTGAGGGTGGTAGTTCGGGAGAGGGTGAGGGTTCGGGTGTGCGTGAGGGTTAGGGTAAGTGTGAGGATTAGGGTGAGAGTGAGGCTGAGGGTGAGGTTTAGGATTAGGGTGAGGTTTCGGGTCAGGGTTAGGGTGAGGGTTACGGTTAGGTTGAGGTAAGTGTGAGAGTGAGGGTTAGGGTGAGGGTGAGGGTTCCGGTGAGGGTTAGGATTAAGGTGAGAGGACTAGGGTTAAGTTTAGGGTTAGGGCTATTGTGAAGATTAGGGTTAGGGTTAGGTTTAGGGTGACGGTGAGGGTGAAGGTAAGGGTTCCGGTGAGGTTTAGGGTCAGTGTGAGGGTTAGAGTTAGCTTTAGGGTTTGGGTGAGGGTTAGGGTTAGGGTAAGGGTTAGGGTGAGTGTGAGGTTTAGGTTTAGGGTTAGGGTTTGTATTTGGGTGAGGGTTATGGTTAGGTTTAGGGTGAGGGTGAGATTTCGGGTGAGGGTGAGGCTTAGGGTGTGCGTGAAGGTTAGGGATAGGGTGAGGTTTAGGGTGACAGTGAGAGTTAGGGTGAGGCTGAGGATTTGGGTTAGGTTTTTTTTTTTTTTGGTAACATACTATACAGAGGGGTTACAATTACATGGCAGGATAATGCATACATTTCTTACCAAGCATTGCAGCCTCCTCCTTTGTTTACCCTTCACCTCCCTTCCCAGCCTCCCCCCTCCCCCCACCCAATCATACCCCCTCCCCCCCAAAACGACATTGTAAAGCTGGTTTTGACATGACATTTTGTACTTCTCATTGTTGCAACAGGTCCACCTGAATCCTTAAACGACTTGTTTGTCCCCATCTCCTCCACATGTTATACTGACATCAAATATAGTGAAAGCGGGGGTTACACTGTCGGGGAGGGACATACAAAGCAACAAAGAAATAATCTTATAAATGCATTAGAAACACATGCATGAAAGAAACGAAAACATTAAAATACACATATTTAAGGGTTCATTTTCCTAACATCACATTATCTGACCTTTTCCGCTTGACTCATACCTATACTAGATATTGCAAATAAGGGAAACCATGGGACCTATGTTTCTTTGGGCCTGGCTTACTTCACTTAATATAATTTTTTCCAAACCTTTCCATTTCCTAACAAATGGGGCAATGTCATTCTTTCTGATGGAGGCATAGAATTCCATTGTGTATATATACCACATTTTCTTGATCCATTCATCTACTGAGGGGCATCTGGGTTGGTTCCATATCTTAGCTATGGTAAATAATGCTGCAATAAACATAGTTGTGCTGGTAGCTTTAGTGTGGTCTTGTTTGTAAACATTAGGTTTAGCATTAGGATTAGGATTAGGATTGGGGTTAGGGTTCTTGTTAGGGTTAGAGTTAGGGTGAGGGTGAGTTTGTGGGTGAGTGTTAGGGTTAGTGTTAGGTATAGGGTGACTGTGAGGGTGAGGGTTAGGGTTAAGATAATGGTTAGGATTAAGATTACGCTGAGGGTTAGGGTGAGGGTGAGGGTTAGGGTTAGGGTTAGGGTTAGATTGAGGGTTAGGGTTAGTGTAGGGTTAGGGTTAGGGTTTAGGTTAGGGTGACGTTAAGGGTTAGGGTGAGGTTTATGGGGAGGGTTAGGGTTAGGGTGACGTTAAGGGTTAGGGTGAGGTTTATGGGGAGGTTGAAGGTGAGGGTGAGGAATTCGGTTAGGTAAGGGTTAGGGTTAGGGTGAGGTTTAGGGTGAGGTTGAGGGTTAGAGTGAGGGTTAGGATTACGGTGAGGGTTAGGGTTAGGGTTAGGGTGAGTGTTAGGTTTAGGGTGATGTTTAGGTTGAGGGTGAGGGTTAGGGTGTGGGTGAGTTGTCGGGTTTGTGTGAGGGTTAGGGTGAGGGTTAGGGTTTGTGTGAGTGTTAAAGTTAGGGTTACGGTTAGGGTGAGGAAAAGGGTTAGTGTTAGGGTGAGTGTTATGGTTATGGTTAGGGTTATTGTTAGGTTTAGGGTTATTGTTAGGTTTAGGGTTAGGGTGAGGTTTACGGTTAGTGTTAAGTGTTACGGTTAGGGTGATGTTTAGGGTGAGGGTGAGGTTTACGGTGAGGGTGAGGGTTTTGGTGAGGAAGAGGGTTAGGGGGTGGGTGAGGGTTAGGGTTAGATTGAGGGTTAGGATGACAGTGAGGCTTAGCGTTAGGGTGACGGTTAGGTTTAGGGTTAGGGTTAGGGTGAGGGTTAGGTTTAGGGTTAGGGTTAGTGTTAGGATTAGGATTAGGGTTAGGGTTAAGGTTAGGGTTAGGGTGAGGGTAAGGGTTAGGGTAAAGTTTAGGGTGAAGTTGAGGGTTAGAGTTAGTGTTAGGGTTAGGGTGAGGTTTTGGGTGAGGGTTAGGGTTAGGGTTAGGGTGAGGATGAGGATTAAGGATAGGGTTAGGGTGAGATTTAGAGTTAGGGTGAGGGTTAGGGTGAGGGTTAGGTTTAGGATTAGGCTTAGGGTTAGGGTGAGTTTTAGGATGAGGGTTAGGGTTAAGGTTTGGGTGAGGGTTATCATTAGGTTTAGGGTTAGGGTGAGGGCTAGGGTGAGGATGAGGGTTAGTGTTAGGGTTAGGTTAAGGGTGAGGGTTAGGCTTAGGGTTAGGGGGAGGGGGAGGGGCAGGGGTAGGGATAGGGTTAGGCTGAGGGTTAGGTTTAGAGTGAGGGTTAGGGTTAGGTTGAGGATAAGGGTTAGGATGAGGGTTAGGGTGAGGGTGAGGGTTATGGTTAGGATTGGGATTAGGGTAAGGGTGAGGGTGAGGGCTAGGGTTAGAGTGAGGGTTAGGGTGAGGGTTAGGGTTATATTTAGGGTGAGGGTTATGGTAAGGGTTAGGTTTAGGGTTCTTGTTAGGGTTAGGGTTAGGGTTAGGGTGAGGATGACGGTTAGGTTTAGGGTTAGGGTGAGATTCAGAGTTAGGGTGAGGGTTCGGTGAGGGTTAGGTTTAGGGTTAGATTTAGTGTTAGGGTGAGGTTCAGGATGAGGCTTAGGGTTAGGGTTAGTGAGAGGATTAGGGTTAGGGTTAGGGTTAGGTTTAGGGTGAGGGTAAGGGTTAGGGTGAGGTTTAGGGTGAGGGTGAGGTTTAGAGTTAGCGTTAGGTTTAGGGTGATGGTTAGGGTGAGGGTTATGGTGAGGGTGAGGGTTAGGGTTAGGGTGAGGGTTAAGGTGAGGTTTAGCGATATGTTAGGGTTAGGGTGAGGGTGAGCCTGAGGGTTTGGTTTATGGTTAGGTTTAGAGTTAGGGTGATGGTGAGATTGAGGGTTAGGGTTAGGATTAGGGTTAGGGTTAGGTGTAGGCTGAAGGTAAGGTTGAGTGTGAGCATGAGAGTTAGGGTTAGGGTGAGGGTCAGGGTGAGGTTAGGGTCAGGGTTAGGGTTAGAATAAGACCTAAGCTGAGGGTTAGGAATAGGAGTAGGGAGAGGGTTAGGGTTAGTTCCAGGGTTAGGGTTAGATTTAGTGTAATGGTAAGGGTTTGGGTGAGGGTTAGGTCGAGGGTGAGGGTTTGTGTGAGTGTTAAAGTTAGGGTTAGGGTTAGGGTGAGGAAAAGTGTTAGGATGCGGGTTAGGGTGAGGATGAGTGTTAGGTTTAGCATTAGGGTTAGGTTGAGGGTTAGGCTGAGGGTTAGGGTATGGTGAGGGTTAGGGTTAGGTTTAGGGTTATTGTTAGGTTTAGGGTTATTGCTAGGGTTAGGGTGAGGGTGAGGGTTACGGTTAGGTTTAGATTAAGGGTTAGGTTTAGGGTGAAGTTTACGGTGAGGGTGAGGGTTTTGGTGAGGGTGAGGGTTAGGGAGTGTGTGAGGGTTAGGGTTAGGGTGAGGGTTAGGAAGACTGTGAGGGTTAGGGTGAGGGTGAGGGTTTGGGTTTGGATTGGGGTTAGCATTAGATAGAGGATTAGGGGTAGGGGTAGGGTGAGGGTTAGAGTGAGGTTTAGGGCTAGGGTTAGTGTGAATATTAGGGTTAGGGTTAGGGTTAGGGTGAGGTTTAGGGTGAGATTTAGAGTTAGGTTGAGTGTTAGAGTGAGGGTTAGGGTTAGGGTTAGGGTTAGAGTTAGGGTGAGGGTTAAGGTTAGGGTTAGGCTTAGGGTTATTGTTAGTGTTAGGGTTAGGGTGAGGGTGAGAGATAGGGTTAGCTTTAGGGTGATGGTGAGGGTGAGAGATAGGGTTAGGATATTGGTTAGGGTTGGTCTGAGGGTGAGGGTGAGGTTGTGGGTGAGGTTTAGGGTTAGTGTTAGGGTTTGGGTTAGGGTGAGGGTGAGGGTTAGAGTTAGTATGAACGTTAGAGTTTGGATTAGGGTTAGGGTTACGGTGAGGTAAAGGGTTAGGGTGAGAGTTAGAGTGAGGGTGAGTTTTAGGGTTATGGTGAGGGAGAGGTTGAGGGTTAGGGTGAATGTTAAGGTTAGGGGGAGTATTAGGATTTGGTTAGGGTTAGGTTGATGGTGAGGGTGAGGGTTAGGATTAGGGTTAGGTTTAGAGTTAGGGTGAGGGTGAGGGTGAGGGTTAGGGTTAGGATTAGGGTGCGGGTTAGGGTTAGGCTAAGGGTGAGGTTGAGGGTGAGGGTTAGCGTTAGGGTTAGGCTTAGGGTGAGTGTTAGTGTTAGGGTTAGGATGAGGGTGAGGCTAAGGTGTAGGGATAGGATTAGAGTGAGGTTTAGGGTTAGTGTGAGTGAGAGGGTGAGGTTTGGGTGAGGGTTAGGGTGAGGATGATGGTTAGGCTTAGGGTGAGGATTTGAGTGAAGTTTAGGGTGAGGGTTCGTTTTAGGGTTAGGGTTAGGTTTATGGTGAGGGTTATTGTGAGGGTGAGGGTTACAGTTAGGGTGAGGCTTAGGGTGGAGTAAGGGTTAGAGTAAGGATTAGGGTGAGGGTGAGTGTTAGTTTTAGAATAAGGGTAAGGGTTAGGGAGAAGGTTAGGGTGAGGGTTAGGGTTGGCATTAGTTTTAGGGTGAGGTTTAGGGTTAGGGTTAGGGTGAGGGTGAGGGCTAGATGAGGTTGAGTGTTAGTGTTAGGGTGAGGGATATGGGAAGGATTAGTGTTAGGGTAAGGGTTAGGGTGAGTTTTAGGCTGAGGGGAACTGTTAGGGTTATTCTGAGGTTTAGGTTTAGTGTGAGGGTTAGGGTTAGGGTTAGAGTTAGGGTTGGGGTGAAGGTTAAGGTTAGGGTGAGGGTTAGGTTGAGGTTGAGGTTTAGGGTTAGGGTTAGGGTGAGGGTTAACATGAAGGTTAGGGTTAGCGTTAGGGTTAGGGTGAGGATGAGGGTTGGGGTTAGGTATAGGGTTAGGGTTACGATTATTGTTAGGGTTAGGGTTAGGGTGAGGGTGAGGGTGAGGGTGAGGTTTAGGGTTAGGGGTAGGTTTAGGGTGAGTGTGAGGGTGAGGTTTAGGGTTAAGATAATGGTTAGGGTTAGGATTAGGTTTAGGGTTAGCTTTTTGGGTGAGGATTAGGGTGAGTGTGAGGGTTAAGGTTAGCATTAATTTTAGGATGAGTTTTAGGGTTATGTTTAGGGTAAATGTGAGGTCTAGGGTGAGGGTGAGTGTTAGGGGTAGTGTGAGGGATAGGTTGAGTATTAGGTTTAGGTTTAGGTTTAGGGTGAGTTTTACGCTGATGGGTAGGGTTAGGGTTAGGGTGAGGGTTAGGTTTAGTGTGATGGTTAGGGTTAGGGTTAGGGTGAGGGTTAGCTAAGGGTGAGTGTTAGGGTGAGGGTGAGGGTTAGGGTTAGAATTAGGGTTAGAATTAGGGTTAGGCTGAGGGTTAGAGTTAGAGTTAGGGTGAGGGTGAGGGTGAGGGTTAGGGTTAGGGTAAGGATTAGGATGAGGTTGAGGGTTAGGTTTAGGCTGAGAGTTAGGGTTAGGGTTAGGGTGAGGATTAGGGTTAGGGTTAGGTTTAGGGTGAGTGTGAGGGTGAGAGGATTAAAATAATTGTAAGGGTTTAGATTAGGCTGAGGGTTAGGGTGTGAGTGAGGGTGAGGTTTAGGATTAGGGTGAGGATTAGGGTGAAAGTGAGGGTTAGGGTTATAGAGAGTGTTAGGGTGAGGGCTAGTGTGATGGTGAGGGTTAGGCTTAGGGTTAGGGTGAGGGTGAGGGTTAGGATTAGGGTTAGGGTTAGGCTTAGGGTGAGGGTTAGGGTTAGTATAAGGGTTACGGTTAGGGTGAGGGTGAGGGTGAGGTGTAGGGTTAGGGTTAGGCTGAAGGTTAGGTTTAGACTGAGGGTTAGGGTTAGGGTAAGGGTTAGGGTTAGGGTGAGGATAAGGGTTAGGTTTAGGGTTAGGTTTAGGGTGGTTTACAGTGAGGGTGGCGGTGAGTTTTCGGGTGAAGGTGAGGGTTTTGGTGTGGGTGAGGGTTAGGGTTAGGGTGAGATTTTGGGTGCCGGTGAGGGCTAGGTTGGGGGTGAGGGTAAGTTTGAGGGTGAGGGTGAGGGTTTGGGTTAGGTAAAGGTTAGGGTTAGGGTTAGGATAAGGGTGAGGGTTAGGGTTAGGTTTAGAGTTAGAGTGAAGGTGAGAGTATGGGTTAGGGACAGGATTAGAGTTAGGGTTAAGGTTAGGCTGAGGGTGAGGTTGAGGGTGAGGGTGAGGGTTAGTTTTAGGGTGGGTGTGAGGGTTAGGGTTAGGGTGAGGGTTAGGGGTAGGGTTAGGGTGAGGGTGAGGCTGAGGGGTAGGGATAGGAATAAGATGAGGGTTAGGTTTAGTGTGAGGGTTAGGTTTGGGGCTGGGTTAGGGTGAGGGTTAGGGGTAAGGTGAAGGTTAGGATGAGGGTTAGGGTTTGCATTAGGTTTACGGTTAGCGTGAGAGTTAGGGTTAGAGTTAGGGTGAGGGTGAGTTTGAAAGTGAGGGTGAGTGTTAGGGTTAGGGTTAGGATGAGGGTGAGGGTTAGGTTTAGGCTGAGGGTTAGGTTTAGTGTGAGGGTTAGGGTTTGGTTTAGGATTAGGGTTAGGTTGAGGGTAAGGGTTAGGATGAGGGTTAGGGTGAGAGTGAGGGTTAGGGTTAGGGTGAGTGTTAGGGTGAGGGCTAGGGTGATGGTGAGGGTTAGGGTTAGGTTTAGGGTTATGGAAAAGGTGAGGGTTAAGATTAGGGTTAGGGTGAGTTTTAGGGTTAGGGTTAGGTTTAGGGTTAGTTTTAGGGTTATTGTTAGGGTTAGGGATAGGATGAGTTTTCGGGTTAGGGTTAGGTTTAGGGGTAGTTTTAGGGTTATTGTTAGGGTTAGGGTTAGGGTGAGGGTGAGGGTTAGGGTTAGGGTTAGAGTTAGGTTTAGGTTGAGTGTGAGTGTGACGGTTAGGGTTATAATAAATAAATAAATAATATTTATTGTTAGGATTAGGCTGAGGATTAGAGTGAGGGTGAGGGTGAGGGTTAGGGTTAGGGTTAGGGTTAGGGTGAGGTTTAGGGTTAGTGTAAGGGTTAGGGTTAGGATTAGGTTTAGGGTGAGGGTGAGGGTAAAGTTTAGGGTGCGGGTTAGGGAGAGGGTGAGGGTTAGGGTGAGGGTTAGGGTGAGGGTGAGGGTGAGGGTGAGGATGAGGGTTAGGTTTAGGGTGAGGGTTAGGGTGAAAGTGAGGGTTAGGGTTATATTGAGTGTTAGGGTGAGGGCTAGTGTGATGGTAAGGGTTAGGTTTAGGGTTAGGGTGATGTTGAGGGTTAGGATTAGTGTTATAGTTAGGATTAGGGTGATGGTTAGGGTTAGTGTAAGGGTCAGGGTTAGGGTAAGGGTGAGGGTGAGGGGTAGGGTTAGGGTTAGGCTGAGGGTTATGTTTAGACTGAGGGTTAGGCTTAGGGTAAGGTTTTGGGTTAGGGTGACTATAAAGGTTAGGTTTAGGGTTAGGGTTAGGGTGATGTTTAGAGTGAGGGTGAGGGTTAGTGTGAGGGTGAGTTTTCGGGTGAGGGTGAGGGTTCGAGTGTGGGTTAGGTTTAGGGGTAGGGTGAGGGTTAGGATGATGGTGAGGGCTAGGGTGAGGGTGAGGGTAAATTTGAGGGTGAGGGTGAGGGTGAGGTTTTGGGTTAGGTAAGGATTAGGGTTAGGGTTAGGGTGAGGGTGAGGGTTATGGTTATGGTTAGAGTTAGGGTGAGGGTGAGGGTGAAGTTTAGGGTTAGGATTAGGGTTAGGGTTAGGCTGAGGGTGAGGTTGAGTGTGAGGGTGAGGGTTAGGTTTAGCGTGATGGTTAGGGTTAGAGTTAGGGTTATGGTTAGGGTGAGGGTTAGGGTTCGGGTGAGGATGAGGGTGAGGCTGAGAGTTAGGGATAAGATTAGGGTGAGGTTTAGGGTTAATGTTAGGGTTAGGGTTAGTGTTAGGATAAGGGTAAGTGTTAGTGTGAGGGTTAGAATGAGGGTGAGGTTCTTAGCTGGGAGGTCTCTTATTGCTGTTTCTATTTCAATGCTTGATATGGGCCTGTTAAGCTGGTTTAACTCATCTTGGTTTAGTTTTGGCATGTCAATATTTGCTAGGAAAAGGTCCATTTCTGTCAAGTTCTCAAACTTATTAGCATAAAGTTTTGAGAAGTATTCCCTTATAATGTTCTGAATCTTGGTTGTTTCCGTGGTGATGTTTCCATTCTCATCTCTGAGTTTATTAATTTGGGTGTGCTCTCTCCTTTTTCTGATAAGGTTTGCTAAGGGTCTGTCGATTTTGTTAAGTTTTTCGAAGAACCAACTCTTTGTTTTGTTGATTCTTTCTATAGTTTTTTTGGATTCTAATTCATTTAATTCTGATTTAATTTTGATTATTTCTTTCCGTCTACTGGATTGGGGTTTATCTTGCTGCTCTTTTTCAAGGAGGTTTAGATGTGTCATTAAATTGTTAGTTTCCGATCTCTCCAATTTGTTGATGTAGGAGCTCAGAGCTATAAACTTTCCTCTGAGTACTGCCTTTGCTGTGTCCCAGAGGAGCTGGTAATTTGTGTGTTCATTTTTGTTGAATAGCATGAACATTTGAATTTCCTTTCTAGTCTCTTCCATGACCCACTCATGATTCAGTAGTGTGTTGTTCAGCCTCCATGTGATACCGGACTTTCTTTGGTGGCTTTTGGTGTTGAGTTCTAATTTTATTCCCTTGTGGTCAGAGAGAATGCAAGGTATAACTTCAATGTTTCTGAATTTAGACAAGTTTGCTTTGTGGCCTAAAATGTGGTCTATTTTAGAAAACGTTCCATGTGCTGCTGAGAAGAACGTGTATTCTGATGCTGCTGGGTGAAATGTTCGGTAAATGTCTGTTAAGTCTAGTTGATCTATGCAGCTGTTTAGATCTGCGGTTTCTCTGTTGAGTTTTTGCCGAGTTGATCTATCTAGTGGGGAGAGTGGTGTGTTAAAATCCCCAACGATTAATGTCTTTGGATCTATCTGGGATTTGAGGGAAAGTAGTGTTTCTTTGATAAATTTGGGTGCTCCATTGTTTGGCGAATAGATATTTAGAATTGTAATATCCTCCTGAAGGAGAGATCCTTTAATTAGTATGTAGCGACCTTCTTTATCTCTTCTCACGAATTTTAATTTGAAGTCTATTTTATCTGATATTAGGATTGCAACTCCCGCCTGTTTATGAGGGCCGTTTGCTTGGTAGATTTTGTTCCAGCCTTTAACCTTGAAAATATGTTTGTTTTTACGGGCAAGATGTGACTCCTGCAGGCAGCAGATAGAAGGGTCTTGTTTTTTAATCCAACTAGACAGTCTATGTCGCTTAATTGGAGAGTTCAGTCCGTTAACGTTAAGAGATAGGACTGAGAGGTATTTGGGAGTTCCTGCCATGTTATCCACCTTCTTGGGGGCTGTGAAAACTGGGTTCTTCCTAAGGTTCTTGGATTCTCCGTTTGTGTGCAGTTTCTTGGCCTTTGTTGCGTTCTTGTTGGTTTTCTATGTGTAGGACATCTTTAAGAATCTTTTGCAGGGCTGGTTTGGTGGAGATGTATTGTTTCAATTTTTCTTTGCTATGGAAGGTTTTTATTTGGCCTTCAGTTATGAAGGAGAGTTTAGCTGGGTACAGTATTCTTGGTTGATAGTTGTTTGTTTTTAGGGCATGGCATACATCATTCCAGGCTCTTCTTGCTTTGATTGTCTCTGCTGAGAAATCTGAGGTAATTCTAATTGGTTTCCCTTTATAGGTGATTAATCTTTTCTCCTTGACAGCTTTAAGGATCTTTTCCTTGGTCTGGGTTGATCCTGTGTGGATTATAATGTGACGGTGGGATGTCCTATTCTGGTCTGGTCTATTTGGGGTTCTAAAAGCTTCTTGTATCTGAATAGGCCTATCTTTTTGTATGTTTGGGAAGTTCTCTGCTAGGATCCTGTTAAACAAATTTCCTAGACCATTAACTTCTGTTTCTAGGTGCTCCTCTACACCCATTATCCTTAAATTGGGCCTTCTGATGGTGTCCTCCAGGTGTTGGATAGACCTATCATATTTCTTGGACTTGTCTTGGATGGTTGTATGTTCTTTCTCTATAATATCTAGGCTGTCTTCAATCCCTGAGATTCGATCTTCTGCATGGTCTAACCTGCTGTCAAGACTCTCTACTTTGTTTTTTATCTCTTTTCCTTCTATTTGGTCAGCTTTGATGGCTTCAAGTTCTTTGTTGAAGCTCTGTTTTAGGTCTTGTATGAATTTCTTTACTTCCTTAATTTGGTGTTCAGTGTTTGTTCTCAAATCACTTAGTTGATTGGTTATGGTTTCTTTGGACTCCCATTCCTTCTGTTGGGTTCCATTCAACATTCCCTTTGTGGTCTCCCTGACTTCCTTCAGCTCTTTGTTAATGGATTCCATGAATGTCTTTAGTGATCTTTGTGTATTCTCTACCTGGTCTCTTAATTCGTGAATTACTCTTTGATTAGTTTCCTCCCTTCTGTGGGATTCCTGCAGTTCTCTTTGAGTGTTCTCTGCCTGCTCACGCCATTCCTCCCTTTCTCTTTGAGTATTCTCAAGTTGTTCATGCAAATCCTGTATCAGTTTTTGAGAAGCTTCCTCACGCTTATGATATTCCTGTATAAACTTCTGGGATGCCTCCTCTCTCTCCCTATCACGCTCATACAGAGTCCTTTGTACATTGTCAAACTTCTCATTTATCATGTTTGCTATTAGTGTTTGTAGAGCTATTTGGGAACTCTCCTCTGGGTTATTCTTTATCTGTTCTAATCCCTGATTATCAAGGTTGGGAATTGAGATACCCGAATTTGCCATTTTTCTTGTGTTTTTCCGGCTTACTCGGCCCATTTGAGATAAAGATTGCACCAGTTTTGTGCTAGAACACTATCTTAAGGCAACCATCAACCAAAGTTTGCATTTGTACAGTCAATAGTCTACAGATACAATCTAGTTCAACAGATACATCTATTCAACATCAAACGACTATATGTTAAAGGACTTCGAACCGCAGAAAAGAATTTGGAAAACCAGAAATTATTAGGATTAGTGAGAGATGTGGGTAAAAAATAGGAATAGATTGGTGTGGGGAGGCACAAGGAGAGTTAACTATGTCCTACTCACAGTGCAGGAAATGGGTTGGGTAGGATGCAAGTAGAGAGAGAGAGAAAAAGAAGAGACAGAAAGGGGTATAAAGAGAGACCAGAAAAAGAATAGAAACGTAAAAATTAATGTTATTATAGAGGTTAAAAGACCGTCTATTTAGAGAGGAATGTGAATATGTTCAGAGAAGGGGAGGGACATTGAGGAGATGTGAAAAGCTTTAAGGGAGAAGAAAAGATCAGAAGTTCAGTAGAGCTAGATAAAAAACAAAAAGATAATTAAGAAAGAAAGAAAAAGAGAAAGAAGACAAGAAAAGAAAGGAAAACTCTCATTCACGTAATTCTGAAATAAAAATTATAAGATGAGAAAAAAAAGTTACTGGAAAACAATTATTTTTTCAGAAGAGGCAAAAATTAAAGATTGATAAAAGTTTTAGAAGGGAAAAAAATTTATATACATATATATATATATATATATAAGGTAACAAAAAACAAAAAACAAGCAAAAAAAAGAAAAGAAGAAGAAGAAAAAAAAGAGAAAAAAAAAAGAAAAAAAAAAAGAAGAAAAAAAAAAGTCTTTTGATTTTTTTTTTTGTTTTTTTGTTTTTGGGGGGGGAGGAGTGGGAAGAATCCTGTATCTCCCTTTTGTCTGCAACCAGTCTCTTATACTCAATGGTGAAAAACTAAAGCCATTTCCTCTTAACTCAGGAACAAGACAAGGATGCCCACTCTCTCCACTTCTCTTCAATCTAGTATTAGAATGCCTAGCTACAGCAATAAGGCAAGATGCAGACATAAAGGGGATCCAAATAGGGAAAGAAGAAATAAAACTTTCCCTCTTTGCAGATGACATGATCTTGTATTTAAAGAATCCCATAGACTCCACTCCCAAATTACTCAAGCTGATTCAAAACTTTGGCAAAGTAGCAGGTTATAAAATTAACCCCCAAAAATCAATGGCTTTTCTATATGCCAACAATGAGAAAAGTGTGGCTGAAATTAGGAAAGCAACTCCATTTGTAATAGCCCCACAAAAAATAAAATACCTAGGAATTAACTTAACCAAAGAAGTGAAGGACCTCTATGATGAAAACTTTAAAATCTTGAAAAAGGAAATCAACACAGAACTTAAAAAATGGCAAAACCTCCCATGCTCCTGGATTGGCAAGATTAACATCGTGAAAATGGCAATACTTCCCAAGGCTATCTACAAATTCAACGCGATACCTATCAAAATTCCACCCTCATTCTTCAAGGAAATAGAGGAGGCAATCCAAAAATTCATATGGAACAATAAAAGACCCCGAATAGCAAAAACGCTCCTCAACGGAAAGAACACTGCTGGAGGAATATCAATACCAAATTTCAAACTCTACTATAAAGCCATAGTAATCAAAACAGCTTGGTATTGGCATAAGAACAGACCTCAGGACCAATGGAATAGAATTGAAAACCCAGAAATGAACCTACAGACCTATAGCCATCTAATCTTCGATAAGGAAGCTAAAACAATAG
Source organism: Dipodomys merriami (assembly GCF_024711535.1). Classification (NCBI taxonomy): domain Eukaryota; kingdom Metazoa; phylum Chordata; class Mammalia; order Rodentia; family Heteromyidae; genus Dipodomys; species Dipodomys merriami. The sequence goes on along the minus strand of NW_027206513.1, from coordinate 4,485,985 downwards.
AATGGAAGAAAGACAGCCTCTTCAGTAAATGGTGCTGGCAAAATTGGTTAACTACATGTAGAAAACTAAAGCTAGATCCTTATATATCACCCTGCACCAGAATCAACTCCAAATGGATCAAAGACCTTGAACTCAAAGCAGACACTCTGAAAACATTACAGGATGGAATAGGAGAAACCCTAGGTCTCCTTGGCTCAGGTCGAAATTTTCTGAATAGAGACCCGGAAGCACAACAAATCAAAGAAAGGTTGGACAAATGGGATTGCATAAGATTGCAGAGCTTCTGCAGGGCAAATGACATAGCTGGCAAGATCAATAGAAAGCCCACCGATTGGGAGAAGATCTTTACTAGCCATACAACGGACAAAGGTCTCATATCAAAAATATACTTGGAACTCAAAAAATTAAACCACCCAACAACAAATCCTCAAAGAAACAACTGCCCAATAAATAAGTGGGCGAAAGACTTAAAGAGAAGCTTCTCTGAAGAAGAAAGAAGGATGGCCAATAGACACATGAAGAAATGTTCAACATCCCTAGCCATAAAAGAAATGCAAATCAAAACAACATTGAGATATCACCTCACTCCAGTTAGAACAGCAAAAATCAAGAACTCTAATAACAACAGATGCTGGAGGGGATGTGGACAGAAAGGAACCTTACTTCATTGTTGGTGGGAATGTAAACTTGTTCAACCACTTTGGAAAGCAGTATGGAGGTTCCTCAAAAGACTTCACATAGATCTCCCCTATGATCCAGCAATCCCACTTTTGGGCATTTACCCAAATGTTTACAAACAAGACCACACTAAAGCTACCAGCACAACTATGTTTATTGCAGCATTATTTACCATAGCTAAGATATGGAACCAACCCAGATGCCCCTCAGTAGATGAATGGATCAAGAAAATGTGGTATATATACACAATGGAATTCTATGCCTCCATCAGAAAGAATGACATTTCCCCATTTGTTAGGAAATGGAAAGGTTTGGAAAAAATTATATTAAGTGAAGTAAGCCAGGCCCAAAGAAGCATAGGTCCCATGGTTTCCCTTATTTGCAATATCTAGTATAGGTATGAGTCAAGCGGAAAAGGCCAGATAATGTGATGTTAGGAAAATGAACCCTTAAATATGTATTTTAATGTTTTCGTTTCTTTCATGCATGTATTTCTAATGCATTTATAAGATTATTCCTTTATTGCTTTGTATGTCCCTCCCCCACAGTGTAACCCCCGCTTTCACTATATTTGATATCAGTATATCATGTGGAGGAGATGGGGACAAACAAATCGTTTAAGGATTCAGGTGGACCTGTTGCAACAATGAGAAGTACAAAATGTCATGTCAAAACCAGCTTTACAATTTCGGTGTGGGGGGGGAGGGGGGTATAATTGGGTGGGGGGAGGGGGGTAAAATTGGGTGGGGGGAGGGGGGAGGCAGGGAAGGGAAGTGAAGGGTAAACAAAGGAGGAGGCTGCAATGCTTGGTAAGAAATGTATGCATTATTCTACCCATGTAATTGTAGCCCCTCTGTACAGTATGTTCTCAAATAAAATAAAATACAATTTAAAAAAAAATAAAAAAAATAAAAAAAAAATAAAAAAAAAAGAATGAGGGTGAGGTTTAGGGTTAGCATTAGTTTTAGGGTGAGGTTTAGCGTTATGGTTACTGTTAATGTGAGGGCTAAGGTGAGGGTGAGTGTTAGGGTTAGGGTGAGGGATAGGGTGAGGATTAGGGTTAGGGTTACGTTTAGGGTGAGTTTGAGGCTGAAGGATAGGGTTAGGGTTTGTGTGGGGGTTGGGTTTAATGTGAGGTTTAGGGTTAGGGTTAGGGTGATGGTTAGCTGAGGGTGAGGGTTAGGGTGAGGGTGAGTTTTAGGGCTAGCATTAGGGTTAGGGTTAGGGTTAGTATGAGGGTTACGGTTAAAGTTAGGGTGAGGGTGAGGGTGAGGTTGAGTGCGAGGGTGAGGGTTAGGGTGAGAGTGAGGGTTAGGGTTAGCGTGGATATTAGGGTGAAGTCTAGGGTGAGGGTGCAGGTTAGGGTTAGGGTGAAGTTGAGGTTTAGGGTTAGGGTTAGGGTGAGTATTAGGGTTAAGTTGAGGGTTAGGATGAGGGTGAGGGTTAGGATTATGTTTAGGGTTAGGGTTTGGGTTATTGTTAGGGTTAGGGTTAGGGTGAGGGTGAGGGTGAGGGTGAGTGTTATGGTTAGGGTTAGGTTTTAGGTCAGTGTGAGGGTGAGTGTTATGGTTAGGCTTAGGGTGAGGGAAAGGGTTAGGATGAGGTTTAGGGTGAGGGTGAGGATGAGGGTTTCGGTTAGGTCAAGGTTAGGGTTTCGTTGAGGTTTAGGGTGAGGGTGAGGGTTAGGGTTAGGGTGATGGTTAGGTTTAGGGTTAGGGTGAGTGTTAGGTTTAGGGTGATGTTTAGGGTGAGGGTGAGGGTTAGGGTGAGGGTGAGGGTGTGGTTGAGGGTTAGGGTGAGGGTTAGGGTGAGGGTTAGCGTTTGTATGAGTGTTAAACTTATTGTTAGGTTTAAGGTGATGAAAAGTGTTAGGGTGAGTGTTAGGGTGAGGGTGAGTGTTAGGTTTAGCGTTAGGGTTAGATTGAGTTTTATTGTTACTCTTAGGGTTAGGGTGAGGGTTACGGTTAGGGTTAGTTTAAGGGTTAGGGTGATGTTTAGGGTGAGGGTGAGGGTTAGGGTGAGGGTGAGGGTTTTGGTGAGGGTGAGGATTAGCGTGTGGGTGAGGGTTAGGGTGAGGGTGAGGGTTAGGTTTAGGTTTAGGGTGAGGGTGAGGGTGAGGGTTAAGGGTAGGGTTAGGATTAGGGTTAGGTTTAGGGTTGGTCTGAGGGTGAGGTTGAGGTTGAGGGTGAGGGTTAGGGTTAGTGTTAGGGTTAGGGTTAGCGTTAGGGTGAGGGTTAGGGTTAGTATGAAAGTTAGAGTTAGGATAAGGTTTAGGGTTAGGGTGACGAAAAGGGTTAGGGTGAGGGTTAGAGTGAGGGTGAGGCTTAGGGTTATGGTGAGGGTGTGGGTGACGGTGAGGGTTAGGGTGAGTGATAGGGTTAGGGTGAGTGTTAGGGATAGGATTAGGGTTAGGGTGAGGGTGAGGATTAGGGTTAGGATTAGGGTTAGTGTTAGGGTTAGGCCGAGGGTGAGGTTGAGTGTGATGATGAGGGTTAGGGTGAGGGTTAGGGTGAGGGTTAGGGTGAGGGTTAGGTTTAAGGTTATGGTTAGGGTGAGGGTTAGGGTTAGGGTTAGGGTGAGGATGAGGGTGAGGCTGAGGGGTAGTGATAGGATTAGCATGAGGGTTGGGGTTAGTGTGAGGGTTAGGGTTAGGTTTAGCATTAGGATGAGGGTGAGGGTAAGGGTTTGGTTGAAGGTTAAGGTGAGGGTGAGGGTTAGGTTTACGGTTAGGATTAGGGTGAGGGTTAGGTTTAGGGTTAGGGTTAGTGTTACGGTGAGGGTTACGGTGAGGGTGAGGGTTAGGTTTAAGGTGAGGGTTAGGATGAGGGTATGGGTTAGAGTGAGGTTTAGGGTGAGGGTAAGGTTAGATTTAGCGTAAGGGTAAGTGTTAGGGTGAGGTTTAGCGTGAGGGTGAATGTTAGGGTTAGCATTAGTTCTAGGGTGAGGTTTAGGGTTAGAGTTAGGGTTAGGTTGAGGGTTAGGATGAGGGTGAGTGTTAGGGTTAGGGTGAGGAATAGGGTGAGGATTAGGGTTAGGGTTAGTGTTAGGGTGAGGTTTAGGCTGAGGGGTAGTGTTAGGGTGAGGGTGAGGGTGAGGTTTAGGGTGAGAGTGAGGGTGAGGGTTAGGGTTAGCTTTAGGGTTAGGGTTAGGGTTCGCGTGAGGGTTAGGGTTAGAGTTAGGGTGAGGGTGAGGGTGAGGTTGAGGGTGAGGGTGAGGGTTAGGGTTAGGGTTAGGGTGAGGGTGAGGGTGAGGGTGAGTGTTAGTGTTAGGTTTAGGGTTAGGGTTAGGGTTATTGTTAATGTTAGGTTTAGGGTGAGGGTGAGGGTTTGGGTTAGGGTTAGATTTAGGGTGAGTGTGAGGGTTAGGGTTAAGGTTAATGTTAGGGTTTGGGTTGGGGTGAGAGTTACGGTTAGGGTGAGGGTTAGGGTGAGGGTGAGGGTTAGGGTTAGGTTTAGGATTAGGGTAAGGGTTAGGGTTAGGGTTAGGGTTAGGGTGAGGGTTAGGGTTAGGTTTACAGTTAAGGTTAGGGTTATTGTTAGGATTAGGGTTAGGGTAATTGTGATGTTGAGGATGAGGGTTTGGGTTAGAGTTAGTTTTAGGGTGAGTGTGAGGGTTAGGGTGAGGGATAGGGTGAGGATTAGTGTTAGGGTTAGGGTTAGTGTGAGGGTGAGTGTTAGGGTTAGGGTGAGGGATAGGGTGAGTATTAGTGTTAGGGTTAGGGTTAGGGTGAGGTTTAGGCTGGGGAGTATTGTTAGGGTGAGGGTGAGGGTGAGGTTGAGGGTGAGGGTTAGGGTGAGGGTGAGGGTTAGTGTTAGCATTAGGGTTAGGGTTAGGGTTAGCGTGAATGTTAGGATTAGACTTAGGGTGAGGGTGAGGGTGAGGTTGAGGGTGAGGGTGAGGGTAAGGGTTAGGGTCAGGGTGAAGGTTAGGGTTAAGTTTAGGGTTAGGGTTAGGGTTATTGTTATTGTTAGGGTTAGGGTGAGATTGAGAGTGCAGTTTAGGGTTAGGGTTAGGGTGAGGTTTAGGTTTAGGTTTAAGGTTTTGGTTATTGTTAGGGTTAGGTTTTGGTTTAGGGTGAGGGTGAGGCTGAGGGTTAGGGTTAGAGTTAGAGTTAGGGTGAGGGTTAGGGTTAGTGTGAGGGTTAGGTTTATGTTTAGGGTTAGGGTTAGGGTTATTTTTAGGCTTAGGGTTAGGGTTAGGGTGAGGGTGAGGTTTAGGGTGAGGGTTTCGCTTAGGTAAGGATTAGGGTTAGGTTTAGGGTTAGGGTGAGTGTTAGGGTTAGGGTGATGTTTAGGGTGAGGTTGAGGGTTTGGGTTAAGGTAATGGTTCGGGTGTGGGTGAGGGTTAGTGTGTGGAAGAGGGTTAGGGTTAGGGTGAGGGTTAGGGTTTGTGTGAGTGTTAGGGTTAGGGTTAGGGTGAGTGAAAGTGATAGGGTGAGGGTTAGGGTGATGGTGAGGGTAGGTTTAGTGTGAGGATTAGGTTTAGGGTTAGGGTTAGGTAGAGGGTGAGGGTAAAGTTTAGGGTGAGGTTTAGGGTGAGGGTGAGTGGTAGAGTTAGCATTAGGGTTATGGTGAGGGTTAGGTGAGGGCTAAGGTTTTGGTTAGGGTTAGGGTGAGGATGAGGGTTAGGGTTAGAGTTAGATTTAGGGTGAGTGTGAGTGTGAAGGTTAGGGTTAGGATAATGCTTAGGGTTAGGATTAGGCTGAGGATTAGGGTGAGGGTGAGGGTGAGTGTTAGGGTTAGGGTGAGGGTTAGGGTGAGGGTTAGGGTTAGAGTAAGGGTTAGGGTTAGGATTAGGTTTAGTGTTAGGGTGAGGGTAAGGGTTAAGGTTAGGGTGAGTGTTAGGGTGAAAGTGAGGGTTAGGGTTATAGTGAGTGTTAGGGTGAGGGCTAGTGTGATGGTGAGGGTTAGGGTTAGGGTTAGAGTGAGTGTGAGGTTTAGGATTAGGGTTAGGGTTAGGGTTAGGGTGAGGGTGAGGGTGAGGGGTAGGGTTAGGGTTAGGCTGAGGGTTAGGTTTAGACTGAATATTAGGGTTACGGTAAGGGTTAGGGTTAGGTTGAGGATAAAGGTTAGGTTTAGGTTTAGGGTTAGGGTGATGTTTAGGGTGAGGGTGAGGGTTAGTGTGAGGGTGAGGGTTTGGGTGAGGATGAGGATTAGGGTGTGGGTGAGGGTTAGGGTTAGGGTGAGAGTTATGATGATGGTTTGGGTTAGGGTGAGGGTGATGATTTGGGTTTGGTTTAGGGTTAGCGTTAGAGTGAGGGTTAGGTTTAGGGTTAGGGTGAGGGTTAGGCTGAGGATAAGGTTTAGGGTTAGGATTAGTGTGAGGAATAGGTTTAGGGTTAGGGTTAGGGTGCATGTGACGGTAAGGGTTAGGGTGAGGTTTAGGGTGAAGGTGAGGGTTGGAGTTAGCTTTAGGGTTAGGGTGAGGGTTAGGCTGAGGGTTAGGTTTATATTGAGGATTAGGTTTAGGGTAAGGGTTAGGGTTAGGGTGAGGATAAGTTTTAGGATGAGGGTTAAGGTGAAGGTGAGGGTTAGGGTTAGGTTTACGGTTAGGGTGAGGGTGAGGGTGAGGGTGATTGCTAGGGTTAGGGTGAGTGTTAGGTTTAGGGTTAGGGTTAGAGTTAGGTTGAGGGTTAAGGCTAGGGTTAAGGTTTTGGTTATTGTTAGGGTTAGGGTTAGGATGAGGGTGAGGGTTAAGGTTAGGGTTAGGATTAGGGTTAGGGTTAGGTTTGGTCTGAGGGTGAGGTTGAGGTTGTGGGTGAGGGTAAGGGTTAGTGTTAGGGTTAGGTTTAGCTTTAGGTTAGGGTTAATATGAAGGTTAGAGTTAGGATTAGGGTTAGGGTTAGGTTGAGGTAAAAGGTTAGGGTGAGTGTTAGAGTGAGCGTGAGGGTTAGGGTTATGGTGAGGGTGTGGGTGACGGTGACTGTTAGGGTGAGTGATAGGGTTTGAGTGAGGGTGAGGTTGAGTGTTAGGTTTAGGTTTAGGGTTATGGTTATTGTTAGTGTTAGGTTTAGAGTGAGGGTGAGGGTGAGTGTGAGGGTTTGTGTTAGGGTTAGATTTAGGGTGAGTGTGAGGGTTAGGGTTAGGTTTAGGGTTAGGGTTAGGTTGAGGGTGAGGGTGAGGGTTAGGGTTAGAGTTAGTGTTAGGATGAGGGTGAGGGTTTGGTTTAGGTTTAGGGTTAGGGTTTGGGTTATTGTTAGGGTTAGGGTTAGGGTGAGGGTGAGGGTGAGGTTGAGTGTTGTGGTTAGGTTTAGGTTTTAGGTGAGTGTGAGGGTGAGGTTTAGGGTTAGGGTTAGGGTGAGTGTTTCGGTTAGGTAAGGGTTAGGGTTTCGGTGAGGTTTAGGGTTAGGGTGAGGGTTAGGGTGAGGGTTACGGATAGGGTGAATGTTAGGGTTAGGGTTAGGGTGAGTGTTAGGTTTAGGGTGATGTTTAGGGTGAGGGTGAAGGTTAGGGTTAGGGTGAGTGTTCGGGTATTGGTGAGGGTTAGGGTGTGGGTTAGCGTTTGTGTGAGTTTTAAACTTATTGTTAGGTTTAGGGTGATGAAAAATGTTAGGGTGAAGGTTAGGGTGAGGGTGAGTGTTAGGTTTAGCGTTAGGGTTAGGTTGAGGGTTATTGTTACACTTAGAATTAGGGTGAGAGTTACGGTTAGGGTTAGGTTAAGGGTTAGGTTTAGGGTGATGTTTAGGGTGAGGGTTAGGGTGAGGGTGAGGATTTTGATGAGGGTGAGGATTAGGGTATGGCTGAGGGTTAGGGTTAGGGTGAGGGTTGGGATGATGGTGAGGGTTAGGGTTAAGGTGATGGTTTGGGTTTGGTTTAGGGTTAGTGTTAGAGTGAGGGTAAGGGTTAGGGTCAGGGTGAGGGTTAGGCTGAGGGTAAGGTTTAGGGTTAGGATTAGTGTGAGGATTAGGGTTAGGATTAGGGTTAGGGTGAGGGTAAGGGTTAGGGTGAGGTTTAGGGTGAAGGTGAGGGTTGGAGTTAGATTTAGGGTTAGGGTGAGGGATAGGCTGAGGGTTCAGTTTAGAGTGAGGGTTAGATTTAGGGTAAGGGTTAGCGTTAGGGTGAGGCTAAGGGTTAGGATGAGGGTTAAGGTGAAGGTGAGGGTTAGGGTTAGGTTTAGGATTAGGGTGAGGTTGTGGGTGAGGGCTAGGTTTAGGGTGTGTGTTAGGGTTAGTGTTAGGGTTAGATTTAGGTTGAATGTTAAGGTTAGGGTTAGGGTTTTGGTTATTTTTAGGGTTAGGGTTAGGATAAAGATGAGGGTGAGGGTGAGGGTGAGGGTTTGGTTTAGGGTGAGGGTGAGGGTGAGGTTTAAGTTTAGGTTTAGGATTAGGGTTAGGGTTTGGGTGAGGGTTAGGGTTAGGGTTACGGTGAGGGTTAGTGTGAGGGTGAGGGTTAGGGTTATGGTTAGAGTATGGGTGAGGGTGAGGGTTAGGGTGAATGATAGGGTTAGGGTGAGCGTTAGGGAAAGGGTTAGGGTTAGGGTGAGGGTGAGGGTTCGGGTTAGAGTTAGGGTGAGGTTGAGGGTAAGGGTTAAGGTTAGGATTATGGTTAGTGTTAGGGTTAGGCCGAGGGTGAGGTTGAGGGTGATGGTGAGAGTTAGGGATAGGGTGAGTATTAGGGTTAGTATTACGGTTAAGGTGAGTGTTAGGGTTAGGGTGAGATTGAGGGTAAGGCTGAGGGTTAGGGATAGGATTAAGGTGAGGGTTGGGGTTAGTGTGAGGGTAAGGGTTAGGGTTGGCATTAGGGTGAGGGTGAGGGTAAGGGTTTGGTTGAGGGTTAGGGGGAGGGTGAGGGTTAGGTTTAGGGTTAGGATTAGAGTGAAGGTTATGGTGAGGGTTAGGTTTAGGTTTAGGGTTAGGGTTACGGTGAGGGTTAGGGTGATGGTGAGGGTTAGGGTGAGGGTGAGGTTTAGGGTGAGGTATGGGTTAGAGTGAAGTTTAATATGAGGGTGAGGGTTAGGTTTAGCGTAAGAGTAAGTGTTAGGGTGAGGGTTAGGATGAGGGTGAGTGTTAGGGTTAGGGTGAGGGATAGGGTGAGGATTATTTTTAGGGATAGGGTGAGTTTATGCTGAGGGTTAGTGTTAGGGTGAGGGTGAGGATGAGGTTGAGGGTGAGAGTGAGGGTGAGGGTTAGGGTTAGCATTAGGGTTAGGGTTAGGGTTAGCATGAGGGTTAGGGTTAGAGTTAGGGTGAGGGTGAGGGTGAGGGTGACGGTGAGGATTAGGGTTAGGGTTAGGGTTAGGGTGATGGTGAGGGTGAGGGTTAGGGTTAGGGTGAGGGTGATGGTTAGGGTTAGGGTTAGGGTTAGGGTTAGGGTTAGATTTAGGGTGAGTGTGAGGGTTAGGGTTAGTTATAGGGTTAGGGTTAGGGTTAGGGGTGGCGTGAGGGTTAGGGTTAGGGTGAGGGTTAGGATGAGGGTGAGGGTTAGGGTTAGGTTTAGTATTAGGGTTAGGGTTAGGGTGAGGGTGAGGGTTTGGAATAGGTTTAGGGTTAGGGTGAGCGTGAGGTTTAGGGTTATTTTTAGGGTTAAGGTTAGGGTTAGGGTTAGGGTGAGGGTGAGGGTGAGGTTGTGGTTGAGGGTGAGGTTTTGGGTTAGGGTTAGATTTAGGGTGAATGTGAGGGTTAGGGTTAGGGTTAGGGTTAGGGTTTGGGTGAGGATTAGTGTTATGGTGAGGGATAGGGTGAGTTTGAGGGTTAGTGTTAGGTTTAGGATTAGGGTTAGGGTTAGGGTGAGGGTGAGGGTTAGGGTTACGTTTAGGGTTAGGGTTAGGGTTATTTTTAGGGTTAGGTTTAGGGTGAGGGTGAAGTTGAGGTTGAGGGTTACTGTTAGGGTTAGTTTTAGGGTGATTGTGAGGGTGAGGGTTAGGTTTAAAATATTGGTTATTTTACGGGTTAGGATTAGGGTCAGAATTAGGGTTAGGTTTAAGGTTAGGATTAGGGTTATTGTTAGGGTTAGGGTGAGGGTTAGGGTTAGGGTTATTGTTATTGTTAGGGTTAAGGTGAGATTGAGAGTGAGGTTTCGGGTTAGGGTTAGGGTGATGTTTAGGTTTAGGGTTAGGGTTAGGTTTATTTTTAGGGTTAGGGTTAGGGTGAGGGTGAGGGTGAGGCTGAGGGTTAGGGTTAGGGTTAGAGGTAGGGATAGGGTGAGGTTGAAGGTTAGTGTGAGTGTTAGGTTTAGGTTTAGGGTTAGGTTTAGGGTTATTGTTATGATTGGGTTAGGATTAGGTTGAGGGTTAGGGTTAGGGTAAGGTTTAGGGTGAGGGTTAGTGTTAGTTTGTGGTTTAGGTTTAAGGTTAGCGTCAGGGTAAGGTTTAGGATGAGGGTGAGGGTGAGGGTGAGGATTTCGGTTAGGTAAGGGTCAGAGTAAGGGTTAGGGTGAGGGTGAGGGTTAGGGTGAGGGTTTCTGTTAGGTAAGAATTAGGGATAGGTTTAGGGTTAGGGTGACTGTTAGGGTGAGGGTGATGTTTAGGGTGAGGGTGAGGGTTAGGGTGAGGGTAATGGTTTGGGTGTGGGTGAGGATTTGGGTGTGGAAGGGTGTTAGGGTTAGGGTGAGGGTTAGGGTTTGTGTGAGTGTTAGGGTTAGGGTTAGAGTGAGTGAAAGTGTTAGGGTGAGGGTTAGGGTGAGAGTAAGTGTTTTGTTTAGGGTAAGGGATAGGGTATGGGTGAGGGTTAGGTTTAGTGTGAGGATTAGGGTTAGGGTTAGGGTTAGGGTGAGGGTAAAGATTAGGTTGAGGTTTAGGGTGAGGGTGAGTGTTAGAGTTAGCGTTAGGGTTAGGGTGAGGGTTAGGGTTTTGGTTAGGGTTAGGGTGAGGGTGCGTGTTAGGGTTAGGTTTAGAGTTAGGGTGAGATTGAGGGTGAGTGTTAGGGTTAGTATTAGGGTTAGGGTTAGGGTTAGCCTGAGGGTGAGGTTGAGGGTGAGGGTGAGGTTTAGGATTAGGGTTAGGTTTAGGGTGAATGTGAGGTTTAGGGTTAGGGTTAGGTTGAGGATTAGGGATATTGTTAGGGTTAGGGTTAGGGTGAGGGTGAGGTTGAGTGTTATGGTTAGGGTTAAGTTTAAGGGGAGTGTGTGGGTGAGGGTTAGGGTGAGGCAAAGAGTTTTGTTTTAGGGTGAGGGTGAGGGTGAGGTTTTCGGTTAGGTAAGGGTTAGAGTTTCAATGAGGTTTAGGGTGAGGGTGAGGGTTAGGGTGAGGGTTAGGGTTAGGGTGAATGTTTAGGGTGAGAGTTAGGGTGAGTGTTAGGTTTAGGGTGATGTTTAGGGTGAGGATGAGGCTGAGGATGAGGTTGAGGTTTCGGGTGTGGGTGAGGGTTAGAGTGAGGGTTAGGGTGAGGGTTAGTGTTTGTGTGTGTGTTAAACTTAGGGTTAGGTTTAGGGTGATGAAAAGTGTTAGGGTTAGGGTTATGGTGAGGGTGAGTGTTAGGTTTAGCTTTAGGGATAGGTTGAGGGTTAGGGTGAGGGTTACGTTTAGGGTGAGTGTTTGGGTTAGGGTTAGGGTTATCTTTAGGTTTAGGGTTATTGTTAGGCTTAGGGTTAGGGTGAGGATTATGCTTAGGCTTAGGGTTAGGGTGATGTTTAGGGTGAAGGTGAGGGTTAGGGTGAGTGTGAGGATTTTGGTGAGGGTGAGAATTAGGGTGTGGGAGAGGGTTAGGTTTAGGGTGAGGGTTAGGATGATGGTGAGGGTTAGGGTGAGGGTGATGGTTTGGGTTTGGTTTCGGGTTAGCATTAGAGTGAGGGTTAGGGTTAGGGTTATTGTTAGGGTGAGGGTGAGCGTGAGGGTTTGGGTTAGGGTTAGATTTAGGGTGAGTTTGAGGGTTAGGGTGAAGGATAGGGTGAGGATTAGTTTTAGGGTTAGGGTTAGGTTGAGGGTTAGGATGAGGGTGAGTGTTAGGGTTAGAGTAAGTGATAGGGTGAGGATTAGTGTTAGGGTTAGAGTTAGGGTGAGGTTTAGGCTGAGGGATAGTGTTAGGGTGAGGGTGAGTGTGAGGTTGAGAGTGAGGGTGAGGGTGAGGATGAGGGTTAGGGTTAGCATTTGGGTTAGGTTTAGGGTTAGCGTGAGGGTTAGGATTAGAGTTAGGGTGAGGTTGAGGGTGAGGGTGAGGGTTAGGGTTAGGGCTAGGGTCAGGGTGAGGGTTAGGGTTAGGGTTATTGTTAGGGTTAGGGTTAGGGTGAGGGTGAAGTTGAGGGTTTGGGTTAGGGTTTGATTTAGGGTGAATGTGAGGGTTAGTGTTAGGTTTAGGTTTAGGGTTAGGTTTGGGGTGAGTTTTAGGGTTGGGGTGAGGGTTAGGGTGAGGGTGAGGATTAGGGTTAGGTTTAGGATTAGGGTTAGGGTTATGGTGAGGGTGAGGGTTAGGGTTAGGGTTAGGGTAAGGGGGAGGGTGAGGCTTAGGGTTAGGTTTAGGGTTAGGGTTAGGGTTATTGTTAGGGTTAGGTTTAGGGTAAGGGTGAGGGTTTGGGTTAGGTTTAGATTTAGGGTGAGTGTGAAGGTTAGGGTTAGGTTTAGTGTTAGGGTTAGGGTTAGGGTCTGGGTGAGGCTTAGAGTTAGGGTGAGGGATAGGATGAGGGTGAGGGTTAGGTTAGTTTTAGGATTAGGTTTGGGGTTAGGTTTAGGCTTAGGATTACGGTTATGTTTAGTGTTAGGTTTATGGTTATTGTTAAGGTTAGGTTCAAGGTGAGGGTGACGTTGAGGGTGAGGGTTTGTGTGAGGATTAGGATTAGGGTGATTGTGAGGGTAAGGGTTAGGGTTTAGATAATGGTTATGGTAAGGGTTGGGATTAGGGTTAGTGTTAGGGAGGGGGTTAGGGTTTGGTTTAGGTTTAGGATTAGGGTTATTGTTAGGTTTAGGGTTAGGGTTAGGGTGAGGTTGAGGGTTAGTGTTAATGTGAGGTTTAGGTTAATTTTAGGGTTGGGGTTATTGTTAGGGTTAGGGTTAGGGTTACGGTGAGGGTGAGGCTGAGGGTTAGGTTTAGGGTTAGAGGTGGGTTTAAGGTGAGGTTTAGGGTTAGGATTGGGGTTAGGGTGAGGGCTAGGGTGAAGATGAGAGTTAGGACTAGGGTTAGGTTTAGGGTAAGGTTTAGGGTTAGGGTTTGGGTGACTGTGAGGATGAGGGTTAGGGTTAGCATTAGGCTGAGGGTTAGGGTTACATTTAGGATTAGGGTGAGGGTGAGGGTTAGGGTGAGGATAAGGGTTAGGATGAGCTTTAGGGTGAGGGTGAGGGTTAGTGTTATGAATAAGGTGACGTTGTGTGTGAGGGCTAGGGTTAGGGTGAGTGTTTGGGTTAGTGTTAGGGTTAGGGTTAGAGTTAGGGTGAGGGTTAAGTTTAGGGTTAGGGTTAGGGTTAGGGTGAGGGTCAGGGTGAGGGTTAGGGTAAGGGATAGGATTAGGGTTAGAGTTAGGGTGAGGGTTAAGTTTAGGGTTAGGGTTAGGGTTAGGGTGAGGGTCAGGGTGAGGGTTAGGGTAAGGGTTAGGATTAGGTTTAGGGTGAGGGTTAGGGTTAGGGTGACGGTGAGGGGTAGAATTAGGGTTAGACTTAGGGTTAGGTTTAGAATGAAGGTTAGGGTGAGGGTAAGAGTTAGGTTTAGGGTGAGGATAAGGTTTAGGATGAGGGTTAGGGTGAGGGTGAGGGTTAGGGTTAGGATTAGGGTGAGGTTTAGGTTTAGGTTTAGGGTTAGGGTTAGGGTTCTTGTTAGGTTTAGGGTTAGGGTGAGGGTGAATGTTAGGGTTAGGGTTAGGTTCAGGGTTAGGGTTAGTATGAAGGTTAGGGTTATGGTGAGGGTTAGGGTTAGGGTTAGGATTAGTGTTAGGGTGAGGGTGAGGGCTCGGTTTAGGCTGAGGGTTACGGTTAGGGTTACGGGTATGGTGAGTGTTAAGTTTAGGGTTAGGGTTAGGGTTATTGTTAGGGTTAGCGTGAGGGTGAGGTTGAGGGTGAGGGTGAGGGTTACGGTTCTGGTTAGGGTTAGGGTTAGGGTTAGGGTTAGGGTGAGGGTTAGGTTTAGGGTTCAGGTAAGGGTAAGGGTTAGGGTTAGGGTTAGGGTGATCGTCAGGGTGAGGTTTAGGTTTAGGATTAGGTTTAGGGTTAGGCTTCGGGTGAGGTTGAGGGTGAGGGTGAGGGTGAGAGTTAGGGTTAGGTTTAGGGTGAGGCTTAGGGTTTGTGTGACGGTTAGTGTTAGGGTTAGGGTGAGGAAAAGGGTTTGGGTGAGGGTTAGTGTGAGGGTGAAGGTTGGGGTTAGCGTTAGGGTTATGATGAGGGTTAGGGTTTGGGTTAGGGTTAGGGTGATGGTCAGGGTGAGGTTTAGGTTTAGGATTAGGTTTAGGGTTATGCTTCGCGTGAGGTTGAGTGTGAGGGTGTGGGTGAGGATTTGGGTTAGGGTGAGAGTTAGGGTTAGGGTTAGGGTTAGGGTGATGTTTAGGGTGACGGTGAGGGTGAGGATTTGGGTTAGGTTTAGCATTAGTGTTAGGATTACGGTTAGGATTAAGTTTAGGGTTAGGATTATTGATAGGGTTAGGGTTAAGTATAGGGTGAAAGTGAGGGTCAGGGTTTGGGTTAAGATAATGGTTAGGGTTAAGATTAGGCTGAGGGTTAGGGTGAGGGTGAGGATGAGGGTGAGGGATAGGTTTAGGGTTAGGGTTAGGTTTTGGTTTAGGGTGAAGTTAAGGGTTAGCGTGAGGTTTATGGGGAGAGTGAGGGTGAGGGTGACTGTTTCGGTTAGGTAAGGGTGAGGTTTAGGGTGAGGTTGAGGTTTAGGGTGAGGGTTAGGATTAGGGCGAGGATTGGGGTTAGGGTTAGAGTGAGTGTTAGGGTTAGGGTGATGTTTAGGGTGAGGGTGAGGTTTAGGGTGAGGGTGAGTTTTCGGGTGTGTGAGGGTTAGGGTGAGGGTTAGTGTTTGTGTGAGTGTTAAAGTTAGGGTTAAGGTTAGGGTGAAGAAAAGGGTTAGGGTGATGTTTAGGGTGAGGGTGAGGTTTACGGTGAGGGTGAGGGTTTTGGTGAGGTTGAGGGTTAGGGTGTGGGTGAGGGTTAGGATTAGGGTGAGGGTTAGGATGACTGTGAGGGTTAGCATGAGGGTGAGCGTTTGGGTTTGGGTTAGGGTTAGTGTTAGTGTAAGGGTTAGGGTTAGGGATAGGGTGAGAGTGAGGGTTAGGGTGAGGGTTAGGTTTACGGTTAGGGCTAGTATTAGGATTAGGGTTAGGTTTAGGATTAGGGTTAGGGTGAGGGTAAGGTTTAGGGTGAGATTTAGGGTGAAGGTGCGGGTTAGAGTTAGCATTAGGGTTAAGGTGAAGGTTCGGGTGAGGGTTAGGGTTAGGGTTAGGGCTAGGGTGAGGGTGAGTGTGAGGGTTAGGGTTAGGGTGAGAGTTAGATTTAGGGTGAGGTTTAGGGTGAGGGTTAGGTTTAGGGTTAGGCTTAGGGTTAGGGTGAGTTTTAGGATGACGGTCAGGGTTAAGGTTTGTGTGAGGGTTATGGTTAGGATTAGGGTTAGGGTGAGGGCTAGGCTGAGGATGAGGGTTAGTGTTAGGGTTAGGTTTAGGGTGAGGGTTAGGGTTAGGTTTAGGTTGAGGGTGAGGCTGAGGGGTAGGGTTAGGTTTAGACTGAGGGTTTAGAGTGAGGGTTAGGGTTAGGGTAAGGCTTAGGGTTAGGGTGAGGATAAGCGTTAGGATGAGGGTTAGGGTGAGGTTGAGGGTTAGGGTTTGGTTTATGATTAGGGTGAGGGTGAGGGTGAGGGCTAGGGTTAGGGTGAGGGTTAGGGTCAGGGTTTGGGTTAGGGTTAGGTTGAGGGTAAGGTTTAGGATGAGGGCTAGGGTGAGGGTGAGTGTTAGGGTTAGGGTTATGGTGAGGTTTAGGGTTAGGGTTAGAGTTAGGGTGAGGGTTAAGGTTAGGGTTAGGGTTAGGGTTCTTGTTAGGGTTAGGGTTAGGGTGAGGTTGAGTGTGAGGGTTAGGGTTAGGTTTAGGTTTAGGGTTAGTATGAAGGTTAGAGCTAGGATTAGTGTTAGGTTTAGGGTGAGGTAAAGGGTTAGCGTGAGGGTTAGGGTGAGGGTGAGACATAGGGTTATGGTGAGGGTGAGGGTGAAGTGAGGGTTAGGTTTAGTGTGAAGGTGAGGGTTAGTGTGAGTGTTAGGGTTAGGATTAGGGTTAGGGTGAGGTTATGGGTTTGGAAGACGGTTAGTGTGAGGGTAAGGTTTTGGGTTAGGGTGAGGGTGAGGGTGAGGTTGAGGGTAACGGTGAGGTTGAGAGTTCGGCTGAGGGTGAGGTTTAGGGTGAGTGTCCGGGTTAGGGTTAGGGTGAGGGTTAGGGGTAGAGTGAGAGTTAGGGTGAGGGATAGGGTTAGGGTTAGGGTGAAGGTTAGGGTTTGTGAAAGGGTTAGGGTGAGGAAAAGGGTTTGGGTGAGGGTTAGGGTGAGGGTGAGGGTTGGGGTTAGCGTTAGGGTTATGGTGAGGGTTAGGGTGAGGGTTAGGGTTAGGGTGAGGGTTAGTTTGAGGGTTAGGGTTAGGTTTTGGGTTAGGGTAAGGGTGATGGTCAGGGTGAGGTTAAGGTTTAGGATTAGGGTTAGGGTTAGGCTTCTGGTGAGATTGAGGGTGAGGGTGAGGGTGAGGGTTAGGGTGAGAGTTAGGGTTAGGGTTAGGGTTAGGGTTAAGGTGATGTTTTGGGTGAGGGTTAGGGTGACTGTTAGGGTTAAGATAATGGTTAGGGTTAAGATTAGGCTGAGGGTTAGGGTGAGGGTGAAGATGAGGGTTAGGTTTAGGTTTAGGGTTAGGTTGAGGGTTAGGGTTAGTGTGAGGGTTAGGGTTAGGGTTAGAGTTTGGTTTAGGGTGACGTTAAGGGTTATGGGTAGAGTGAGGGTGAGGGTGTGGGTTTCAGTTAGGTAAGGGTGAGGTTTAGGGTGAGGTTGAGGTTTAGGGTGAGGGTTAGGATTAGGGCAAGGGTTATGGTTAGTTTTAGGGTGAGTGTTAGGGTTAGGGTGATGTTTAGGGTGTGGTTGAGGGTTAGGGTGAGGGTGAATTTTCGGTGTCTGAGGGTTAGGGTGAGAGTTAGGGTTTGTGTGAGTGTTAAAGTTAGGGTTAAGGTTAGGTTGAAGAAAAGGGTTAGGGTGAGGTTTAGGGTTAGGGTGAGTGTTATGGTTAGGGTTAGGGTTATTGTTAGGTTTAGGGTTAGGGTGAGGGTTACTGTTATTGTTAGTTTAAGCGTTAGGGTTAGGGTGATGTTTAGGGTGAGGTTGAGGTTTATGGTGAGGGTGAGGCTTTTGGTGAGGTTGAGGGTTAGGGTGTGGGTGAGGGTTAGGGTTAGGGCGAGGGTTAGGATGACGGTGAGGGTTAGCATGAGGGTGAGGGTTTGGGTTTTTGTTTGGGTTAGGGTTAGCGTTAGGGTGAGGGTTAGGGTTAGGGTTAGGGTGAGGCTGAGGGTTAGGGTGAGGGTTAGGTTTAGGGTTAGGGTTAGTGTTAGGATTAGGGTTAGGGTTAGGGTTAGGGTGAGGGTAAGGGTTAGGGTGAGGTTTAGGGTGAAGGTGCGTGTTAGAGTTAGCGTTAGGGTTAAGGTGAGGGTTTGGGTGAGGGTTAGGGTTAGGGTTAGGGTTAGGGTGAGGGTGAGGGTTAGGGTTAGGGTTAGGGTAAGGTTTAGATTTAGGGTGAGGGTTAGGGTGAGGGTTAGGTTTAGGGTTAGGCTTAGGGTTAGGGTGAGTTTTAGGATGAGGGTTAGGGTTAAGGTTTGTGTGAGATTTATGGTTAGGATTAGGGTTAGGCTGAGGGCTAGGGTGAGGATGAGGGTTAGTGTTAGCATAAGGGTAAGGGTTAGGATGGTTAGGGTGAGGGTGAGGGTTAGGGTTAGCATTAGTTTTAGGGTGAGGTTTAGGGTTAAGGTTAGGGTGATGGTGAGGGCTAGGGTGAGGTTGAGTGTTAGGGTTAGGGTGGGGGATATGGGAAGGATTAGTGTTAGTGTAAGGCTTAGGGTGAGGTTTAGGCTGAGGGGAAGGTTTAGGGTTAGTGTGAGGTTTAGGTTTAGTGTGAGGGTTAGCGTTAGCGTTAGGGTTTGTGTGAGGGTTAGGGTTAGGGTGAGGGTTAGGGTTAGTGTGAGGGTTAGGATGAAGGTTAGGGTTAAGGTTAGTATTAGGGTGAGGCTGAGGGTTAGGGTTAGGTTTAGGGTTAGTGTTACGATTATTTTTAGGGTTAGGGTGAGGGTGAGGGTGAGGGTTAGGGTTAGGCTTAGGTTTAGGGTGAGTGTGAAGGTGAGGGTTAGGGTTAAGATAATGGTTAGGGTTAGGACTAGAATTAGCGATAGGGTTTGGGTGAGGTTTAGGGTGAGGGTGAGGGTTAGGGTAGCATTAATTTTAGGATGAGGTTTAGGGTTATGTTTAGGGTAAATGTGAGGTCTAGGGTGAGGGTGAGTGCTAGGGTTAGTGTGAGGGATAGGTTGAGTATTAGGTTTAGGTTTAGGGTGAGTTTTAGGCTGAGGAGTAGAGTTAGAGTTAGGGTGAATGTTAGGTTTAGTGTGATGTTTAGGGTTAGGGTTGGGGTGAGCATTAACTAAGGGTGAGTGTTAGGGTGAGGGTGAGGGTTAGGGTTAGCATTAGGGTTAGAATTAGGGTTAACGTGAGGGTTAGGTTTAGAGTTAGGGTGAGGTTGAGGGTGAAGTCGAGGGTGAGGGTGAGGGTTAGGTTTAGGGTTAGGATTAGGATGAGGTCGAGGGTTAGGTTTAGGCTGAGGGTTAGGTTTAGTGTGAGGGTTAGGGTTAGGTTTAGGTTTAGGGTTAGGGTGAGGTTAAGGGTTACGATGAGTTTTAGTGTGAGTGTCAGGGTAAGGGTTAGCGTGAATATTAGGGTGAGGGCTAGGGTGTGGGTGAGGGTTAGGGTTAAGGGTAGGGTGAGTGTGAGGTTTAGAGTTAGGGTTTGGGTGAGGATTAGAGTTAGGGTTAGGGTTAGTGTGAGGGTTAGGGTTAGGTTTAGGATTAGGTTTAGGGTTATTGTTAGGGTTATTGTTTGGGTGAGGGTGAGGGTGTGAGTGAGTGTTAGGGTTAGGGTTAGGTTTAGGGTGAGTGTGAGGGTGAGGGTTTGCATTAAGATAATGGTTAGGGTTTAGATTAGGCTGAGGGTTAGGCTGAGGGTGAGGGTTAGGGTTAGGGTGAGGGTTAGGGTTAGTGTGAGTGTTAGGGTTAGGGTTAGGGTTAGGGTGACGGTATGAGTTAGGTTGAGGTTTCGGGTGAGGATAAGGGTTAGGTTGAGGGTTAGGGTTAGTGTGACAGTTAGGGTTAGGGTTAGGGTGAGTGTAAGGGTTAGGGTTAGTATTAGGTTTAGGGATAGGGTGAGGGTTAGGGTTAGGGTTAGGGTTAGGGTGAGGGTTAAGCTGAGGCGTAGGGTTAGGGTTAGGGTATGGGTTAGTTTTAGTGTGAGGGTTAGGTTTAGGGTTAGGGTTAGGGTGAGGGTGAGGGTTAGGGTTAGGGTGAGGGTTAGGGTTAGGGTGAGGGTTACGGTTAGCATTAGGGTTAGGGTTAGCATGAGGGTTAGGGTTAGAGTTAGGGTGAGGGTGAGTTTGAAGTTGAGGGTGAGGGTTAGCGTTAGGGTTAGGATGAGGGTGAGGGTTAGGTTTAGGCTGAGGTTTAGGTTTAGTGTGAGGGTTAGGGTTTGGTTTAGGATTAGGGTTTGGTTGCGATTAAGGGTTAGGATGAGGTTTAGGGTGAGAATGAGGGTTAAGGTTAGAGTGAGTGTTAGGGTGAGGGCTAGGGTGAGGGTGAGGGTTAGGGTTAGGTTTAGGGTTATGGTGAGGGTGAGGGTTAGGATTAGGGTTAGGGTTAGGGATAGATTTAGGGTTATTGTTAGGCTTAGGGTTAAGGTGAGGGTGAGGGTTAGGGTTAGATTTAGGTTTAGGGTAAGTGTGTGGGTGAGGGTTTGGGTTACGATAATGCTTAGGGTTAGTATTAGGTTTAGGATTAGGGTGAGGGTAAGTGTTAGGGTGCCGATTAGGGTGAGGGTGAGGTTTAGGGTTAGGGTGAGGGTCAGGGTGAAAGTGAGGGTTACTTTTATAGTGAGTGTTAGGGTGAGGGCTAGTGTGATGGTGAGGGTTAGGGTTAGGGTGAGGGTGAGGATTAGGATTAGGTTTAGGGTTAGGCTTAGGGTGAGGGTTAGGGTTAGTGTAAGGGTTAGGGTTAGTGTGAGGGTGAGGGTGAGGGGTAGGGTTAGGGTTAGTCTGAGGGTTAGGTTTAGACTGAGTTTTAGGGTTAGGGTAAGGGTTAGGTTTAGGGTGAGGATAAACGTTAGGTTTAGGGTTAGGGTTAGGGTGATGTTTGGGGTGAGGGTGAGGGTTAGGTTGAGGGAGAGGTTTGGGTGAGGGTGAGGGTTAAGGTGTATGTTTATCTTAGGGATAGGGTGAGGTTTAGGGTGACGGGGAGGGCTAGGGTGGGGTGAGGTAAGTTTGAGGGTGAGGGTGAGGGTGAGGATGACGTTTTTTGTTTAGGTTTAGGTTTATGGTGAGGGTGAGGTTTAGGTTTAGGGTTAGAGTTAGGGTGAGGGTTAGCGTGAGGGTTAGGGTTAGGTTTAGGGTTAGGTGTACGGTTATTGTTAGGTTTAGGGTGAGGGTTAGGGTGAGGGTTAAGTTTAGGATTAGGGTTATTTTTATTGTTAGGATTAGGGTAAGATTGATGGTGAGGTTTATGCTTAGGGTTAGGGTGATGTTTAGGTTTAGGTTTAGGGTTAGGGTTATGGTTAGGGTTAGCGTTAGGGTTAGGGTGAGGGAGAGGGTAAGGGTGAGGGTTAGAGTTAGGTTTAGAAGTAGGGTTATGGTGAGGGTTAGGGTTAAGGTTAGGATGATGGTGAGGCTGAGGGATAGGTATAGGATTAGGATGAGGATTAGGGTTAGTGTGAGGGATAGGTTTAGTTTTAGGATGACGGTTAGGGTTAAGTTTAGGCTGAGGGTTAGATTTAGTGTGAGGGTTAGGGTTAGCTTTGGGGTTAGGGTTAGGGTGAGGGTAAAGTTTAGAATGAGGGTTAGTGTGAGAGTGAGGGTTAGGGTTGGCGTGAGTATTAGGGTGAAGTCTAGGGTGAGGGTGATTGTTAGGGTTAGGTTTAGGGTTAGGGTGAGGGTGAGGTTTAGGGTTATGCTTAGGGTGAAGATTAGGGTTATTGTTAGGGTTAGGGTTAGGGTGAGGGTGAGGGTGAGGTTGAGTGTTATGGTTAGGGTTAGGTTTAAGGTAAGTGTGAGGGTGAGGGTTAGGGTTATGGTTAGTGTGAAGGAAAGAGTTAGGGTGAGGTTTAGGGTGAGGGTGAGGGTGAGGGTTTCGGTTAGGTAAGGGTTCGGGTTTCAGTGAGGTTTAGGGTGAGGGTGAGGGTTAGGGTGAGGGTTAGGGTTAGGGTGAATGTTAGGGTTAGGGTTAGGGTGAGTGTTTGGTTTAGGGTGATGTTTAGGGTGAGGATAAGGCTGAGGCTGAGGGTGAGGGTGAGGGTGTATGTGAGGATTAGGGTGAGGGTTAGCGTTTTTGTGTGAGTGTTAAACTTAGGGTTAGGTTTAGGGTGATGAAAAGTATTACGGTGAGGGTTAGGGTGAGGGTGAGTGTTAGGTTTAGCGTTAGGGTTAAGTTTAGGGTTAGGGTGAGGTTTAGGGTTAGGGTGAGGTTTAGGGTTAGGGTTAGGGTTATTATTAGGTTTAGGGTTATTGTTAGGCTTAGGGTTAGGGTGAGGGTTACTGTTAGGATTAGGGTTAGGGTGATGTTTAGGGTGAGGGTGAGGGTTAGGGATAGGGTGAGGGTTTTGGTGAGGGTGAGGATTAGGGTGTGGGAGAGGGTTAGGGTTAGGGTGAGGGTTAGGATGATGGTGAGGGTTAGGGTGAGGGTGATGGTTTGGGTTTGTTTTAGGTTTAGCGTTAGAGTGAGTGTTAGGGTTAGGGTTAGGGTGAGGGCTAGGCTGAGGGTTAGGTTTAGGGTTACGATTAGGGTTAGGGTTAGGGTTAGGGTGAGGGTAAGGGTTAGGGTGAAGTTTAGGGTGAAGGTGAGGGTTAAAGTTAGATTTAGTGTTAGGGTGAGTGTTAGGGTAAGGGTTAGGTTTAGAG
Source organism: Dipodomys merriami (assembly GCF_024711535.1). Lineage (NCBI taxonomy): Eukaryota > Metazoa > Chordata > Mammalia > Rodentia > Heteromyidae > Dipodomys > Dipodomys merriami. The sequence goes on along the minus strand of NW_027206513.1, from coordinate 4,464,300 downwards.
TGAGGGTTAGGTTTAGGGTAAAGGTTAGGGAAAGGTTGAGGATAACAGTTAGGATGAGGGTTAGGGTAAAGGTGAGGGTTAGGGTTAGGTTTAGGATTACGGTGAGGGTGAGGGTGAGGGCTTGGGTTAGGGTTAAGATTAGGGTAAGGGTTAGGGTTGGTCTTAGGGTGAGGTTTAGGTTGTGGGTGAGGGTTAGGTTTAGTGTTAGTGTTAGGGTTAGGGTTAGTATGAAGGTTAGAGTTATGATTAGGGTTAGGGTTAGGGTGAGGTAAAGGGTTAGGGTTAGAGTGAGGTTGAGGGTTAGGGTTATGCTGAGGGTGTGGGTGAGGGTGAGGGTTAGGGTGAGTGTTAGGGTTAGGGTGAACGTTAGGGATAGTGTTAGGGTTAAGGTGAGGGTGAGGGTGAGGGTTAGGGTTAAGATTAGGGTTAGAGTTAGACTGAGGGTGAGGGTGATGGTTAGGGTTAGGATTAGGTTTAGTGTTAGGGTTAGGCCGAGGGTGAGGTTGAGGGTGAGGGTGAGCGTTAGGGTTAGGTTTAGGGTGAGTGTTGGGTTAGGGTTAGGGTTAGGATGAGGGTGAGGCTGAGGAGTATTGATAGGATTAATGTGAGTGTTGGGGTTAGTGTGAGGATTAGGGTTAGGGTTAGCGCTAGGGTGAGCGTGAGGGTAAGGGGTTGGTTGAGGGTTAGGGTGAGGTTGAGTGTTAGGATTAGGGTTAGGATTAGAGTGAAGGTTAGGGTGAGGGTTAGGTTTAGGGTTAGGGTTAGGGTTACGATGAGGGTTAGGGTGATGGTGAGGGTTAGCTTTAGGGTGAGGGTTAGGGTGTGGGGAATTTTTGGAGTGAGGTTTAGGGTGAGGGTGAGGGTTAGATTTAGCATAAGGGTAAGTGTTAGGGTGATGGTTAGTGTGAGGGTGAGGTTTAGGGTTAGCATTAGTTTTAGGGTGAGGTTTATGGTTAGGGTTAGGGTTAGGGTGAGGGACAGGGTGAGGATTAGTGTTAGGGTTAGGGTTAGCTTGAGGTTTAGGCTGAGGGGTAGTGTTAGCGTGAGGGTGCAGGTGAGGTTGAGGGTGAGGGTGAGGGTGAGGGTTAGGGTTAGCATTAGGGTTAGGTCTATTGTTAGCATGATAGTTAGGGTTAGATTTAGGGTGAGTGTGGTGGTGAGGTTGAGGGTGAGGGTGAGGGTGAAGGTGAGGGTTAGCATTAGGGTTAGGGCTATTGTTAGCATGATAATTAGGGTTAGAGTTAGGGTGAGGGTGGGGGTGAGGTTAAGGGTGAGGGTGAGGGTTAGGGTTAAGTTTAAGGTTAGGGTGAGTGTTGGGTTAGGGTTAGGGTTAGGATGAGTGTGAGGCTGAAGAGTAGGGATAGGATTAGTGTGAGTGTTGGGGTTAGTGTGGGGGTTCGGGTTAGGGTTAGCGTTAGGGTGAGGGTGAGGGTAAGGTGTTGGTTGAGGGTTAGGGTGAGGTTGAGTGTTAGGTTTAGGGTTAAGATTGGAGTGAAGGTTAAGGTGAGGGTTAGGTTTAGGGTTACGATGAGGGTTAGGGTGAGGGTGAGCGTTAGCTTTAGGGTGAGGGTTAGGGTGAGGGTAAGGGTAAGAGTGAGGTTTAGGGTGAGGGTGAGGGTTAGGTTTAGTTTTAGGGTGAGGTTTAGGGTTAGGGTTAGGGTTAGGGTGAAGGCTAGGGTGAGGATGAGTGTTAGGGTTAGGGTGAGGGACAGGGTGAGGATTAGTGTTAGGGTTAGGGTTAGGGTGAGGTTTAGGCTGAGGGGTAGTGTTAGCGTGAGGGTGAGGGTGAGGGTGAGGGTGAGGGTTAGGGTTAGCATTAGGGTTAGGGCTATTGTTAGCATGAGGGTTAGGGTTAGGTTGAGTGTGAGGGTGAGGTTAAAGGTGAGGGTGAGGGTTAGGGTTAGGGTTAGGGTGAGAGTGAGGTTGAGGATGAGGGTTAGGTTTAGGGTTAGGGTTAGGGTGAAGTTGAGGGTGAGGTTAGGGTTAGAATTAGGGTGATGATTAGGGTGAGGGTGAGGGTTAGGGTTAAGGTTATTGTTAGGGTTAGGGTGAGTGTGAGGGTGAGGTTTAGGGTTAGGTTTAGGGTGAGGGTTAGGGTTAGGGTTAGGATTAGGGTTAGGGTTAGGGTTTGTCTGAGTGTAAGGGTGAGGTTAGGGTTAGGTTTTGGGTTAGCATTAGGGTGAGGGTGAGGTTGAGGGTGAGGGTTACTGTGTGGGTGAGGGTTAGGGTTAGGTTCAGGGTTAGTGTGACCGTGAGGGTTAGGGTGAGGCTGAGGGTGAGGGTTAGGTTTATGGTTGGGGTTAGGTTGAGGTTTAGGGTGAGGGTTAGGGTTAGGGTGAGGTTGAGGGTCAGGTTTAGGTTTATCATTAGGTTTGGGTTAGGGTTAGGCTTAGGTTGAGGGTGAGGGTGAGGGATAGGGTTAGGGTGAGTGTTAGGGTTAGGGTTAGGTTACAGTTAGGGTGTGGGTTAAGGTTAGGGTTAGGGTTAGGGTTATTGTTAGGGTTATGATTAATGAGGTTGAGGTGAGGTTGAGGATGAGTGTTAGGGTTACGTTTAGGGTGAGGTTGAGGGTGAGGGTTAGGGTTAGGATTAGGTTTAGTGTTGGTCTGAGGGTGAGGGTGAGGGTTAGGGTTAGTGTTAGGGTTAGGGTTATGGTGAGGGTTAGGGTTAGTGTGACTGTTAGGATTAGGATTAGGTTTAGGTTTAGGGTGAGGGTAAGGGTTAGGGTGAGGGTTAGGATGAGGGTGAGGCTTACGTTTAGGGTGAGGGTGAGGGTGAGGGTGAGGGTTAGTGTTTGGGTGAGGGTGAGGGTTAGTGTTAGGGTTATGGTTAGGATTAGGGTTAGAGTTAGGGTGAGGGTAAGTGTTAGGTTGATGGTTAGGCTAAGGGTGAGGTTTAGGGTTAGGGTGAGGCTTAGGGTGAGGTCGAGGGTTAGGTGAGAGTGACGGTGAGTGTGAGGGTTAGGGTGAGGGTGAGGGTTCAGTTTAGGGTTCGGGTTAGGGTGAGTGTGAGGGTGAGTGACAGGGTTAGGGTTAGGGTGAGGGTTAGGGCTAAGGTTCGGGTAGGGTGAGGGTTAGGTTCAGGGATAGGCTTAGAGTTAGGGTGAGGATTAGGGTTTGTGTGAGGGTTAGGGTTAGGGTATTGTGAGGAAAAGGTTTAGGGTGACGGTTAGGGTGAGGGTGAGGGTTGGTGTTAGCGTTAGGGTTATGGTGAGGGTTAGGGTGTGGAGGTTTAGGGATAAGGTCAGGTTTTGGGTGACGGTGAGGGTTAGGGTGAGGGTGAGGATTTGGGTTACGGTTAGCATTAGGGTGTGATTTAGGATTAGGATTAGGGTTTGGTTGAGCTTTAGGGTTAGGGTTAGGGTTAGGGTTAGGGATAGGTTTAGCGTGAGTATTAGAGTTAGGGTTTGGGTTAGGGTTTGGGTGAAGGTAAAGTTTAGGGTGAGGTTTAGGGTGAGGGTCAGTGTTAGAGTTAGCGTTAGGGTTAGGGTGAGGGTTAGGGTGAAGGTTAGAGTTAGGGTTGGGGTGAGGGTGAGGGTTAGGGTTAGGGTGAGGGTGAGGGTTAGGGTTAGGGTTAGGGTTAGGATGAGGGTGAGGCTGAGGGGTAGGGATAGGATTAGAGTGAGGGTTAGGGTTAGTGTGAGGGTTAGCATTAGCTTGAGGGTGAGGTTTAGGTTTATGGTTAGGGTTAATGTGAGGTCTAGGGTGAGGGTGAGTGTGAGGGTTAGGGTGAGGGATAGGTTCAGGTTTACGTTTAGGGTGTGTTTTAGGCTAAGGGGTAGGGTTAGGGTTAGGGTGAGGGTTAGGTTCAGTGTGAGGGTTAGGGTTAGGGTTAGGGTGAGGGTTAAGATGAGGGTGAGGGTTAGGGCTAGCATTAGGGTTAGGCTTAGGGTTAGCGTGAGGATTAGGGTTATAGCTAGGGTGAGGGTGAAGGTGAGGGTTAGGGTTAGGGTTAGGTTTAGGATGAGAGTGAGGGTTTGGTTTAGGCTGAGGGTTAGGTTTAGTGTGAGGGTTAGGATTAAATTTAGGATTAGGGTTAGGTTGAGGTTAAGGGTTAGGATGAGGGTTAGTGTGAGAGTGAGGGTAAGGGTTAGCGTGAGTATTAGGGTGAGGGCTAGGGTGAGGGTGACGGTTAGGGTAAGGGTGAGGTTTAGAATTAGGGTTAGGTTTGGGAGTAGGACTAGGGTTAGGGTTAAGGTGAGAGTAAGTGTTAGGTATAGGGTTAGGGTTAGGGTTATTGTTAGGGTTAGGGTTAGGATGAGTGTGAAGTTGTGGGTGAGTGTTAGGGTTAGGGTTAGGTATAGGGTGATTGTTAGGTTGAGGGTTAGGGTTAAGATAATAGTTAGGGTCAAGATTAGGCTGAGCGTTAGGGAGGTGAGGGTGAGGGTGTGGGTTAGGGTTAGGGTTAGGGTGAGGGTGAGGGTTAGGGTTAGTGTTAGGGTTAGGGTTAGGGTGAGGGTTCGGGTTAGAGTTAGGGTAGAGTGAGGGTTAGGATCAGGGATAGGTTTAGAGTTATTATGAGGGTTAGGGTTTGTGTGAGGGTTAGGGTTAGGGTTAGGGTTAGGGTGAGGAAAAGGGTTAGGGTGACGGTTAGGGTGAGGGTGAGTGTTGGAGTTAGCGTTAGGGTTATGATGAGGGTTAGGGTGAGTGTTAGGGTTAAAGTGAGTGTAGGGATAGGGTTAGGGTTAGTGTGAGGATTAGGGTTAGGGTTAGGGTGAGGGTCAGGGTGAGGTTTAGGTTTAGGTTTAGGGTTACGGTTAGGCTTCGGGTGAGGTTGAGGTTGAGGGTGAGGTTTAGGGTGAGAGTTAGGGTTAGGTTTAGGTTTAGGGTTAGAGTTAGGGTTAGGGTGTGGGTGAGGGTTAGGGTTAGTGTGAGGGTTAGGATTAGGGTTAGGGTTAGGGTGTCAGTAAGGGTTAGAGTGAGGTTTAGGGGGAGGGGCGGGGGAGGGGGAGTGTTTCATTTAGGTAAGGGTTAGGGTTAGGGTGAGGTTTGGGGTGAGGGTGATTTTTAGGGTGAGGGTGAGGGTGAGGGTGAGGGTGAGGGTTTGTGTGAGGGTTACGGTGACAGTTAGGGTCTGTGTGATTGTTAAAGTTAGACTTAGGGTTAGGTTGAGGAAATGGGTTAGGGTGAGGGTTAGGGTTAGGGTGAGGGTTACGGTTAGGGTTAGGTTAAGCGTTAGGGTTAGGGTGATATTTAGGGTGAGGGTGAGGGTTAGGGTGAGGGTTTTGGTGAGGGTGACGGTTAGGTTATGGGTGATAGGGTTAGGGTGAGTTAGGTTCACGGTGAGGGTTAGGGTGAGTGTGAGGGTTTGAGTTTGGGTTAGGGTTAGCATTAGGGTGAGGGTTAGGGTTAGGGTGATGTTTAGGGTGATGATGAGGGTTAGGTTGAGGGTGATGGTTCGGGTGAGGGTTAGGGTGTGGGATAGGGTTCGGGTTAGGGTGATGGTTAGCGTTTGTGTGAGTCTTAGGGTTGACCAAAAATGTTAGGGTGCGGGTGATGGTGAGGGTGAGTGTTTTGGTGAGGCTGAGGGTTAGGGTGTGGGTGAGGGTTAGGATTAGGTGAATGTTAAGGTGATGGTGAGGGTGAGGGTGAGGGTTAGGGTTTGAGTTAGGGTTAGCGCTAGGGTGAGGGTTAGGGTTAGTGTTAGGTTTAGAGTGAGGGCTAGGGTGAGGGTTAGGTTTAGGGTTAGGGTAAGGGTTAGGATTAGAGTGAGGTTTAAGGTTAGGGTGAGGGTTAGGGTGAGGGCTAGGGTGAGGGTGATTGTTAGGGTTAGGGTGAGGGATATGGTGAGTATTAGGTTTAGGAATAGGTGAGGGTTAGGCTGAGGGATAGATTTAGGTTTAGGGTGAGGTTTAGGTTTAGTGTGAGGGTTAGCTTTAGGGTTAGGGTAAGGGTTAGGGTGAGGGTTAAGGTTAGGGTGAGCGTTGGGGTGAGGGTGAGGGTTAGCGTAAGCATTAGGGTTAGGGTCAGGGTTAGCATGAGGGTTAGGTTTAGAGTTAGGGTGAGGGTGAGGGTGAGGTTGAGGGTTAGGGTTAGGATTAGGGTTAGGATGAGGGTGAGGGTTAGGTTTAGGCTGAGGTTTGGTTTTAGTGTGAGGGTTAGGGTGAGGGTTAGGGTTAGGGTTAGGGTGTGGGAGAGGGTGAGCTTGACGGTTAGGGTTAGGGTTAGGGTTGGGGTGAGGGTGAGTTTTAGGGTTAGGGTGAGGGTTAGGGTGAGGGTGAGGGTTAAGTTTTGTGTGAGGGTAAGGGTTAGGGTGAGGGTTAGGCTGAGGGTGAGAGTTAGGGTTAGCATTAAGGTTAGGGTGAGGGTGAGGTTCAGGGTTAGGGTTAGGGTTAGGGTGAGGGTGAGGGCTACGGTGAGGGTGAGCATTAGGATTAGGTTTAGGGATAGGGTGAGTATAAGGGTTTGTGTTAGGGTTAGGGTGAGGTTTAGGGTTAGGGTTAGGGTTACGGTGAGGCTTATTTTTAGGGTTAGGGTTAGGGTGAGGGTGAGGGTGAGGGTGAGGGTGAGGTTTAGGGTTAGGTTTAGGTTGAGGGAGAGGGTGAGGGTGAGGGTTAGGTTTATGATAATGTTTAGGGTTAGAGTTAGACTGAGGGTGAGGGTGAGGGTGAAGTTTAGGGTTAGTGTTAAGTTTAGGGTTAGTGTTAGGGTGAGGGTTAGAGTTAGGGTTAGGGTTAGGGTTAGGCTGAACGTGAGAGTGAGCGTGAGGGTTAGGGTGAGAGTTAGGGTGAGCGCTAGTGTGAGGGTGAGGGTTAGATGGAGGGTGAGTGTGAGGGTGAGGGTTTCGGTTAGGTAAGGGTTAGGGTTATGGTTAGTTTGCGGATTATGGTGAAGGTGATGTTTAGGGCGAGGCTTAGGGTAAGTATTAGGGTTACAGTGAGGGTGAGGGTAAGGGTTAGGGTTAGGGTTATGGTTAGATTTAGGATGAGGGTGAGGGTTAGGGTTAGCATTAGGGTAAGGGTTAGGGTTAGGCTGATGGTGAGGTTAAGGGTGACGGGGAGGGTTAGAGTTAGGGTGAGGGTGAGGGTGAGGTTTAGGTTTAGGAGGAGTGATCGGGTTAACGTGAGGGTGAGGGTTAGGATTAGGGTGAGGGTTAGGGTGAGGGTGAGGGTCAGGTTTTGGGTGAGGGTAAGGGTTAGGGTGAGGGTTAGGCTGAGGGTGAGGGTTAGGGTTATCATTAAGGTTAGGGTGAGGGTGAGGTTTAGTGTTAAGGTTAGGGTTAGGGTGAGGGTGAAGGCTAGGGTGAGGGTGAGCGTTAGGGTTAGGTTTTTGGGTAGGGTTAGGATAAGGGTTTGCGTTAGGGTTAGGGTGAGGTTTAGTGTTAATGTTAGGGTTAGGGTTAGCGTGAGGTTTAGGATTAGGTTTGGTGTTAGGGTTACGGTTGGGGTTATTTTTAGGGTTAGGTTTAGGGTGAGGGTTAGGGTTTGGGTGAGGGTTAGGGATAGGGTTAGGGTTAGGGTGATGAGGAGGGGGAGGGTTAGGGTTAGGGTTAGGGTTAGGTTTCCGGTGAGGGTGAGTGTTAGGGTTAGGGTTAGGGTTCGGGTTAGGCTTAGGTTTAGGGTAAGGGTGAGGGTGAGGGTTAGGGTTAGGGTGAGTGTTATGGTTAGGGTTCAGGTTAAGATGGGGCTTAGGGTTAGTGTGAGGGTTATGGTTAGGGTTAGGTTGAGGGTGAGGGTAAGGATTATTGTAAGGGTTAGGGTGAGGGTGAGGGTTAGGGTTAGGTTTAGGTTTAGGGTGAGGGTGAGGGTTAGGGTGAGGGTTAGAGTTAGGGTGAGTTGAGGGTTAGGGATAGGGTTAGGGTTAGGGTTAGGGTTAGGATTAGGGTGAGGTTGAGGGAGAGGGTTAGGGTTAGGATTAGGGTGAGGTCAGGGTAAGGGTTAGGGTTAGGGTTATGCTTAGGTTTAGGGTAAGGGTGATGGTGAGGGTTAGTGTTAGGGTTAGGGTGAGATTTAGGGTGAGGGTAAGGGTTAGAGTTAGGTTTAGGGTGAGGGTGAGGTATAGGTTTAGCTTAAGGTTAAGGGTAAGTGTGAGGGTTAGGGTGAGGGTGAGGGTTAGGGTTAGCATTAGTTTTGGGGTGCGGTTTAGGGTTAGAGTTAGGGTTAGGGTGAGGGCTAAGGTGAGGGTGAGTGTTAGGGTGAGGGATAGAGTGAGGAATAGGGTTAGGGTTAGGGTTAGGGTGAGCTTTAGGCTGAGGAGTAGGGTTAGGGTTAGGGTGAGGGTTAGGTTTATTGTGAGAATTAGGGTTATGGTTATGGTTAGGGTTAGGGTGAGGGTTAGGGTTAGGGTTAGGGTTAGGATAAGGGTTAGGGTGAGGGGTAGGGACAGGATTAGGATGAGGGTTAGGGTTAATATAACAGTTAGGTTATGTTGAGGGTTAGGGTGAGGGTTAGGTTTAGGGTCAGGGTGAGGGTAAGGGTTTGGGTGAGGGTTAGGGTGAGGGTGAGGGTTGGGGATAGGGTGAGGGTTAGGGTGACGATGAGGGTTAGGTTGAGGTGAGGGTATGGGTTAGGTTTAGAGTTAGGTGAGGGTTAGGTTTAGGTTTAGGTTTAGGGTGAGGTTTAGGGATAGGGTTAAGGTTAGGGTGAGGTTGAGGGTGAGGGTTAGGTTTAGGGTTAGGTTTAGAGTTAGGGTGAGGTTGAAGGTGAGGGTTAGGTTTAGGGTTAGGCTTAGGTTGAGGTTGAGCGTGAGTGTGAAGGTTAGGGTGAGGGTGAGGGTGATTGGTTTAGTGTTAGGCTTAGGGTTAGGGTGAGGGTATGGTTGAGTTTTAGGGTTAGGGTGAGGGTCAGGGTCAGGGTTAGGGTTAGGGTTAGGGTAGAGGGCGGGTGAGGGTTAAGTTTAGGGTTAGCGTTAGGGTTAGGGTGAGGGTGAGGGTGAGTGTTTGGTTTAGTGTTAGGGTTAGGGTTAAGATGAGAGTAAGTGTTAGGGTGAGGATTTTGGTGTGGGTGAGGTTTAGGGTGAGGGTTGGTGTTAGGATGAGGGTTAGAATTAGGGTTAAGTTTAGGGTGAGAGAGTTAGGGGGACGGTTAGGGTGAGGTTTAGGATAACGGTTCTAGTTAGGATTTGGATGAGGGTTAGGGTTAGTATTAGGGTTAGGGTGATGGCTAGCGTGAAGGTGAGGGTTAGGGTTAGGATTAGGGTTAGGGTTAGGGTTAGGCTAAGGGTGAGGGTGAGGTTTAGGGATAGGGTTAGCTTCAGGGTTAGGGTGAAGTTCAGGGTTGGTGTGAGGGTTAGGTTTAGTGTTAGGTTTAGGGTGAGGGTAAGGGTTAGGGTGAAGGTGAGGGTGAGGGTGAGGGTTAGTGTTAGGGTTAGTGTGAGGGTTAGGGTTAGATTTAGGGTTAGGGTGAGAATAAGGGTTAGGGTGAGGTTTAGGTTGAGGATGAGGGTTAGGGTTAGCGTTTGCGTGAGGGTTTAAGGTTTAGGTTTAGGGTGAGGGTTAATGTTAGGGTTAAGGTTAGGGTGAGGGTAAGGGTTAGGGTTAGGGTTAGAGTTAGGGTGAGGGTGAGGGCTAGGTTTAGGATTAGAGTTAGGGTGAGGGTGAGGCTGAGAGTGAGGGTGAGGGTGAGGGTAGGGGTTAGGGTGAGGTTTGCAGTTAGGGTTAGGGTTAGGGTTAGATTGAGGGTTAGGTTTAGAGTTTGCATTAGGATGAGTGTTAGGGTGAGGTGTAGGGTGAGGTTTATGGTGAGGGTTAGGGTTAATGTGAGGGTTAGTGTTAGGCTTAGGTTGAGGGTAAGGTTTAGAATGAGGGTTAGTGTGATGGTATGGGTTCAGGTTAGGGTTAGGGTGAGTGTTTTGGTAAGGATTAAGGTTAGGCTTAGCATTAGGGTTAGGGTTAAGGTTAGGGTTAGGGTGAGGTTTACAGTTAGGGTTAGGGTGAGGTTTAGGGTTATTGTGAGGTTTCGGTTAGGATGAGGGTGAGGGTTATTGTTAGGGTTAGGGTTAGAGTTAGGGTGAGGGTGAGGGTGAGTGCTAGGGTTAGGATTAGGGTTAGGGTTAAGGTGAGGCTGAGAGTGACGGTGAGGGTGAGGGTTAGGTTTAGGTTTAGGGTGAAGTTTAGGGTTAGGGTTAGGGTTAGGGTTAGGGTGAGGTTTAGGGCTATGTTTAGGTTTAGGATTTGGGTTAGGGTGAGGGTTACTGTTAGGGTTATTGTTAGGGGGAGGGTTAGTGTTAGTGTGAGAGTTAGGTTTAAGTTTAGGGTTTAGGTTAGGTTGAATGTAAGGGTTAGGTTGAGTTTTAGGGTGAGGGTGAGGGTTAGGTTTAGGGTTATGATGAGGTTTATGGTCAGGGTGAATTTTAGGTTTAGCGTTAGGATGAGGGTGAGGGTGAGGGGTAGGGTTAGGGTTAGAATGAGGGTTAGGGTTAGTGTGAGGGTTAGGGTTAGGGAAAGGGTTAAGGTGAGGTTGAGGTTAAGGGTTAGGTTGAGGGTTAGGCTGAGGGTGAGGGGTAGGGTGAGGGTTAGTGTTAGGTTGAGTGTTAGGGTTAGGGTTAGGGTTAGGGTGAGGGTTAGTTTTAGGGTAACGGTTAGGGTGATGGTTAGGGTGAGGTAAGGGTTAGGATGAGTGTTAGGGTTAGGGTTAGGGTGAGGATTAGGTTAAGGCTTAGGGTTAAGGTTAGGGGGATGGTTAGGGGGAGAATTATGGTTACAGTTAACATTAGGGTTACGGTGAGGGATAGGGTGAGGGTGAGTGTTAAGGTAAGCGTGAGGGTTAGGGTTAGGGTTAGTGTTAGCATGAGAGCTAGGTTGAGGGTGAGGGTCAACATTAGGGTTAGTGATAGGGTGAGGCTTAGGGTTAGGGTTACTGGTAGGGTGAGTGTTAGGATGGGGGTAGGGTTAGGATTAGAGTGTGGGTTATGTTAGTGTGAGGGTTAGGGTTAGGGTTAGGGTTAGGGTGAGGGTGAGGGTGAGGGTGACAGTTAGGGTTAGGATTAGGTCTAGGGTTAGGGTGAGGGGTAGGTTTAGGATTATGGTGAGGGTTAGGGTTAGTGTGAGGGTTTGGGTTAAGGTTAGGGTTAGTGTGAGGATAAGAGTGAGGGTGAGGATTAGGGTGATGGTGAGGGTTAGGGTTAGCATTACAGTTAGGGTGAGGGTTAGGGTGAGAGTTTCGGTCACTGTTAGGGTTAGGGTTAGGGTGAGTGTTAGGGTTAGGGTTAGGGTTAGGGTAGGGTTTAGGTTTACGGTGAGGGTTAGAGTTAGGATGATATTTCGGGTGAGGGTGCGGGATAGGGTGAGGGTGAGGTTGAGGGTGAGGTTTAGGTTGTTGGTGAGGGGTAGGGTTAGGGTGAAGGTGAGGGTTAGGTTTAGGGTTAGCGTTTGCGTGAAGGTAAGGTTTAGAGATAGAGTTTGGGTGAGGGTTAGGGTGAGGTTATGGTTAGGGGTAGGGTTATTGTGAGGATTAGGGTTAGGGTTAGAGTTAGGTTTAGGGTGAGGTTAAGGGTTAGGCTGAGGTTTAGGGTGAGGTTGAAGGTTAGGGTTAGCGTTAGGGTTAGGGTAAGGGTTAGGGTGAGGGTTAGGTTTAGAGTTAGGTTTAAGGGAAGGGTTAGGGTGAGGGTGAGGGTTACAGTGAGGTAGAGGTTTAGGGTGAGGGTTAGGGTTCGTGTGATGGTTAGGGTTGGTGTGAGGGTTAAGTTTAGGTTTAGAGTTAGGGTGAGAGTAAGGTTTAGGGTGAAGGTTAGGGTGAGGTTGAGGGTTAGGGTTAGGGTTAGGTTGAGGGTTAGGGTGAGTGTTAGGGTTAGGGTGAGGAGTAGGGTGAGGGTTAGGGTTAGTGTAATGGTTAGGGTTAGAGTGCGTTTTAGGGTGAAGATTATGGTTAGGTTTAGCGTTAGGGTTAGGGTGAGGGTGAGGGTGAGGGTGAGCGTTAGTTTTAGGGTTAGGGTGAGGGTGATGTTTAGGTTGAGGGTGAGGGTTAGTGTTATGGTGTGGGTGAGGCTTAGGTTAGGGTGAGGGTTAGGGTGACTGTGCGGTTTAGGGTGAGTGTGAGGGTTAGGGTGAGCGTTAAGGTTGAGGGTTAGTGTTAGGGTGAGGGTGAGGGTGAGGGTCAAGGTTAGGTTTAGGGTTAGGGGTAGGGGTAGGATGATCGTGAGGGTGAGGGTTAGGTTTAGGTTTAGGGTTAGGATGAGGGTGAGGGTGAAGGGTAGGGTTAAGTTTAGGATGAGGGTTAGGGTTAGTGTGAGGGTTAGGGTTAGGGTAAGGGTTAGGGTTAGGTTGAGGTTAAGGGTTAGGTTTAGTGTTAGGGTGAGTGTGAAGGTTAGGATGAGGGTGTGGGTGAGGGTGAGGGTTAGCGTGTGGGTGAGGGGTAGGGTTAGGGTGAAGGTGATGATGACGGAGACCGTTAGGGTGAGGGTGAGGGTTAGGGTTATCGTTAGGGTGACGTTTAGGTTTAGGGATAGGGTAAAGGTGAGGGTTATGGTTAGGGTGAGGGTTATTGTGAGGAATAGGGTTAGGATTATTGTTAGGGTTAGGGTGAGGGTAAGGGTTAGGGTGAGGCTTAAGTTGAGGGTGAAGTTTAGGGTTAGCGTTAGGGTTAGGGTGAGGGTTAGGGTGAGGGTGATGTTTAGGGTGAGGGTGAGGGTTCATGCGAGGGTTAGGATTAGGGTGAGGGTGAGGGTTAGGGTGAGGGTGAGGGTTAGGGTGAGAGTTAAAGGTGAGGGTTAGGGTTAGGGTAAGGGCTAGGGTTAGTGTGAGGGTTAGGGTTAGGGTTAGTGTTAGGATGAGAATAAGGTTTAGGGTTCGGATTTGGGTGAGGATGAGGGTTAGGGTTAGCGTTAGCGTAAGGGTTAAGTTTAGGGTGAGGGTTGGTGTTAGGGTTAGGGTTAGGGTGAGGGATAGGGTTAGGGTTAGGGTTAGGGTTAGGGTTAGAGTTAGGGTGAGGCTGAGAGTGAGGGTGAGGGTGACGGTTAATGTTAGGGTGAGGTTTAGGGTTAGGGTTTGGGTTAGGGTTAAGTTGAGTGTTACGGTTAGGGTTAGGGTTAGGATGAGGTTTAGGGAGAGGGGTAGGGTTAGAGTTAGGGTGAGGGTTTGGTTTAGTGTGAGGATTAGGTTTAGGGTTAGGGTTAGGGTTGGGTTGAGGGTAAGTGTTAGGTTGAGGTTTAGGGTGAGGGTGAGGGTTAGTGTAAGTGTTAGGGTTAGTGTGAGGTTTAGGGTTAGGGTTAGTGTGAGGGTTAGGTTTAGGGTTAGGGTGAGGGTCAAAGTTGGGTTTAGGGTGAGGGTGAGGGTGAGGGTGAGGGTCAAGGTTAGGTTTAGGGTAAGGGTTAGGCTTAGGGTTAGGGTGAGGGTGATGGTGAGGTTTAGGGTTAGGATTAGAATTAGGGTTAGGATTAGGCTTAGGGTGAGGGTGAGGGTTAGGTTTAGGGTGAGGGTTAGGTTTAGGGTTAGGGTGATGGTTAGGGTGAGGGTGATGTTTAGGGTGAGGGTGAGGGTTCGATTAACGGTTAGGGTTAGGATGTGGGTGAGGCTTAGGGTTAGGGTGAGGGTTAGGGTGACTGTGAGGTTTAGGGTGAGGTTGAGGGTTAGGGTGAGGGTTAAAGTGAGGGTTAGGATTAGGGTTAGTGTGAGGGTTAGGGTTAGGGTTAGGGTGAGGGTGAGGGTTAGGGTTAGTGGAGGGTTAGGGTTAGGGTTAGGATTAGGATTAGGGTAAGGGTTAGGGTGAGTTTTAGGGTGAGGGTTACCTTTGCAGTGAGGGTTCGCGTGAGGGTGAGTGTTACGGTTAGGGTAGGGATAGGGTGATTGGTATGGTGAGTGTTAGGGATAGGGATAGGGTTAGGGTTAGGATGAAGGTGAAGTGTAGGTGAAGGTTTTTGTTAGGGTTAGGTGTAGGGTTAGTGTAGGGTTAGGGTTAGAGTTAGGTGGAGGGTTAGGGTTAGGGTTAGGATTAGGGTGAGTGTTAGGGTGAGGGTTAGGGTGAGGGTTAGGGTTAGAGTTAGGGTGAGGGTTAGGGTGAAGGTGAGGGTTAGGGTTAGGTTCAGGGTTAGTTTTAGGTTGGGGTTCAGGGTGAGGGTTAGGTTTAGGATTAGGGTTAGGTTTAGGGATAGAGTTAGGCTGAGGGTGAGGGTGAGGGTGTTGGTGAGGGTTAGTTTTAGGGTTAGAGTTAGGGTGAGGGTTAGGGTTAGGGTGAGGGTTTGGATTAGTGTGAGGGTTAGGGTTAGTGTTAGGTTTAGGGTGAGGGTGAGGGTTAGGTTAGGGTTAGGGTGAGGTTTAGGGTTAGGGTTTCGGTTAGGGTTAGGGTTTGGGTGAGGATTAGATTCAGGGTTAGGGTTAGGTTCAGATTGAGAATGAAGTTGAGAGTTAGGTTTAGGATTAGGGTGAGGGTTAGAGTTAGTCTGAGGGTGAGGGTGAGGGTGAAGGTGAGGGTTAGAGTTAAGTTTACAGTTAGGGTTAGGGTGAAGTTCAGGGTTAGTGTGAGGGTTAGGTTTAGTGTTAGGTTTAGGGTGAGGCTAAGGGTTAGGGTGAAGGTGAGGTTGAGGGTGAGGGTTAGGGTTAGGGTGATGGTTAAGATAAGGTGAGGGTTAAGGTGAGGGTGAGGGTGAGGGTTCGGGTTAGGTTTAGGATTAGGGTTCGGGTTAGGTTAGGCTGAGGGTGAGGATGAGGGCTAGGGTGAGGGTCAGTTTTAGTGTGAGGGTGAGGGTGAGGTTGAGGGTGAGGGTTGGTTTTAGCATTAGGGTAATGGTTAAGGTGAGGCTGAGGTTTATGGTGAGGGTTTCGTTTAGGTAAGGGTTAGGGTTAGGGTTAGGGTGAGAATTAGGTTGACGGTGAGGATTGGGGTTAGGGTGAGGGTTAGGGTAAGGGTTAGGGTGAGGTTTTGGGTTAGTGTCAGGGTTGCGGTTAGAGTTAGGGTTAGGGTGATGGTTAGGGTGAGGTTGAGGGTTAGGGTTAGGTTTAGCATTAAGGTGAGGGTAAGGGTTAGGGTGAGGGTTAGGGTGAGGTTGAGGGTTAGGGTTAGAGTTAGGATTAGGGTGATGGTCAGGGTTAGGGTGAGGGTGAGGGTGAGGTTAAGGGTGAGGTTTAGTTTAGGGTGAGGTTTAGGCTTAGCATTAGGTTGAGGGTTAGGTTTAGGGTGTTGTGGAAGTTAAGGGTGAGGATTAGGGTGAGTTTTAGGGTGAGGGTGAGAGTGAGAGTTAGTTTGTGGGTAAGGGTTATGTTTAGGTTTAGGGTTATGGTCACGGAGAGGTTTGGGGTGCGGGTGAGGGTTAGGGTAATGGTTAGAGTTAGGGTGAGGCTTAGGGTGACGGTGAGGTGTAGAATGGAGGTTAGTATTAGTGTGAGGGTTAGGGTTAGGGTGAGGGTGAGGGTTAGGCATAGGGTGATGTTTAGGGTGAGGGTGAGGGTTAGGGTGAAGGTGAGGGTTACAGTGTGGGTGATGGTTAGATTTAGGGTGAGGAATAGGGTGACGGTGAGGTTTAGAGTGAACGTTAGGATTAGTGTGAAGGTTAAGTTTAGGGTTAGGGTGAGGGTTAGGCATATGGTGATGTTTAGAGTGAGGGTGAGGGTTGGGGTGAAGGTGAGGGTTAGGGTGTGGGTGCGGTTTAGGTTTAGGGTGAGGGTTTGGGTGACGGTGAAGGTTAGGGTGAGGGTGAGGGTTAGGGTTAGGGTTAGGATGAGGATTAGGGTTAGGGTTAGGGTTAGGGTGAGGTTTAGGCTGAGGGGTCGGGTTAGGGTTAGTGTGAGGGTTAGGTTTAGTGAGTGGGTTAGGGTTAGGGTTAAGATTAGGGTGAGGGTACTTGTTAGGGTGATGGATAGTGTGAGGGTGAGGGTTAGGGTTAGCGTTAGGTTTAGGGTGAGGTTGAGGGTGAGGGTGAGTGTTAGGGTTAGGGTTATTGTTAGGGTTAGGGTGAGAGTGAGGGTTAGGGTGAAGGTGAGGGTTAGGTTTAGGGTGAGGGTTAGTGTTAGGGTTAGGGTGAGGGTTAGGTTTAGGGTGATGTTTAGGGTGAGGGTGAGTATTAGGGTGAGGGTGAGGTTTCGGTTGAGGGTGAGGGTTAGGGTGTGGGTTAGGGTTAAGGTTAGAGTGACGGTTAGGGTGACATTGAGGGTTAGGGTGAGGGTGAAGAATAGGGTTAGGGTTAGGGTTAGGGTGAGGGTTAGGGTTTGGGATAGGGTGAGGGTTATCTTCAGGGGTAGAGTTAGGATTAGGGTGAGGGTTAGGGTTAGGGTGAAGGTTAGGGTTAGTTTGAGGGTTAGGGTTAGGGTTAGAATTAGGGTGAGGGTAAGCGTTAGGGTGAGGGTTGTGTGAGGGTGAGGGTTAGGCTTAGAGTTAGGGTGAGGGTTAGGGTGAGGTTTAGGGTGAGGTTTAGGGTGCTAATGAGAGGTAGGCTGAGGGTAAATGTGAGGGTGAGGGTGATGTGAGGGTGGGAGTTAGGGTGAGAGTGAGGTTTAGGGTCAGGGTTAGGGTTAGGGTGAAGATGAGGGTTAGGGTGAGAGTTAGTGTTAGGGTTAGGGTTATTGTTAGGGTTAGGGTTAGTGTTACCTTGAGAGTTAGGGTTAGGGTTAGGGTTAGGGTTAGGGTTAGGGTTAGGATTAGGGTGTGGGTTAGGGTTAGGGTGAGGGTTAGAGTTAGCATTAGGGTGAAGGTTAGGGTGAAGGTTAGGGTGAGGGTTAGTGTGAGGGTTAGGGTTAGGGTTAGCGTGAAGGATAATGTTAGGGTTAGGTTTAGGGTTAGGGTGAGAGAGATGTTTAGTGTTAGATTTAGGCTTAGGGTTAGGGTTAGACTGAGACTGAGGGTGAGGGTTAGGGTTAGGGTTAGGGTAAGGGTTAGGGTAAGTATGAGGTTTAGGGTGAGGGTGAGAGTAAGGGTTAGGGTGAAGGTTCGGGTAAGGGTGGGAGTTAGGGTTAGAGTTAGGATTAGGGTGAGGTTAGGGTGAGTGTTAGGGTTAGGGTTAGGGTTAGTTTGAGGGTTAGGGTTAGGGTTAGTTTGAGGGTTAGGGTTAGGCTTAGTGTTTGGGTGAGGTGTAGGGTTAGGGTTAGGGTTAGGGTGAGGGTTAGGTTTTGTGTGAGGGTTAGGGTTAGGGTGAGGGTGAGGGTGAGGGTGAGGGTTATGGTGAAAGAGAGGGTTAGCGTTAGCATGAGGGTGAGGGTGAAGTTTAGGTTGAGGGTAGGTTTAGGGTTACGGTTAGGGTTAGGGTGAGAGTGAGGGTTGGAGTTAGGATTAGGGTTAGGGTTAGGGTAAGGCTGAGGGTGAGGGTGAGGGTGTGGGTTATGGTTAGGGTGAGGGTAAGGGTTAGGGTGAGGTTTAGGGTGAGGGTGAGGGTTAAGGTTAGGGTTAGAGTGAATGGTAGGGTGAGGGTTAGGGTGAGGGTGAGGGTTAGGGTTAGGGTTAGGATTAGGGTGATGGTCAGGGTTAGGTTGAGGGTTCAGGTTGGAGTTCGGGTTAGGGTTAGGGTTAGGCTGATTGTGTGAGTGAAGTTGAGGGTGCGGGTTAAGTTTAGGGTGAGGGTTGGGGTTAGGTTTCCGGTTAGGGCTAGGGTTAGGGTTAGGGTGAGGGGTAGGGTTAGGGGTAGGGTAAGGGTGAGGGTTAGGGTTTCGGTGAGTGTTAGAGTTAGGGGTAGGTTGAAGGTTAGTTTTAGGGTGATTTTTAGGATGAGTGTGAGGGTTAGGGTTAGGGTAAGGGTTCGGGTTTGAATGAGGGTTAGTGTTAGGGATGGGGTGAGGGTGAGGGTGAGGTTTATGGTTAAGGTTAGGGTTAGGGTGAGGGTGAGGGTGAGGGTTAGGGTTAGGATTAGGGTTAGGTTTAGCCTTAGGCTGAGGGGGAGGGGGAGGGGGAGGGTGATGGTTAGGGTTAGGGTGAGGGTTAGGGTTAGGTTTAGTGTGAGGGTGAGGGTGATGTTTAGGGTTAGGGTTAGGGTTAGGGTTAGGTTAGGCTGAAGGTGAGGGTGAGGGTAAGGGTGAGATTTAGTTTAGGGTGAGGTTTAGGCTTAGCATTAGGGTGAGGGTTAGGTTTAAGGTGTTGTGTAGGGTAAGGGTGAGGATTATGGTGAGGTTTAAGGTGAGGGTGAGAGTGAGGGTTAGTTTGTGGGTAAGTGTTAGGTTTAGGGTTATGGTCATGGAGACGTTTGGGGTGAGGGTGAGGGTTAGGGTAAGGGTTAGAGTTCGGGTGAGGGTTAAGGTGACGGTGAGGTTTAGAGTGAAGGTTAGGATTAGTGTGAGGGTTAAGTTTAGGGTTAGGGTGAGGGTTAGGCATATGGTGATGTTTAGAGTGAGGGTGAGGGTTAGGGTGAAGGTGAGGGTTAGGGTGTGGGTGAGGGTTAGGTTTAGGTTGAGGGTTTGGGTGACGGTGAAGGTTAGGGTTAGGGTGAGGGTTAGGGCTAGGGTTAGGGTTAGGGTGAGGATTAGGGTTAGGTTAGGGTTAGGGTGAGGTTTAGGGTGAGGGGTAGGGTTAAGGTTAGGGTTAGGGTTAGGTTTAGTGAGTGGGTTAGGGTTAGGATTAGGGTGAGGATACTTGTTAGGGTGATGGATAGTGTGAGGGTGAGGGATAGGGTTAGCGTTAGGGTGAGGGTGAGGTTGAGGGTGAGGGTGAAGGTTAGGGTTAGGGCTATTGTTAGGGTTAGGGTGAGGGTGAGGTTTAGGGTGAAGGTGAGGGTTAGGATTAGAGTGAGGGTTAGTGTTAGGGTTACGGTGAGGGTTAGGTTTAGGGTGATGTTTAGGGTGAGGGTGAATATTAGGGCGAGGGTGAGGTTTCGGTTGAGGGTGAGGGTTAGGGTGTGGGTGAGTGTTAGGGTTAGAATGACGGTTAGGGTGATGTTGAGGGTTAGGGTTAGGGTGAGGTTTAGGGTTAGGGTTAGGGTGAGGGTTATGGTTTGGGTTAGGGTGAGGGTTATCTTCAGGGTTAGGGTGAGGGTTAGGGTTAGGCTTAGGGTGAGGGTGAGGGTTAGGGTTAGGGTTAGGGTTAGCATGAAGTATAGGGTTATGGTTAGGTTTAGGGTTAGGGTGAAGGGGATGTTTAAGGTTAGATTTAGGCTTAGGGTTAGGGTTAGACTGGGAGTGAGGGTGAGGGTGAGGGTTAGGTTTAGGGTTAGGGTGAGGGTTAGGGTAAGTGTGAGGTGTATGGTGAGGGTGAGAGTAAGGGTTAGTGTGAGGGTTTGGGTGAGGGTGAGGATTAGGGTTAGGGTTAGGTTTAGTATGAGGGTTAGGGTTAGGGTTAGTGTTAGGGTGAGCGGTAGGGTTAGGGTTAGGGTGAGGGTGAGGGTTAGGGTGAGAGTGAGGGTTAGTATTAGCATGAGGTTTAGGATGAGAGTTAGGTTTAGAGTTAGGGATAGGTTTAGTGTGAGGGTGAGGGTTGGGGTTAGGATTAGGGGTAGGGTTAGGGTTAGCTTGAGGGTGAGGGTGTGGGTTATGGTTAGTGTGAGGGTAAGGGTTAGGTTGAGGGTGAGGGTGAGTGTGAGGGTTAGGGTTAGGGATAGGGTTAGGGTGAAGTTTACGTGTGGGTTTGAGTGAGGGTTAGTGTTAGGCTTAGGGTGAGGGTTTGGGTTAGGGTCAGGGTTACGTTTAGGGTTAGGGTTAGGGTGATGACTAGGGTGATGGTTAGGGTGAAGGTGAGGGTTAGGGTTAGGGTTAGTGTTAGGGTGAGGTTAAGGGTTAGAGTGAGGGTTCGGGTGAAGGTGAGGGTTAGGGTTAGCCTTAGGGTTAGGGTGAGTTTTAAGTTGAGGGTAAGGGTTAGGGTTAGGTGAGGGTTAGGGTTAGGGTGAGGGTTAGGATTAGGGTTATGTTGAGGGTTAGGATTAGTGTTAGGGTTAGGGTTAGGATTATTGTTAGGGTTAGGGTTAGGGTGAGGGCAAGGGTGAGGTTGAGGGTAAGGATGAGGTTTAGGGTTAGGGTTTGGGTGAGGATGAGGGTTAGGGTTAGGATTAGGGTTAGGCTTAGGGTGAGGGTGTGGGTGAGGGTTAGCATTAGGGTGAGGTTTAGGGTGAAGGTTAGGGTTAGGTTTAGTGTTAGGATTAGGGTTATGGTGAGGATTAGGGTGTGGGTGGGGATTAGAGTTAGGGTGAGGGTTAGGGTGATGTTTAGGGTTAGGGTTAGGGTTAGGTATAAACTGAGGGTTAGGGTTAGGGTTAGGGTTAGGGTTAGGTTTTGTGTGAGGGTTAGGGTTAGGGTGAGGGTGAGGGTGAGGGTTATGTTGAGATTGAGGGTTAGGGTTAGCGTCAGGTTTAGGGTGAGGTTTATCCTGAGGGTTAGGTTTAGGGTTAGGGTTAGGTTTAGGGTGAGGGTGAGGTTTGGGGTTAGGATTAGGGTAAGGGTTAGGGTTAGCCTGAGGGTGAGGGTGATGGTTTGGGTAATGCGGGGTGAGGGTAAGGGTTAGGTTGAGGGATAGGGTGAGGGTGAGGGTTAGGGTGAGGGATAGGATTAGGGTCAAGTTTAGGATGTGGGTTAGGGTGGGGGTTAGTTTTAGGATTAGGGTGAGGGTTTGGGTTAGGGTCAGGGTTAAAGATAACGTTAGGGTTAGGGTGATGGTTAGGGTGAGGGTTAGGGTTAGCCTTACGGTTTGGGTGAGGGTTAAGTTGAGGGTAAGGGTTAGGTTTAGGTGAGGGTTAGGGTTAGGGTTAAGGTTAGATATACGTTAGGTTTAGGGTGAGGGTGAGGGTTAGGGTGCAGGTGAGGGTGAGGGTGAGGATTAGAGTGAAGATTAGGATTAGGGTTAGGGTTAGGATGAGTGTGAGGTAAGGGTGAGGGTGAGATTTAGGGTTAGGGTTAGGGTTAGGATGAGGATGAGGGTTAGGGTTAGGGTTAGGATTAGGGTTAGGGTTATTGTTACAGTTATGGCTAGTGTTAGGTTTAGGGTAAGGGTGAGGGTGAGGGTTAGAGTGAGGATGAGGGTTAGGGTTAAGATTAGGGTTAGGGTTAGGGTTAAGCTGAGGGTGAGGGTGAGTGTGAGGTGTTAGGTTGAATGTGAGGGTTAGGTTTAGGGTTAGGGTTAAGGTGACGGAGAGCTTTAGGGTGCGGTTGAGGGTTAGGGTAAGGGTTAGGGTTAGGGTGAGGGTAAGGGTGAGAGTGAGGGTAAGAGTGAAGTTTAGGGTTAGTTTAAGTGTTAGGGTTAGGGTGAGGGTTAGGGTTAGGTTTAGGGTTAGTTTGAGGGTTAGAGTTAGGGTTAGTGTTATGGTTAGTGTGAGGGTGAGGGTTAGGGTGAGAGTGAGGGTTAGGGTTTGCGTCAGTGTTAGGATAAGTTTTAGGATGAGAGTTAGGGTTAGGGTTAGGGTTAGGGTGAGGTTTAGGGTTAGGGTGAGGGTTAGGATTAGGGTTAGTGTTAGGGTGAGGGTTAGGGTGAGGGTGAGGGTTAGTGTGAGGGTGAGGGTTAGGGTGAGGGAGATGGTGAGTGTTAGGGTTAGGATTAGGGTTAGGGTGAGGTTTAGGGTAAGGGTGAGGGTTAGGATTAGGATGAGGGTTAGGGTGAGGGCTAGGATTAGGGTTAGGGTTAGGGTTAGGTTTAGGGTGAGGCTTAGGGTTAGAGTTAGGGTGAGTTTTCGTGCGAGGTTGAGGGTTAGGGTTAGGGTTAGGGTGAGGGTTAGGGTTCAGATTAGTGTTAAGGTGTGGGCTAGGGTGAACGTGAAGGTTAAGGTTATTGTTAGGGTTAGGGTGAGGGTTAGGGTTAGGGTTAGGGTGAAGTTGAGGGTACTGTTAGGGTTAGGGTTAGGGTGAGGGTGAGGGTTAGGGTTTGGGTTAGGGTTAGGGTTTGGGTGAGGGGTAATGTGAGGTTGAGGTTTAGGGTTAGGGTTAGGGTGAGTGTTAGGCTTAGGATTAGGGTTAGGGTGAGGGCTAGCCTGAAGGTGAGGGTTAGGGTTATTTTTAGGGTTAGGGTGCAGGTTAGGGTTAGGGTTAGGTTGAGGAGTAAGGTGAGGATTAAGGTTAGGTTTAGTTTAGGGTTAGGGTGAGAGTTAGGGTGAGGTTTAGGCTAAGGGTTAGGGTTAGGGTGAGGGTTAGGGTTAGGGTTAGGTTTTGGGTGATGTTTAAGGTGAGAATGAGGGTTTGGTTTAGGGTGAGGGTTAGGGTTATGGTGTGGGTGAGGGTTATGGTTAGGGTGAGGGTTAAGTTGATGATTGAGGGTTAGGTGTGGGTGATGGTTAGGGTTAGGGTTAGGGTTAGGGTGAGGGGTACGGTTAGGGTTATGGTGAGTGTTAGGCTTAGCGTTAGGGTTAGCGTGGGGGTGAGGGTTAGGGTTAGAATTAGGGTTAGGGTTATTGTTAGGCTGAGGGTGAGGGTGAGGGTTAGGATGAGGGGTATTGTTAAGGGTTAGGTTGAGGGTTAGGTTTAGTGTGAGGGTTAGGGTTAGGGTTAGGGTGAGGGTGAGGTTTAGGGTTAGGGTTAGGATTAGGGTTAGGCTGAGGGTGAGGGTGAGGGTGAGGGTTAGGATTAGGGGTAGGGGTAGAGTTAGGGTTAGGGTGAGGGCTAGGGTGAAGGTGAGGATTAGGATGAGGGTTACGGTGAGGGTGAGGGTTATGTTTAGTTTAAGCACTAGGGTTAGGGTTAGGGTGAGGATTAGGGTGAGGGTGAGGTTCAGGGTGAGGTTTAGGGTTAGCATGAGGGTTAGGATTATGGTTAGGGTTAGGGCCATGTTTAGGGGGAGGTTTAGGGTTAGGGTGAATGTGAGTCTTCGGGTGAGGATGAGGATTAGCGTGTGGGTGAGGGTTAGGGTAAGGGTGATAGGGTGACGGTGAGGGTTAGAGTGTGGGTGAGGGTTAGGGTTAGGTTTATGGTGAGGGTTAGGGTTAGGGTGAGGTTTAGGGTGAGGGTTGCAAAGATTCAGGCGTGGCAGCCAGATAGGCTGGTCCCAGTAGGACACTGCGAGGGGACTGGGTATATCTGCTTCCCCTTCTTCTCACCTGAGTGCTACTGATTCCAGCTTTGACGGCTACACTCTACTCAACCGGAGCAGTAAGTTGAACCTCAACTGATGGCACTTTCTGAAAGTGTTGAGAACTAGAGCTCAGTTGTTGGGCACGCCACCACTGACCATCCAGCACTATGGACGGCACTGCCTACATCTGGCTCTAATTAGTGCACGGTTGTGTTCAGCCGAATGACCTCTGCCGGCAACACTCAGAATGAGGTTCTGAGTTATTGCAACATAGGAGCGTTTCACTGCTTTCAAGGCTTCTTAGGAAGTATTCCGGAATCTAGCTGCCGGCAGGCCTCTGGCTGTTCCGGGTGAACATCTCCTTGTAAATCCCCCGTGGTTTCTTGTACACCCGTGAAACTTGGCCAGGTTAGGCAGTTTGCATTGCTGCACAATTGCACTTTCCGAGCTCTGCCACAGTTGCAAATATTCAGGCGTGACAGCCAGATAGGCTGGTCCCCTGAGGACACTGCCAGCGGACTGGGTATATCTGCTTCCTGTTCTTCTCACCTGAGTGCTATTGATTCCAGCTTTGACGGCTACACTCTACTCAACCGGAGCAGTAAGTTGAACCTCAACTTATGGCACTTTGTGAAAGTGTTGAGAACGAGAGCTCAGTTTTTGGGCACGCCACCACTGTCCATCCAGCACTATGGATGGCACTGCCTACATCTGGCTCTAATTAGTCCACGGTTGTGTTCAGCCGAATGACCTCTGCCGGGAACACTCAGAATGAGGTTCTGAGTTATTGCAACATAGGAGCGTTTCATTGCTCTCAAGGCTTCTTAGGAAAGAATTCCGGAATCTTGCTGCCGGCAAGCCTCCGGCTGTTCTGGGTGAACATCTCCATGTAAATCCCCCGTGGTTTCTTGTACACCCTTGAAATTTGGCCAGGTTATGCAGTTTGCATTGCTGCACAATTGCGCCTGCCTAGCTCTGCCGCGGTTGCAAACATTCAGGCATGGCTGCCAGATAGGCTGGTGCCCGTAGGACACGGCCAGCGGACTGGGAATATCTGCTTCTCGTTCTTCTCACCTGAGTGCTACTGATTCCAGCTTTGACAGCTACACTCTACTCAACCGGAGCAGTAAGTTGAACCTCAACTTATGGCACTTTGTGGAAGTGTTGATAACTGGATCTCAGTTGTTTGGCACGCCACCACTGTCCATCCAGCACTATGGACGTCACTGCCTACATCTGGCTCTAATTAGTCCACGGTTGTGTTCAGTCGAATGACCTCTGCCGGGAACACTCAGAATGAGGTTCTGAGTTATTGCAACATAGGAGCGTTTGACTTCTTTCAAGGCTTCTTAGGAAGAATTTCGGAATCTTGCTGCCGGCAGGCCTCCGGCGGTTCCGGGTGAACATCTCCTTGTAAATCCCCCGTGGTTTCTTGTACACCCGTGAAATCTGGCCAGGTTATGCAGTTTGCATTGCTGCACAATTGCGCCTGCCTAGCTCTGCCGCGGTTGCAAACATTCAGGCGTGGCAGCCAGATAGGCTGGTCCGCGGAGGACACGGCCAGCGGACTGGGTATATCTGCTTCTCGTTCTTCTCACCTGAGTGCTACTGATTCCAGCTTTGAAAGCTACACTCTACACAACCGGAGCAATAAGTTGAACCTCAACTTATGGCACTTTGTGAAAGTGTTGATAACTAGAGCTCAGTTGTTTGGCACGCCACCACTGTCCATCCAGCACTATGGATGGCACTGCCTACATCTGGCTCTAATTAGTCCACGGTTGTGTTCAGCCGAATGACCTCTGCCTGGAACACTCAGAATGAGGTTCTGAGATATTGCAACATAGGAGCGTTTCACTTCTTTCAAGGCTTCTTAGGAAGAATTTCGGAATCTTGCTGCCGGCAGGCCTCCGGCGGTTCCGGGTGAACATCTCCTTGTAAATCCCCCGTGGTTTCTTGTACACCCGTGAAATTTGGCCAGGTTATGCAGTTTGCATTGCTGCACAATTGCACCTGCCTAGCTCTGCCGCGGTTGCTAACATTCAGGCGTGGCAGCCAGATAGGCTTGTCCCCGTAGGACACGGCGAACGGACTGGGTATATCTGTTTCCCCTTCTTCTCACCTGAGTGCTACTGATTCCAGCTTTGACGGCTACAGTCTACTCAACCGGAGCAGTAAACTGAAACTCAACTGATGGCACTTTGTGAAAGTGTTGAGAACTAGAGCTCAGTTGTTTGGCAAGCCACCACTGTCCATCCAGCACTATGGTCGGCACTGCCTACATCTGGCTCTAATTAGTCCACGGTTGTGTTCAGCCGAATGACCTCTGCCGGGAACACTCAGAATGAGGTTCTGATTATTGCAACATAGGAGCGTTTCACTGCTTTCAAGGCTTCTTAGGAAAAATTTCGGAAACTTGCTGCCGGCAGGCCTCCGGCTGTTCCGGGTGAACATCTCCTTGTAAATCCCCGTGGTTTCTTGTACACCCGTGAAATTTGGCCAGGTTATGCTGTTTGCATTGCTGCACAATTGCGCATGCCTAGCTCTGCCGCGGTTACAAACATTCAGGTGTCGCACCCAGATAGGCTGCTCCCCGTAGGACACGGCCTGGGACTGGGTATATCTGCTTCTCGTTCTTCTCACATGAGTGCTACTGATTCCAGCTTTGACAGCTACACTCTACTCAACCGGAGTAGTAAAGTGAACCTCAACTTATGGAACTTTGTGAAAGTGTTGAGAACTAGAGCTCAGTTGTTTGGCACGCCACCACTGTCCATCCAGCACTATGGACGGCACTGCATACATCTGGCTCTAATTAGTCCACGGTTGTGTTCAGCTGAATGACCTCTGCCGGCAACACTCAGAATGAGGTTCTGAGTTATTGCAACATAGGAGCGTTTCACTGTTTTCAAGGCTTCTTAGGAAAGAATTCCGGAATCTTGCTGCTGGCAGGCCTCTGGCTGTTCCGGGTGAACATCTCCTTGTAAATCCCCCGTGGTTTCTTGTACAACTGTGAAATTTTTCCAGGTTATGCAGTTTTCATTGCTGCACAATTGCGCCTGCCTAGCTCTGCGGCGGTTGCAAACATTCAGGCGTGGCAGCCAGATAGGCTGGTCCCCGGAGGACACAGCCAGTGGACTGGGTATATCTGCTTCCCCTTCTTCTCACCTGAGTGCTACTGATTCCAGCTTTGACGGCTACACTCTACTCAACCGGAGCAGTAAACTGAAACTCAACTTATGGCACTTTGTGAAAGTGTTGAGAACTAGAGCTCAGTTGTTGGGCACGCCACCACTGTCCATCCAGCACTATGGACGGCACTGCCTACATCTGGCTCTAATTAGTCCACGGTTGTGTTCAGCCCAATGACCTCTGCTGCGAACACTCAGAATGAGGTTCTGAGTAATTGCAACATAGGAGCGTTTCACTGCTTTCAAGGATTCTTAGGAAAGAATTCGGGATTCTTGCTGCCGGCAGGCCTCCGGCTGTTCCGGGTGAACATCTCCTTGTAAATCCCCCGTGGTTTCTTGTACACCCGTGAAATTTGGCCAGGTTATGCAGTTTGCATTGCTGCAGAAGTTCACCTGCCTAGCTCTGCCGCGGTTGCAAACATTCAGGCGTGGCAGCCAGATAGGCTGGTCCCAGAGGACACGGCCAGCGGACTGGGTATATCTGCTTCTCATTCTTCTCACCTGATTGCTACTGATTCCAGCTTTGACAGCTACACTCTACTCAACTGGAGCAGTAAACTGAACCTCAACTGATGGCACTTTGTAAAAGTGTTGAGAAGTAGAGCTCAGTTGTTGGGCACGCCACCACTGTCCATCCAGCATTATGGACGGCACTGCCTACATCTGGCTCTAATTAGTCCATGGTTATGTTCAGCTGAATGACCTCTGCCGGCAACACTCAGAATGAGGTTCTGAGTTATTGCAACATAGGAGCGTTTCACTGCTTTCAAGGCTTCTTAGGAAAGAATTCCGGAATCTTTCTGCCGGCAGGCCTCCGGCTGTTCTGGGTGAACATCTCCATGTAAATCCCCCGTGGTTTCTTGTACACCCTTGAAATTTGGCCAGGTTATGCAGTTTGAATTGCTGCACAATTGCGCCTCCTTAGCTCTGCCGCGGTTGCTACCATTCAGGCGTGGAAGCCAGATATGCTGGTCCCTGTAGGACACTGCCAGCGGACTGATTATATCTGCTTCCCGTTCTTCTCACCTGAGTGCTACTGATTCCAGCTTTGACAGCTACACTCTACTCAACTGGAGCAATAAGCTGAACCTCAACTTATGGCACTTTGTGAAAGTGCTGAGAACTAGAGATCAGTTGTTTGGCACGCCACCACTATCCATCCAGCACTATGGACGGCAGGCGCAATTGTGCAGCAATGCAAACTGCATAACCTGGCCAAATTTCACGGGTGTACAAGAAACCACGGGGGATTTACAAGGAGATGTTCACCCGGAACAGCCGGAGGCCTGCCGGAAGCAAGATTCCGAAATTCTTCCTAAGAAGCCTTGAAAGAAGTGAAACGCTCCTATGTTGCAATAACTCAGAACCTCATTCTGAGTGTTCCAGGCAGAGGTCATTCGGCTGAACACAACCGTGGACTAATTAGAGCCAGATGTAGGCAGGGCCATCCATAGTGCTGGATGGACAGTGGTGGCGTGCCAAACAACTGAGCTCTAGTTATCAACACTATCACAAAGTGCCATAAGTTGAGGTTCAACTTATTGCTCCGGTTGTGTAGAGTGTAGCTTTCAAAGCTGGAATCAGTAGCACTCAGGTGAGAAGAACGAGAAGCAGATATACCCAGTCTGCTGGCCGTGTCCTCCGCGGACCAGCCTATCTGGCTGCCACGCCTGAATGTTTGCAACCGCGGCAGAGCTAGGCAGGCGCAATTGTGCAGCAATGCAAACTGCATAACCTGGCCAAATTTCACGGGTGTACAAGAAACCACGGGGGATTTACAAGGAGATGTTCACCCGGAACCGCCGGAGGCCTGCCGGCAGCAAGATTCCGAAATTCTTCCTAAGAAGCCTTGAAAGAAGTGAAACGCTCCTATGTTGCAATAACTCAGAACCTCATTCTGAGTGTTCCCGGCAGAGGTCATTCGGCTGAACACAACCGTGGACTAATTAGAGCCAGATGTAGGCAGTGACGTCCATAGTGCTGGATGGACAGTGGTGGCGTGCCAAACAACTGAGATCCAGTTATCAACACTTCCACAAAGTGCCATAAGTTGAGGTTCAACTTACTGCTCCGGTTGAGTAGAGTGTAGCTGTCAAAGCTGGAATCAGTAGCACTCAGGTGAGAAGAACGAGAAGCAGATATTCCCAGTCCGCTGGCCGTGTCCTACGGGCACCAGCCTATCTGGCAGCCATGCCTGAATGTTTGCAACCGCGGCAGAGCTAGGCAGGCGCAATTGTGCAGCAATGCAAACTGCATAACCTGGCCAAATTTCAAGGGTGTACAAGAAACCACGGGGGATTTACATGGAGATGTTCACCCAGAACAGCCGGAGGCTTGCCGGCAGCAAGATTCCGGAATTCTTTCCTAAGAAGCCTTGAGAGCAGTGAAACGCTCCTATGTTGCAATAACTCAGAACCTCATTCTGAGTGTTCCCGGCAGAGGTCATTCGGCTGAACACAACCGTGGACTAATTAGAGCCAGATGTAGGCAGTGCCATCCATAGTGCTGGATGGACAGTGGTGGCGTGCCAAAAAACTGAGCTCTCGTTCTCAACACTTTCACAAAGTGCCATAAGTTGAGGTTCAACTTACTGCTCCGGTTGAGTAGAGTGTAGCCGTCAAAGCTGGAATAAGTAGCACTCAGGTGAGAAGATGGGGAAGCAGATATACCTAGTCCCCTGGCCGTGTCCTACGGGGACCAGCCTATCTGGCTGCCACGCCTGAATGTTTGCAACCGCGGCAGAGCTTGGCAGGCGCAATTGTGCAGCAATGCAAACTGCGTAACCTGGCCAAATTTCACGGGTGTACAAGAAACCAGGGGGGATTTACAAGGAGATGTTCACCCGGAACAGCCGGAGGCCTGCTGGCAGCAAGATTCCGGAATTCTTCCTAAGAAGCCTTGATAGCAGTGAAACACTCCTATGTTGCAATAACTCAGAACCTCATTCTGAGTGTTCCCAGCAGAGGTCATTCGGCTGAACACAACCGTGGACTAATTAGAGCCAGATGTAGGCAGTGCCGTCCATAGTGCTGGATGGTCAGTGGTGGCGTGCCCAACAACTGAGCTCTAGTTCTCAACACTTTCAGAAAGTGCCATCAGTTGAGGTTCAACTTACTGCTCCGGTTGAGTAGAGTGTAGCCGTCAAAGCTGGAATCAGTAGCACTCAGGTGAGAAGAAGGGGAAGCAGATATACCCAGTCCCCTCGCAGTGTCCTACTGGGACCAGCCTATCTGGCTGCCACGCCTGATCTTTGCAACCCTCACCCTAAACCTCACCCTAACCCTAACCCTCACCATAAACCTAACCCTAACCCTCACCCACACTCTAACCCTCACCGTCACCCTATCACCCTTACCCTAACCCTCACCCACACGCTAATCCTCATCCTCACCCGAAGACTCACATTCACCCTAACCCTAAACCTCCCCCTAAACATGGCCCTAACCCTAACCATAATCCTAACCCTCATGCTAACCCTAAACCTCACCCTGAACCTCACCCTCACCCTAATCCTCACCCTAACCCTAACCCTAGTGCTTAAACTAAACATAACCCTCACCCTCACCGTAACCCTCATCCTAATCCTCACCTTCACCCTAGCCCTCACCCTAACCCTAACTCTACCCCTACCCCTAATCCTAACCCTCACCCTCACCCTCACCCTCAGCCTAACCCTAATCCTAACCCTAACCCTAAACCTCACCCTCACCCTAACCCTAACCCTAACCCTCACACTAAACCTAACCCTCAACCTAACCCTTAACAATACCCCTCATCCTAACCCTCACCCTCACCCTCAGCCTAACAATAACCCTAACCCTAATTCTAACCCTAACCCTCACCCCCACGCTAACCCTAACGCTAAGCCTAACACTCACCATAACCCTAACCGTACCCCTCACCCTAACCCTAACCCTAACCCTAACCATCACCCACACCTAACCCTCAATCATCAACTTAACCCTCACCCTAACCATAACCCTCACCCACACCATAACCCTAACCTTCACCCTAAACCAAACCCTCATTCTCACCTTAAACATCACCCAAAACCTAACCCTAACCCTAACCCTCACCCTAACCCTAACCCTTAGCCTAAACCTCACCCTAACTCTCACCCTAACCCTAAACTAAACCTAACCTTAATCCTCACCTTACTCCTCAACCTAACCCTAACCCTAACCTGCACCCTAACCCTAAAAATAACCCTAACCCTCACCTTCAGGCTAGCCCTCACCCTAACCCTAATCCTAAGCCTAACACTCACCCTAACCCTAACCCTAAACCTCAACCTCACATTACCCCTCACCCAAACCCTAACCCTAACCCAAACCCTAACCCTCACCCTCACCCTAACCCTAACCCTAACAGTACCCTCAACTTCACCCTAACCCTAACCCTAACCCTCACCCTAACCCTAACAATAACCTTAACCTTCACGTTCACCCTAGCCCACACCTTAACACTAATCTGAACCCTAACCCTCACCCTAACCCTAACCCTAACCCTCAACCTCGCACGAAAACTCACCCTAACTCTAACCCTAAGCCTCACCCTAAACCTAACCCTAACCCTAACCCTAATCCTAGCCCTCACCCTAACCCTCATCCTAATCCTAACCCTCACCCTTACCCTAAACCTCACCCTAACCCTAATCCTAACCCTAACACTCACCATCTCCCTCACCCTAACCCTCACCCTCACACTAACCCTCACCCTCACCCTAACCCTCACCCTAACACTAACCCTAATCCTAACCCTCACCCTAACCCTAAACCTCACCCTAACCCTAACCCTAACCCTAACTCTCATCCTAAAACTTATCCTAACACTGACGCAAACCCTAACCCTCACTCTCACCCTAACCCTCACCCTCACACTAACCATAACACTAACCCTAACTCTAACCCTCAAACTAACCCTAAACCTAACCCTAACCCTCACCCTAACCCTAACACTTAAACTAACCCTAAACTTCACTCTTACCCTCACTCTCACCCTTACCCTCACCCTAACCCTAACCCTTACCCTAACCCTCAACCGCACCCTAAAGCTCTCCGTCACCTTAACCCTAACCCTAAACCTAACCCTCACATTCAACCTAACACCTCACACTCACCCTCACCCTCAGCTTAACCCTAACCCTAACCCTAATCTTAACCCTAACCCTCATCCTCACTCTAACCCTCACCCTCACCCTTACCCTAAACCTAACACTAGCCATAACTGTAACAATAACCCTAACCCTAATCCTAACCCTAACCCTAACCCTCATCCTCATCCTAACCCTAACCCTAACCCTAAATCTCACCCTCACCCTTACCTCACACTCATCCTAACCCTAACCCTAATCCTAATCTTCACTCTAATCCTCACCCTCACCCTCACCTGCACCCTAACCCTCACCCTCACCCTAAACCTAACGTATATCTAACCTTAACCCTAACCCTAACCCTCACCTAAACCTAACCCTTACCCTCAACTTAACCCTCACCCAAACCGTAAGGCTAACCCTAACCCTCACCCTAACCATCACCCTAACCCTAACGTTATCTTTAACCCTGACCCTAACCCAAACCCTCACCCTAATCCTAAAACTAACCCCCACCCTAACCCACATCCTAAACTTGACCCTAATCCTATCCCTCACCCTAACCCTCACCCTCACCCTATCCCTCAACCTAACCCTTACCCTCACCCCGCATTACCCAAACCATCACCCTCACCCTCAGGCTAACCCTAACCCTTACCCTAATCCTAACCCCAAACCTCACCCTCACCCTAAACCTAACCCTAACCCTAAACCTAACCCTCAGGATAAACCTCACCCTAAACCTGACGCTAACCCTAACCCTCAATCTCAACATAACCCTCACCCTCACCCTCACCCTAACCCTAACCCTCACACAAAACCTAACCCTAACCCTAACCCTAACCCTAACCCTCAGTTTATACCTAACCCTAACCCTAACCCTAAACATCACCCTAACCCTCACCCTAACTCTAATCCCCACCCACACCCTAATCCTCACCATAACCCTAATCCTAACACTAAACCTAACCCTAACCTTCACCCTAAACCTCACCCTAATGCTAACCCTCACCCACACCCTCACCCTAAGCCTAACCCTAATCCTAACCCTAACCCTCATCCTCACCCAAACCCTAACCCTAAACCTCATCCTTACCCTCAACCTCACCCTTGCCCTCACCCTAACCCTAACCCTAACAATAATCCTAACCCTAACCCTAACACTAATCCTAACCCTCAACATAACCCTAATCCTAACCCTCACCCTAACCCTAACCCTCACCTAACCCTAACCCTTACCCTCAACTTAAAACTCACCCTAACCCTAAGGCTAACCCTAACCCTCACCTTCACCCGAACCCTCACTCTAACCCTTAACCTCACCCTAACACTAACCCTAACCCTAACCCTCACCTTCACCCTAACCATCACCCTAGTCATCACCCTAACCCTAACCCTAAACGTAACCCTGACCCTAACCCAAACCCTCACCCTAAGCCTAACACTAACCCTCACTCAAACCCACACGTAAACTTCACCCTAACCCTATCCCTAACCCTAACCCTCACACTCACCCTCACCCTCAACCTAACCCTTACCCTCACACTAACCATAACCCACACCCTCACCCTCAAGCTAACCCTAACCCTACCCCTAATCCTAACCCCAACCCTCACCCTCACACTAAACCTATCCCTAACTCTAAACCTAACTCTCATCCTAAACCTCATGCTAATACTAACCCTCACTCTCACCCTAACCCTCACCCTCACCCTAACCCTAACCCTACCGCTCACCCTAACACTAACCCTAACCCTAACCCTCATACTAAACCTAACCCTAACCCTAATCCTCACCCTCACCCAAACCCTCACACTAACCCTTACTCTCACCCTCACCATACACCTCACACTTACCCTAACCCTCACCCTAACCCTAAACCTAACCCTCACCCTCACCCTCACTCCCAGTCTAACCCTAACCCTAAGCCTAAATCTAACCTTAAACATCCCCTTCACCCTAACCCTAAACCTAACCATAACCCTATACTTCATGCTAACCCTAACCCTAACCCTAACCCTCACCCTCACCCTAAGCCTAACCCTAACCCTCACCCTAACCCTGAAGATAACCCTCACCCTAACCCAAACCATAACCCTCACCCTAACCCTAACCCTAAACCTCACCCTAACCCTAACCCTCAACATCACCCTAACCGTCATTCTAACCCTAACACTCACCCACACCCTAACCCTCACCCTCAACCGAAACCTCACCCTCGCCCTAATATTCACCCTCACCCTAAACATCACCCTAAACCTAACCCTCACCGTAACCCTAACACTAACCCTCACTCTAATCCTAACCCTCACCTTCACCCTAAACCTCACCCTCACCCTAACCCTAACAATAGCCCTAACCCTAACCTTCACCCTCACCCTCAACCTCACCCTCACCCTAACGCTAACCCTATCCCTCACCCTCACACTATCCATCACCCTAACAAGTATCCTCACCCTAATCCTAACCCTAACCCACTCACTAAACCTAACCCTAACCCTAACCTTAACCCTACCCCTCACCCTAAACCTCACCCTAACCCTAACCTAACCCTAATCCTCACCCTAACCCTAACCCTAGCCCTAACCCTCACCCTAACCCTAACCTTCACCGTCACCCAAACCCTCAACCTAAACCTAACCCTCACCCACACCCTAACCCTCACCTTCACCCTAACCCTCACCCTCACTCTAAACATCACCATATGCCTAACCCTCACCCTAACCCTAAACTTAACCCTCACACTAATCCTAACCTTCACTCTAAACCTCACCGTCACCTTAACCCTCACCCGAACTCTAACCCTTACCCTAACCCTCACCCTCACCCCAAACGTCTCCATGACCATAACCCTAAACCTAACACTTACCCACAAACTAACCCTCACTCTCACCCTCACCTTAAACCTCACCATAATCCTCACCCTTACCCTACACAACACCTTAAACCTAACCCTCACCCTAATGCTAAGCCTAAACCTCACCCTAAACTAAATCTCACCCTTACCCTCACCCTCACCTTCAGCCTAACCTAACCCTAACCCTAACCCTAACCCTAAACATCACCCTCACCCTCACACTAAACCTAACCCTAACCCTCACCCTAACCCTAACCATCACCCTCCCCCTCCCCCTCCCCCTCAGCCTAAGGCTAAACCTAACCCTAATCCTAACCCTAACCCTCACCCTCACCCTCACCCTAACCCTAACCTTAACCATAAACCTCACCCTCACCCTCACCCCATCCCTAACACTAACCCTCATTCAAACCCGAACCCTTACCCTAACCCTAACCCTCACACTCATCCTAAAAATCACCCTAAAACTAACCTTCAACCTACCCCTAACTCTAACACTCACCGAAACCCTAACCCTCACCCTTACCCTACCCCTAACCCTACCCCTCACCCTAACCCTAACCCTAGCCCTAACCGGAAACCTAACCCCAACCCTCACCCTAAACTTAACCCGCACCCTCAACTTCACTCACACAATCAGCCTAACCCTAACCCTAACCCGAACTCCAACCTGAACCCTCAACCTAACCCTGACCATCACCCTAATCCTAACCCTAACCCTAACCCTCACCCTCACCCTAACCCTCACCCTACCATTCACTCTAACCCTAACCTTAACCCTCACCCTCACCCTAAACCTCACCCTAACCCTTACCCTCACCCTAACCATAACCCACACCCTCACCCTCACCCTCAGCCTTACCCTAACCCTAACCCTAATCCTAACTCCAACCCTCACTCTCACCCTAACCCTAACCGTAACCCTAAACCTACCCTCAACCTAAACTTCACCCTCACCCTCATGCTAACGCTAACCCTCTCTTTCACCATAACCCTCACCCTCACCCTCACCCTCACCCTAACCCTAACCCTCACACAAAACCTAACCCTCACCCTAACCCTAACCCTAACCCTACACCTCACCCAAACACTAAGCCTAACCCTAACCCTCAAACTAACCCTAACCCTAACCCTCAAACTAACCCTAACCCTAACCCTAACACTCACCCTAACCTCACCCTAATCCTAACTCTAACCCTAACTCCCACCCTTACCCGAACCTTCACCCTAACCCTTACTCTCACCCTCACCCTAAACCTCATACTTACCCTAACCCTTACCCTAACCCTAACCCTAACCCTCACCCTCAGTCTCAGTCTAACCCTAACCCTAAGCCTAAATCTAACACTAAACATCTCTCTCACCCTAACCCTAAACCTAACCCTAACATTATCCTTCACGCTAACCCTAACCCTAACCCTCACACTAACCCTCACCCTAACCTTCACCCTAACCTTCACCCTAATGCTAACTCTAACCCTCACCCTAACCCTAACCCACACCCTAATCCTAACCCTAACCCTAACCCTAACCCTAACCCTAACCCTAACTCTCAAGGTAACACTAACCCTAACCCTAACAATAACCCTAACCCTAACACTAACTCTCACCCTAACCCTCATCTTCACCCTAACCCTAACCCTGACCCTAAACCTCACTCTCACCCTAACTCCCACCCTCACATCACCCTCACCCTCACATTTACCCTCAGCCTACCTCTCATTAGCACCCTAAACCTCACCCTAAACCTCACCCTAACCCTCACCCTAACTCTAAGCCTAACCCTCACCCTCACACAACCCTCACCCTAACGCTTACCCTCACCCTAATTCTAACCCTAACCCTAACCCTCAAACTAACCCTAACCTTCACCCTAACCCTAACCCTCACCCTAATCCTAACTCTACCCCTGAAGATAACCCTCACCCTATCCCAAACCCTAACCCTCACCCTAACCCTAACCCTAACCCTATTCTTCACCCTCACCCTAACCCTCAATGTCACCCTAACCGTCACTCTAACCTTAACCCTAACCCACACCCTAACCCTCACCCTCAACCGAAACCTCACCCTCACCCTAATACTCACCCTCACCCTAAACATCACCCTAAACCTAACCCTCACCCTAACCCTAACACTAACCCTCACCCTAAACCTAACCCTCACCTTCACCCTAACCCTCACTCTCACCCTAACCCTAACAATAACCCTAACCCTAACACTCACCCTCACCCTCAACCTCACCCTAAACCTAACGCTAACCCTAACCCTCACCCTCACACTATCCATCACCCTAACAAGTACCCTCACCCTAATCTTAACCCTAACCCTAACCCACTCACTAAACCTAACCCTCACACTAACCCTAACCCGACCCCTCAGCCTAAACCTCACCCTAACCCTAACCCTAACCCTAATCCTCATCCTAACCCTAACCCTAACCCTCACCCTCACCCTAACCTTCACCGTCACCCAAACCCTCACCCTAAACCTAAACCGCACCCACACCCTAACCCTCACCTTCACACAACCCTCACCCTCACTCTAAACATCACCATATGCCTAACCCTCACCCTAACCCTAAACTTAACCTTCACACTAATCCTAACGTTCACTCTAAACCTCACCGTCACCCTATTCCTCACCCTAAATCTAACCATCACCCACACTGTAACCCTCACCTTCACCCTAACCCTCACCCTCACCCTAAACATCACCCTATGCCTAACCCTCACCCTCACCCTAACCCTAACCCTCACACTAATACTAACCTCCATTCTACACCTCACCGTCACCCTAAGCCTCACCCTAACTCTAACCATTACCCTAACCCTCACCCGCACCCCAAACCTCTCCGTGACCATAACCCTAAACCTAAACATAACCCTTACCCACAAACTAACTCTCACTCTCACCCTCACCCTAAAACTCACCCTAATCCTCACCCTTAACTTCCACAACACCCTAAACCTAACCCTCAACCTAATGCTAAGCCTAAACCTCACCCTAAACTAAACCTCACCCTTAACCTCACCCTCACCCTCACCCTAACCCTGACCATCACCCTAATCCTAACTCTAACCCTAACCCTCAACCTCACCCTAACCCTCACCCTAACCCTTACCCTCACCTTAATGCTAAACCTAACCCTAACCCTCAACCTCACCCTAACCATCACCCTAACCCTAACTCTAACCGCAACCCTGACACTAACCCAAAACCTCACCCTAACCCTTACCCTAACCCTCACCCTAACCCCAATCCTCACCGTCAACCTAATTCTCACCCTAACCCTAACCCTAACCCTTACCTAAACGAAACCCTCACCATAAACCTCAGCCTCACCTTAACCATTACCCTAATGCTAAAACCAACCCTCACCCTCAACCTCACCCTCACCCTCACACTAAAACTGACCCTCACCCTAGCCCTCATCCTCACCCTCAGCCTAACCTAACCCGAACCCTAATCCTAAACCTAACCCGAACCCTCACCCTCACCCTCACCTTAACCCTCACCTTATCTTAACCATCACCCTAACCCTAACCCTCACCCTCAACCTCACCTTCACCCTAACCCTTAGCCTCACCCTAAACCTAACACTAAACCTAACCCTCACACTAACCCTGAACTTCACCCTAACCCTAACTGTAAACTTAACTCTAACCCTCACCTTCACCCTCACCCTCACCCTCAGACTAACTCTAACCCTCACCCTAATCCTAAACCTAACTCTCAACTTCATTCTCAATCTGAACCTAACCCTAACCCTGAATCTAATCCTCACCCAAACCCTAACCCTAACCGAAACCCTAACCCTAAACCTCACCCTAACCCTAACCTAACCCTCACCCTCACCCTAAACCTAACACTAACCCTAACCCTCACACTAATCCAAACCCTCACCCTAACCCTAACCCTCACCCTAACTCTAACCCTAAAACTAACCCTCACCAACACCCTCACCCTCACCCTCAGCCTAACTCTATCCCTAAACCTAACCCTAATCCTAAACCTAACCCTCACCCTGAACCCCAACCTAAAACTAACCCTGAACCTAACCCTAACCCTCACCTTCACCCTAACCCTCACCCTAACTCTAACCCTAACCCTCACCCTAACCCTCACCCTAACACTCACCCTAATCCTAACCCTAACCCTAACCCTCCACCTAACTCTAACCCTAACCCTACACTAACCCTACACCTAACCCTAACAAAAACCTTCACCTACACTTCACCTTCATCCTAACCCTAACCCTATCCCTATCCCTAACACTCACCATACCAATCACCCTATCCCTACCCTAACCGTAACACTCACCCTCACGCGAACCCTCACTGCAAAGGTAACCCTCACCCTAAAACTCACCCTAACCCTTACCCTAATCCTAATCCTAACCCTAACCCTAACCCTCCACTAACCCTAACCCTCACCCTCACCCTAACCCTAACCCTAACCCTCACACTAACCCTAATCCTAACCCTCACTTTAACCCTCACCCTAACCCTCAACCTCACCCTAAACCTCACAGTCACCCTAACCCTCACCCTAACCCTAAGCCTCACCCACATCCTAACCCTAACCGTTAATCGAACCCTCACCCTCACCCTAAACATCACCCTCACCCTAACCATCACCCTAACCCTAAACCTAACCCTCACCCTAAACCTAACCCTCACCCTCACCCTAAGCCTAATCCTAACCCTAATTCTAATCCTAACCCTAAACCTCACCATCACCCTCACCCTAACCCTAAGCCTAACCCTTACCCTAAACCTAACCTTGACCCTCACCCTCACCCTCACCCTCACCCTAAACCCAACTTTGACCCTCACCCTAACCCTAAACCTAACCCTCACACTAACCCTAACCCTAAACCTCACACTAACCCTAACACTTACACTAACCCTCACCCTCACCCTAAACCTCAACCTAACACTTACCCTCAACCCAACCCTAACCCTAACCCTAAACCTAATCCTCACACTAAACCAAACCCTCACCCTAACTCTAACCCTACCCCTCTCCCTAAACCTCATCCTAACCCTAACCCTAACCGTAACACTCAACTTAACCCTAACCCAAACCCTAACCCTAAACCTCACCCTAACATTAACCGTCACCCTCACCCTCACTCTCAGCCTCACCCTAACTCTAACCCTAACCCTAACCCTAACCCTAACCCTATCCCTCACCCTAACCCTAACCCTAACACCAACCCTCACCCTAAACTTAACCCTTACGCTAACGCTAACCCTAACCCTCATCCTCACCCAAATCCGAACCCTAAACCTTATTCTCATCCTAACACTAACCCTAACCCTAACCCTCACACTAACCCTAGCCCTTACCCTAACCCTAACCCTCACCTTTAACTCTCACCCTAACCCTCACCCTCACCCTAACCCTCACCCTCACCCTAATCCTAACCCTCGCATGAACCCTCACCCTCACCCTAAACATCACCCTCACCCTAACCCTCACCCTAACCCTAACGCTAACCCTAAACTTCACCCTCAACTTAAGCCTCACCCTAACCCTTACCCTCACCCTAACCCTAACAATAATCCTAACCCTATTCCTCACAATAACCCTCACCCTAACCATAACCCTCACCTTTACCCTATCCCTAAACCTAAACGTCACCCTAACGATAACCCTAACCCTCACCCTCACCCTAACGGTCTCCGTCATCATCACCTTCACCCTAACCCTACCCCTCACCCACACGCTAACCCTCACCCTCACCCACACCCTCATCCTAACCTTCACACTCACCCTAACACTAAACCTAACCCTTAACCTCAACCTAACCCTAACCCTTACCCTAACCCTAACCCTCACACTAACCCTAACCCTCATCCTAAACTTAACCCTACCCTTCACCCTCACCCTCATCCTAACCCTAAACCTAAACCTAACCCTCACCCTCACGATCATCCTACCCCTACCCCTAACCCTAAACCTAACCTTGACCCTCACCCTCACCCTCACCCTAACACTAACCCTCAACCTTAACGCTCACCCTAACCCTCACACTCACCCTAAACCGCACAGTCACCCTAACCCTCACCCTAACCTAAGCCTCACCCACACCATAACACTAACCCTCACCCTCAACCTAAACATCACCCTCACCCTAACCCTAAAACTAACGCTCACCCTCACCCTCACCCTCACCCTAACCCTAACGCTAAACCTAACCATAATCTTCACCCTAAAACGCACTCTAACCCTAACCATTACACTAACCCTAACCCTCACCCTACTCCTCACCCTAACCCTAACACTCACCCTAACCCTCAACCTAACCCTAACCCTAACCCTCAACCTCACCCTAACCTTCACCCTAAACCTTACTCTCACCCTAACTCTAAACCTAAACTTAACCCTCACACCAACCCTAACCATCACACGAACCCTAACCCTCACCCTAAACCTCTACCTCACTGTAACCCTCACCCTCACCCTAACCCTTCCCTTAAACCTAACTCTAAACCTAACCCTCACCCTAACCCTTACCCTAACCCTAACGCTAACCCTAACCTTCAACCTCACCCTAAACCTCAGCCTAACCCTTAACCTCACCCTAAACCTAACTCTAACCCTAACCCTAATCCTCACAATAACCCTACCCCTAACCATAACCTCACCCTAACCCTCACCCAAACTCTATCTCTAAACCTTACCTTCACGCAAACGCTAACCCTAAACCTAACCCTCACCTTCACCCTAACCCTACCCCTCACCAACAACCTAAACCTCACCCTCAACCTCACCCTCACCCTATCCCGCACCCTCACCCGAAATATCATCCTAACTCTAACCCTCACCGTAAACCTAAACCCTACCCTAACCCTAACCCTAACCCTAACACTCACCCTAACCCTAACCCTAACAGTGACCGAAACTCTCACCCTAACCCTCACCCTAACTGTAATGCTAACCCTAACCCTCACCATCACCCTAATCCTCACCCTCACTCTTATCCTCACACTAACCCTAACCTTAACCCAAACCCTCACACTAACCCTAACCCTCACCATAATCCTAAACCTACCCCTCACCCTAACCCTAGACCTAATCCTAACCCTAACTGTCACCCTCACCCTCACCCTCACCCTAACCCTAACCCTAACCCTAACCCTCACACTAACATAACCCACACTCTAATCCTAACCCTACCCCCATCCTAACACTCACCCTACCAGTAACCCTAACCCTAAGCCTCACCCTATCACTAACCCTAATGTTGACCCTCACCCTCAACCTAGCTCTCATGCTAACACTAACCCTAACCCTAACCCTCACGCTTACCTTAACACTCACCCTCACCCTATCCCTCACCGTAACCCTAATGTTAACTGTAACCATAATTCTCCCCCTAACCATCCCCCTAACCTTAACCCTAAGCCTTAACCTAATCCTCACCCTAACCCTAACCCTAACACTCATCCTAACCCTTACCTCACCCTAACCATCACCCTAACCGTTACCCTAAAACTAACCCTCACCCTAACCCTAACCCTAACCCTAACACTCAACCTAACACTAACCCTCACCCTACCCCTCACCCTCAGCCTAACCCTCAACCTAACCCTTAACCTCAACCTCACCTTAACCCTTTCCCTAACCCTAACCCTCACACTAACCCTAACCCTCATTCTAACCCTAACCCTACCCCTCACCCTCACCCTCATCCTAACGCTAAACCTAAAATTCACCCTGACCATAAACCTCATCATAACCCTAAACCTAACCCTCACCCTCACCCTAAAACTCAACCTAACCCTTACATTCAACCTAACCTAAACCCTAAACTTAAACCTAACTCTCACACTAACACTAACCCTCCCCCTAACAATAACCCTAACAGTAACCCTCACCCTAACCCAAATCCTAAACCTAAACATAGCCCTAAACCTCACCCTAACCCTAACCCTAACCCTAACCCTAAACTTCACCCTAAACCTAAACCTAACCCTCACCCTCACCGTCACTCTCAGCCTCACCTTAACCCTAACCCTAATCCTAACCCTAGCACTCACCCTCACCCTCACCCTAACTCTAACCCTAACCCTAACAATAACCCTCACCCTCATCCTAACCGAAACCTCACAATAACCCTAAACCTCACCCTAACCCTAACTGTAAACCTCACCCTAACCCTAACCTTAACCCTAACCCTAATGCTAAGCCTAACCTTAATCCTTACCAAAACACTCACCCTAACCCTAACCTGAACCCATACCATCACACTAACCCTCATTCTAAACCTTACCCTCAACCTAAGCCTAACACTAACCCTCACATTAACCCTAACCCTCACCATAAACCTCACCCTACACCTCACCCTAACACTCATCCTAATGCAAACTCTAAACCTAACCCTCAATCTAACCCTAACCCTAACCCTAACTGCAAACCTCACCCTAACCCCTACCCTCACCCTCACCCTCACTCTCAGCCTCACCCTCACCCTAACTCTAATCCTAAACCTAGCCCTCACCCTCACCCTAACTCTAACCCTAACCCTAACCCTTACCCTCACCCTAACCTTAACCCTAACATTAACCCTCACCCTAAACCTAAACCTTAAACCCTCACGCAAACGCTAACCCTAACCC
Organism: Dipodomys merriami; assembly: GCF_024711535.1. Taxonomy (NCBI): domain Eukaryota; kingdom Metazoa; phylum Chordata; class Mammalia; order Rodentia; family Heteromyidae; genus Dipodomys; species Dipodomys merriami. The sequence continues at coordinate 4,421,762 of NW_027206513.1, read as the reverse complement.
TCATCCTCAACCTAAACCTCACCCTAACCCTTATTCTCACCCTAACCCTAAATCTAACCCTAACCCTCACACTAACCCTAACACTAACCCTCACCCTCACCCTCACCTTCACCCTAACCCTTACCCTCACCCTAAACCTAACACTAAACCTAACCCTCACACCAACCCTGAACTTCACCCTAACCCTGAAGCTAACCCTATCCCTAAACCTCACCCTCACCCTTAGCCTAACCCTAACCCTAACCCTAATCCTAACCCTAACCCTCACCTTCACGGTAGCCATCACCCTAACCCTAATACTAACCCTAACCCTCATCCAAATCCTAACTAGAACCGTTATCCTAAACCTCACCCTAACCGTCCCCCTAACTCTCTCACCCTAAACTTAACCCTAATTCTAACCCTCATCCTAACACCAACCCTCACCCTAAACCTCACCCACACCAAAATCCTCACCCTAACACTTACTCTCATCTTAACCCTAACCCTAACACTAAACCAAACACTCACCCTCACCCTCACCCTAACCCTAACGCTAACCCTAAACTTAACCCTCACCCGCCCTCTACCCTAACCCTAACCCTAACCCTGACCCTGACCCTCACCCTAACCCTAAAACTCAACCATACCCTCACCCTAACCCTAAGCCTAACACTAAACCAATCACCCTCACCCTCACCCTAACCTTCACACTCACGCTCAACCTCAACCTAAGCCTAACCCTAAACCTAACCCTCACCTTCAACCTCACCCTAACTCTAAACCTAACCCTAAACCTAACCCTCACCCTCAACCTCACCCTAACCTTAACCCTATCCCTAAACCTCACCCTAAACCTAAACCTAAACCTAACCCTCACCTAACTCTAAACCTAACCCATACCCTCACCTCAACCTAACCCTCATCGTCACCCTAACCCTCACCCTATCCCCAACCCTCACCCTCACCCTAACCCTCACCCAAACCCTTACCCTCACCCTGACCCTAAACCTAACCCTCACCCAAACCCTTGCCCTCACCCTAACCCTCAACATAACCTAACTGTTATATTAACCCTAACCCTCATCCTAATCCTGTCCCTACCCCTCACCCTAACCCTTATCCTAACCCTAACCCTAACCCTAACCCTCACCCTAACCCTAACCATAACCATAACCCTAATTCTCACAATAAACCTAACCCTCACCCTAACCCTAACCCTACTCCTCAGCCTAAAGCTCACCCTAACCCTAACCCTAACCCTATTCCTCACTCTATCCCTCACCCTAACACTCACCCTCACCTTAGCCCTCACCCTAACCCTAACTCTAACCCTAAACCGCACCCCAAAACTAATGCTAACCCTAACCCTCACCCTCACCCTAACCCTCACACTTACCCTTAACCTTAAGCTAAACCTATACCTCACCCTCACCCTAAACCTAACTCTAACCCTTACCCTCACCCTAAATCTCACCCTAACCCTAACACTAACCCTCACCATCACCCTTACCCTAAACCTAAGCATAACCCTAACCCTAACCCTTACCCTGACCTCACCCTAATCCTAACCCTAACCCTCTCCCTCAACCTCACCCTAATCCTAACCCTAACCCTAACCCTAACCCTATCCCTAACCCTCAACTCACCCTAACTCTAACCCTCACCCTAACCCTCACCCTCACCCTAAACCTAAACCTAACCCTAACCCTCACCCTCACCCTAACCCTTACAATAATCCTTACCCTCACCCTCAACCTAACCCTAACCATAACCCTCACACTAACCCTAAGCCCCATCTTAACCTGAACCCTAACCATAACACTCACCCTAACCCTAACCCTCACCCTCACCCTTACCCTAAACCTAAGCCTAACCCGAACCCTAACCCTAACCCTAACACTCACCCTCACCGGAAACCTAACCCTAACCCTAACCCTAACCCTCCCCCTCCTCATCACCCTAACCCTAACCCTATCCCTAACCCTCACCCAAACCCTAACCCTCACCCTAAACCTAACCCTAAAAATAACCCCAACCGTAACCCTAACACCAAACCTAATCCTAAACCTCACGCTAACCCTAACCCTAACATTAACACTAAACCTCACCCTAACCCTAACGCAAACCCTTATCCTAACCCTACCCAAAAACCTAACCCTAACGCTCACCCTCACCCTAGCCTTCACCCTCACCCTAACCCTAACCTTAACACTAAACCTCACCCTCACCCTAACCTTAATGATAACCCTAACCCTCACCCTCAGCCTAACCCTCACCCTAACCCTTACCCTCACCCAAAACCTGACCCTCACCCTCACCCTAACCCTCACCCTAATCCTAACCCTCACCCTCACGTTAACCCGATCACTCCTCCTAAACCTAAACCTCACCCTCACCCTCACCCTAACTCTAACCCTCCCCGTCACCCTTAACCTCACCATCAGCCTAACCCTAACCCTTACCCTAATGCTAACCCTAACCCTCACCCTCATCCTAAATCTAACCATAACCCTAACCCTAACCCTTACCCTCACCCTCACTGTAACCCTAATACTTACCCTAAGCCTCGCCCTAAACATCACCTTCACCATAATCCGCAAACTAACCATAACCCTAACCCTTACCTAACCGAAACCCTCACCCTCACACTCACCCTCCATCTAACCCTCACCCTCACACTAGCGCTCACCCTAACTCTCACCCTAACCCTCACGCTCACTCTCACGTTCAGCCTAACCCTAACCCTAACCCTAACTCTAACCCTCACCCTAACACTAACCCTAAACTTAACACTAACCCTAAACTTCACCCTCACCCTCACCCTCAGTCTAACTCTAACCCTAAACATTATCATAAACCTAACCCTCACCCTCACCCTCTCCCTCAACCTAAACCTAACCCTAAACCTCACCCTCACCCTCACCCTCACCCTCACCCTAACCCTCACCCTAACCCTAACCCTAAAAATAAGCCTCACCGTAACCCTAACCCTAACCCTAAACCTCACCCTAACCCTAACACAAACCCTTATACTCACCCTATCCCTAAACCTAATCCTAATGCTCACCCTCACCGTAGCCCTCACCCTCACCCTAACCCTAACCCTAACCCTGAACCTCACCCTCACCCTAACCTTAATGCTAACCCTAACTCTCACCCTCAGCCTAACCCTCACCCTAACCCTTACCCTCACACAAAACTTAACCCTCACCCTCACCCTAACCCTCACCCTAACCCTAAAACTCACCCTCACCCCAACCCTAACCCTAACCCTAACCGTCAAGCTCACCCTCTCCCACACCCTAACCCTAACCCTAACCCTCACCCTAACCCTCACACTAAAACCAAACCTCAGCCTAAACCTAACCCTCACCCTCATCCTAACCCTAATCCTAACCCTAACCCTCAACCTCACCCTCACCCTCACCCTAACTCTAAACCTAACCCTCATGCTAACCCTGACCCTAACCCTAATGCTTACGCTAACCCTCACCCTCACCCCAACGCTCACCCTAACCTTAACCCTCACCCTAACCCTTACCCTAACCCTAAAGCTAACCCTCACACTAAACCTAAACCTCACCCTAAACCTAAATCTATCCCTCAGCCTAACCCTCACCTATTCCTAAACCTAATACTCACCATATCCCTCACCCTAACCCTAACAATCACCCTCACCCTAGCCCTCACCCTAACCCTCACCCTAACCTTAAACCTCACTCTAATCCTAACCCTTACCCTAACCCTAAACCTAACCCTCACCCTAGCCCTCACTCTAAACCTAACACTAACCCTAACCCTCACCCTAGCGCTAACCCTAACTCAAACCCTAACCCTCACCCTCACCCTCACCATCACCTTAACATTCACCTAATCCTAACCCTCACCCACACCCTAACCCTCAGCCTCACCAAAACACTCACCCTCACCATCACCCGCACCCTAACATTTTTGGTCAACCCTAAGACTCACACAAACGCTAACCATCACCCTAACCCGAACCCTATCCCACACCCTAACCCTCACCCGAACCATCACCCTCAACCTAACCCTCATCATCACCCTAAACATCACCCTAACCCTAACCCTCACCCTAATGCTAACCCTAACCCAAACTCAAACCCTCACACTCACCCTAACCCTCACCGTGAACCTAACTCACCCTAACCCTATCACCCATAACCTAACCGTCACCCTCACCAAAACCCTCACCCTAACCCTCACCCTCACCCTAAATATCACCCTAACCCTAACGCTTAACCTAACCCTAACCGTAACCCTCACCCTAACCCTAACCCTCACCCTAACCCATTTCCTCAACCTAACCCTAAGTCTAACTTTAACAATCACACAGACCCTAACTGTCACCGTAACCCTCACACAAACCCTCACCCTCACCCTCACCCTCACCCTCACCCTAAAAATCACCCTCACCCCAAACCTCACCCTAACCCTAACCCTTACCTAAATGAAACACTCCCCCTCCCCCGCCCCTCCCCCTAAACCTCACTCTAACCCTTACTGACACCCTAACCCTAACCCTAATCCTAACCCTCACACTAACCCTAACCCTCACCCACACCCTAACCCTAACTCTAACCCTAAACCTAAACCTAACCCTAACTCTCACCCTAAACCTCACCCTCAACCTCAACCTCACCCGAAGCCTAACCGTAACCCTAAACCTAAACCTAAACCTCACCCTGACCCTCACCCTAACCCTAACCCTAATCCTCACACTAACCCTAACCCTATCCCTACACTCACTTTAACCCTAACACTCACCCTAACCCTCATCATAACCCTAACGCTAACTCCAACACTCACCCTCACCCTAACCGTCACCCTAACCCTTTTCCTCACCCTAACCCTAACCCTAACCCTAACCCTCACACAAACCCTAACCCTCATAATAACTCTAAACCTATCCCTGATCCTAACCCTCACTCTACCCTAACTCTAACCCGAACCCTCACCCTAACCCTAACCCTAACACTAACCCTAACCCTCACCCTCACCCTAACCCTAACCCTAACCCACACCCTCACCCTCACCTCCCTAACGCTCAGCCTAATCTTGACCCTAACTATTATCTTAACCCTAACCCTCAACCTAACAATCACCCTATACCTAACCCTAACCCTAACACTCACCCACAACTTCACACTCATCCTAACCCTAACCCTAACAATAACCCTAACCCTAACCCTATACCTAACACTTACCCTCACCTTAACCCTAACCCTAGTCCTACTCCCAAACCTAACCCTAATTCTAAACCTCACCCTTACCCTAACCGTCACCCTCACCCTAGCCCTCACCCTAATACTCACGCTAACCCTTACCCTCACTCTCACACTAACCCTCATCCTAACCCTTAACCTCAACCTAACCCTAATCCTAAATTTAATCCTAACCCTCACACTAAACCTAACCCTCAGCCTAAACCAAACCCTCACTCTCATCCTAAACCTAACCCTAACCCTAACCCTCACCTTCACCCTCACCCTAGCTATAACCCTAATCCTCACGCTAACCCTAAGCCTAACCCTAATGCTAGCCCTAACCCTCACCCTCATCTTAACCCTCACCCTAACCCTAACCCTAACCCTCACACTGAACCTAACCCTCACCCTAACCCTAACCCTACCCCTTAGCCTAAAACACACCCTAAACGTAAACCTGAACCTATCCCTCACCCTAACCCTCACACTCACCCTCACCCTAGACCTCACATTAACCCTAACCATAAACCTAAACCTCACCCTCAAGCTAATGCTAACCCTCACACTAACCCTAACCCTCACTCTAATCCTATCCCTACCCCTCAGCCTCACCCTCACCCTAACCCTAACCCTCACCCTCACCCCAACCCTAACTCTAACCTTCACCCTAACCCTCACCCTAACCCTAACGCTAACTCTAACACTGACCCTCACCCTAAACCTCACCCTAAACTTTACCTTCACCCAAACCCTAACCCAAACCCTAACTCTAATACTCACGCTAAACCTATCCCTAACCCTAACCCTAACCCTAACCCTAAAGCTCAACCAAACCCTAATCCTAATCCTAAATCACACCCTAATGCTAACCGTAACCCAAATCCTCACCCTCACCCTAACCCTCACCGTCACCCAAAACCTGACCTTATCCCTAAACCTCCACACCCTAACCCTCACCATAACCCTAACGCTAACACCAACCCTCACCCTCACCCTAACCGTCACCCTAAACCTTTTCCTCACAATACCCTAACCCTAACCCTCACACAAACCCTAATCCTCACCCTAACTCTAAGCCTATCCCTGAACCTAACCCTCACCCTACCCGAACCTTAGCCCTAACCCTCACCCTAACCCTAACCCTGTCACTCACCCTCACACTCACCCTAACCCGAACCCTAAACTGAACCCTCACCCTCACCCTAACCCTCACACTCACCGTCACTCTCACCTAACCCTCGACCTCACCCTAAGCCTCACCCTAACCCTAAACCTCACCCTTAGCCTAACCATCAACCTAACACTTACCCTCACCCTAACTCTAACCCTAATCCTAACCATAACCCTAACACTAACCCTCACCCTCACCCAAACACTAACCCTCACCCTCACCCTCACCCTCACCCTAAACGTAAGCCTCACCCTCATCCTAACCCTCACCCTAACCCTTACCCTCACCCTAAACCTAAACCTAATCCTAATCCTAACAGTCACACTAACCCTAACCCTCACCATAACCCTAACCCTAACACTAACCCTAACCCTCACCCTCACCCTCAGACCAACACTAAACCTAATCCTAACCCTAACCCTCACCCTCAACCTCACCCTAAACGTAACCCTAACACTCATCCTCAACCTCACCTCAACCTCATTAATCATAACCCTAACAATAACCCTAACCCTAACCCTAACCTTAACCCACACCCTAACTGTAACCTAACCCTAACCCTAACACTCACCCTAACCCTATCCCTCACCCTCACCCTCAACCTAAGCCTAACCCTAACCCAAACCTAATGATAAACCTAAACCTGACCCTCAACCTCACCCTAACCCTAACCCTCACCCTAAACCTCAACCTAACCCCAACCATAAACCTAACCCTCACCCTCAGCCTCACCCTAACCCTCACGGTCACACTAACCCTGAACCTAACCCTAACCCTCACCCACACAGTAACCCTCACCCTCAACCTCACCCTCACCCTAATGCTAACCCAAAACCTAACCCTAACCTCACCCTTACACTCAGACAAACCCTAACCCTAACCCTAATCCTAACCCTAACCCTAACCCTCACCCTAAACCTAACCCTAAACCTCACCCTCACACTCACCCTAACCCTAACAATAACCTTAACCCTAACCCTCACCCTCACCCTAATCATCACCCTAATTCTAACCCTAACCTCACCCTCAACTTCACCCTAACCCTAACCCTAAACCTAACCCTCATCCTCAACCTCACTCTCACCCTAACCCTAACCCTAACCCTCACCCTCACCTTTAACCTCACCCTCACACTCAACCTAACCCTAACCCTCATGCTAACAATAGCCCTAACCCTAATGCTAACCCTAACCCTCACCCTCACCCTCACCCTCACCCTCACGCTAACACTACCCCTCAGCCTAAACCTCACCCTAACCCTAACCCTAACACTAATCCTCACCCTGTCCCTCACCCTAACCCTAACACTCATCCTCACCCTAGCCTTCACCCTAACCCTAACCCTAACCCTAAACCTCACCCTAAAACTAAACCTAACCCTCACCCTCACCCTAAACCTCACTCTTACCCTTACCCTCACCCTAACCCTCACCCTAAAGCTAACGCTCACCCTCACCCTAACCCTCATCGTAACCCTAAACCTAACCCTCACCTTAACCTTCACTCCAATCTTAACCCTAAACCTAACACTCAACCTCACCCTAACCCTCAACCAACACCTTACCCTCACCCTCACCCTAACGCTAACCCTAACCCGAACCCCCACACTAACCCCAACACTCACACTAATCCTATCCCTACTCTTCAGCCTCACACTCATCCTAACCCTAACCCTAACCCAACACTCACCCTAACCTTAAACTTAACCCTAACCCTCACCCTCACCCTTAACCTCACCCCCACCCTCACCCTAACTCTAACCCTAATTATCATGCTAACAATAGCCCTAACCCTAATGCTAACCCTCACCTTCACCCTCACCCTCACCCTCAACCTCACCACCACACTCACCCTAAATCTAACCCTAACTATCATGCTAACAATAGACCTAACCCTAATGCTAACCCTAACCCTCACCCTCACCCTCACCCTCAACCTCACCTGCACCCTCACGCTAACACTACCCCTCAGCCTAAACCTCAAGCTAACCCTAACCCTAACACTAATCCTCACCCTGTCCCTCACCCTAACCCTAACCCTAACCATAAACCTCACCCTAAAACTAATGCTAACCCTAAACCTCACCCTCACACTAACCATCACCCTAACACTTACCCTTATGCTAAATCTAACCCTCACCCTCACCCTAAACCTCACTCCAAAAATTCCCCACACCCTAACCCTCACCCTAAAGCTAACCCTCACCATCACCCTAACCCTCATCGTAACCCTAACCCTAACCCTAAACCTAACCCTCACCCTAACCTTCACTCTAATCCTAACCCTAATCCTAACACTCAACCTCACCCTAACCCTCAACCAACCCCTTACCCTCACCCTCACCCTAGCGCTAACCCTAACCCTAATCCTCACACTAACCCCAACACTCACATTAATCCTATCAATACTCCTCAGCCTCACCCTCATCCTAACCCTAACCCTAACCCAACACTCACCCTAAACCTAACCCTAACGCTCACCCTCACCCTCAACCTCACCCTCGGCCTAACCCTAACACTAAACCTAATCCTAACCCTAACCATCACCCTCACCCTCAGTCTAACTCTAACCCTAATCTTAACCCTAACCCTCACCCTCACCCTCACCTTAACCCTAACACTATCCCTAACGTTCACCCTAACCCTAACACTCACCCTAACCCTCACCCTCACCCACACCCTCAGCATAACCCTAACCCTCAACCTCACTCTAACCCTAACCCTTTACCTCACCCTAACCCTAACCCTAATCATAACTCTAACCTTCATACTAACCCTAACCCTAACACTAACACTAAACCTAACCCTCACCCACAACCTAAACCTCACCCTAAGACCAACCCTAACCCTTACCCTAATCTTAACCCTAACCCAAGCCCTCACCCTCACCCTCACCGTAATCCTAAACCTAACCCTAACCCTCACCTTTACCCTAACCCTCATCCTAACTGTTATCCTCAACCTTTCCCTAACCTTTACCCTAAACCTAACCCTCACTCTAAACCTAACCCTTACCCTAACACTCACCCTAACACTAAATCTAACTTTAACCCTCACCTTCACCCTAAACTTCACCCTAACCCTTACCCTCACCCTAACCCTAACCCTAACCCTAATCGTAACCCTAAACCTAACCCTCAGCCTAGCCCTCACCCTAACCCTAACCCTAACACTCACTCTAACGCTAAACCTAAAACAAACCCAAACCATCACCCTCACCCTAACCCTCACCATCATCCTAACCCTCACCCTAACCCTAACCCTCTCCCACACCCTAATCCTCACCCTCACCAAAACCCTCACCCTATCCCTAACCCTCACCCTCACCCTAAACATCACCCTAACCCTAATCCTAACAGTAACCCTCACCCTAACCCTAAGCCTAACAATAACCCTAAACCTAATAATAACCCTAACCCTAACCCTAAACCTCACCCTAACCCTAAACCTCACCCTAACCCTAAACTTAACCCTAACGCTAAACCTAACACTCACCCTCACCCTAACCCTCACCGTAATACTTTTCATCACCCTAAACCTAACCCTAAGTTTAACACTCACACAAAAACGCTAACCCTCACCCTAATCCTCACATACACCCTCACCCTCACCCTCAGCCTCAGCCTTATCCTCACCCTAAACATCACCCTAAACCAAACACTCACCCTAACCCTAACCCTAACATTCACCCTAACCCTAACCCTCACCCTAACCCTCACCCTCACCCTAAACCTCACTGAAACCCGAACCCTTACCTAACCGAAACCCTCACCCTCACCCTCACCCTAAACCTCACCCTAACTCTTTCCTTCACACTAACCATAACCCTAACCCTCACCCTCACACTTACCTTAAACCTAACCCTAACCATAACACTCAACCTCACCCTCACCCTCACCCTAACCCTAACCCTAACAATAACCCTAATCTTCACCCTAAGCATAACCCTAAACCTCACCCTCACCCTAACCCTAAACCTAACCCTAACAATCACCCTCACCCTAGACTTCACCCTAATACTCACGCCAACCCTAACCCTCACTCTCACACTAACCCTCATTCTAAACTTTACCCTCACCCTAACCCTAACCCCAAAGCTAACCCTAACCCTCACACTAAATCTAACCCTCAGCCTAAACTTAACCCTAACCGTCATCCTAAAACTAAACCTATCCCTCACACTAACCCTAATCCTCATCCTAATCCTATACCTATCCCTCAGCCTCACCATCATCCTAACCTTAACCCTAACCCTCACCATAACCCTACTTCTAAACCTAACTCTAACCCTCACCCTTACCCTCTCCCTCACCCTAACCCTAACGCTAACCCTAACCATAACCCTAACCCTAAACCTAAACCTAAACATCACCCTAACCCTAAGCATAAACCTCACCATCAATCTTACCCTAATCCTAACAATAAAAATAACCCTAATCCTAAACTTAACCCTCACCCTAACCCTCACCCTAAACCTAACAATAACCGTACACCTAACCCTAAACCTAACCCTAACCCTCACGCTAACCCTCACCCTAACTCTAACCCTAAACCTAAACCTCACCCTCACCATAAACCTAAACCTAAACAAAAAACGTCATCCTCACCCTCACCCTCACCCTCAAACTTACCTCACCCCACCCTAGCCCTCCCCGTCACCCTAAACCTCACCCTATCCCTAAGATAAACATACACCTTAACCCTCACCCTCACCCAAACCTCTCCCTCAACCTAACCCTCACCCTCACCCCAAACATCACCCTAACCCTAACCCTAAACCTAACGTTTATCCTCACCCTAAACCTAACCCTTACCCTAACCCTAAAACTCAGTCTAAACCTAACCCTCAGACTAACCCTAACCCTACCCCTCACCCTCACCCTCACACTAACCCTAACCCTTACACTAACCCTAACCCTCACCCTAAGCCTAACCCTAAACCTAATCCTAATCCTCACCCTCACCCTAACCCTAACCCTCACCATCACACTAGCCCTCACCCTAACACTCACTATAAAAGTAACCCTCACTTTCACCCTGACCCTCACCCTAACCCTAAACCTCACCCTCACCCTAATCGGCACCCTAACACTTACCCTCACCCTAATCCTAAACCTAATACTAACCCTAAGCATTATCGTAACCCAAACCCTCACCCACACACTTACCCTAAACCTAAATCTAACCCTAACCCTCACCCTCACCTTAACCCTAAGCCTAACAATAACCCTAAATCTATCCCTAACCCTAACCCTAATCCTAACCCTCACCCTCACCATAACCCTAAACCTAACCCTAACCCTCACCCTCACCCTAGCCCTCACCCTAACACTCACTCTAACCTTAACCCTCATTCTCACCCTAAACCTCATCCTAACACTTAATCGCAACCAAACCCTAATCCTAAACCAAACCCTAACCCTCACACTAAACCTAAACCTCAGCCTAAACCTAACCCTCACCCTCATCCTAACCCTAACGCTAACCCTCACCCTCAACTTCAAACTCACCCTCACCCTAACTCTAACCCTAACCCTCATGCTAACCCTAACCCTAATGCTAACCGTAACCCTCACCCTAACCCTAACCCTCACCCTAACCCTAACCCTCACCCTCACCCTAACCCTAACCCTAAACCTAACCCTCACACTAAAACTAACCCATACCCTAACCCTAACCCTACGCCTCAGCTTAACCCTCACCCTAACCCTAACCCTAACCCTAACCCTCACCCTATCCCTCAATCAAAACCTAAGAGTCACCCTCACCCTAGCCCCCAACCTAACCCTTACCCTCACCCTAACCCTAAACCTAATACTAACCCTAACCCTTACACTCACCCTAACCCTAACCCTAACTGTCACACTAACCCTAACCCTCAACCTAACCCTTATCCTCACCCGAAACCTCAACCTAACTCATACCGTCACCCTAACCCTAACCCTAACCCTAACACTCACACTAACCCTAACCCTCACCCTAACCCTAACCCTCACCCTCAGCCTAACCCTCAGCCTAATATAAACCCTAACCATTATCTTAATGCAAACCCTCACCCTCACACTCACCCTAAACCTAACCCTAACCCTAACACTCACTCACACCCTCACCCTCACCCAAACATAACCCTAACAATAACCCTAAACCTAATCCTAAACCTAACCCTAACCCTCACCCTAACCCTAACCCTAACTCTAATCCTCACCCAAACCCTAACTCTAAACCTCACACTCACCCTACCCCTAACCCTAACCCTCACCCACACCCTAGCCCTCACCCTAATATTCACGCTAACCCTTACCCTGACACTCACACTAAAACTCATCGTAACCCTTAACCTCACCCTAACCCTAAACCTAAACCTAACCCTAACCCTCACACTAAACCTAACCCTCAGCCTAAACCTAACCCTCGACCTCATCCTAATCCTAACCCTAAACCTAACCCTCACCCTCACCCTCGACTTCACCCTCAACCTCACCCTAACTCTAAACCTAACCCTCACGTTAACCCTAATTCTAACCCTAATGCTAACCCTAACCCTCACCCTCACCCTAACACTCACCCTTAGTTAATGCTCACCCCAACCCTAACCCTAAACATCACACTAAACCTAACATTCACCCTAACTCTAACTCTACTCCTCAGCCTAAAACTCACCCTAAACCTAAACCTAATACTCAACCTATCCCTCACACTAACCCTAGCACTCACCCTCACCCTAGACCTCACATTTACCCTAAACATAACCCTAAACCTCATCCTAAAATTAATGCTACCCTAACCCTCACCCTCACCCTAAACCTCACCCAAACCCTATCGCTAATTCTAGTCCTAACCCTAACCATTATCTTAACCCTAACCCTCACCTTCACACTCACCCTAAACCTAAGCCTAACCCTAACCCTCACCCTCACCCTCACCCTAACCCTAAAAATAATCGTAACACTAACCCTAAACCTAACCCTAACCCTCAGCCTCACCCTAATACTAACCTTAACCCTAACCTTCATCCTAACCCTCACACTAACCCTAACCCTCACCCTAACCCTAACCCTCACACAAACCCTAACGCTAACGCTAACCCTCACACTAAACCTAAACCTCACACTAACCCTAAACCTTCCCCTCAGCCTAAACCTCACCCTAAGCCTTACACTAACACTAATCCTTCCCATATCCCCCACCCTAACCCTAACACTCAACCTCACCCTAGCCCTCACCATCACCCTAACCTTAACCCTAAACCTCACCCTAAAACTAATGCTAACCCTAACCCTCACCCTCACCCTAACCATCCTAACCCTTACCCTTATGCTAACACTAACCCTCATCCTCACCCTAGCCCTCAGCCTAACCCTAATCCTAACCATAAATCTCACACAAACCTTAACCCTAACCCTCATCCTAAAACTCACCCTAACCCTAAGCCTAACCCTAAACCTAACCCTCACCCTAACCCTCACCCTAAATCTAAACCTTACCCTAACCCTAACCCTAACCCTCACCCTCACCCTAACCCTAACCCTAACCCTAACCCTCACCCAAACCCTCACCTTAACCCTAACGCTAACTCTAACACGCACCTTCACCCTAAACCTCACCCTAACCCTTACCCTCACCCTAACCCTAACCCTAACCCTAATCCTAACACTAACCCTAACCCTAAACCTAACCCTCACCCTAACCCTCAGCCTCACCCTAACCCTAACCCTAACCCTCACCCTAACGCTAACCCTAACCCAAACAAAAACCCAAACCCTCACCCTCATGCTAACCCTCACCGTCATCCTAACCCTCGCCCTAACCCTAACCCTCACCCACACCCTAACCCTCAACCTCACCAAAAGCCTCACCCTCACCATAAACCTCAACCTCACCCTAAACATCACCCTAACCCTAACGCTTAAACTAACAATAACAGTAACCCTCACCCTAACCCTAAACCTAACAATAACCCTAACCCTAACCATAACACTCACCCTAACCCTAAACCTCACCCTAACCCTTTTCTTCAACCTAACCTTAACCCTAACTTTAACACTCACACAAACCCTAACTCTCACCCTAACCCTCAGACACCGAAAATTCACCCTCACCCTAACCCTCAACCACACCCTAAACATCACCCTAACCCTAACACTCACCCTAAAACTAACCATAACCCTTGCCCTAATCCTAACCCTCACCCTAAACCTCAACCTCACCCTAAACCTCACCCTTACCTAACTGAAACCCACACCCTCACCCTCACTCTACCCATAACCCTTAACGTCACCCTAAACCAAACTCTAACCCTAACCCTAACCCTCACACTAACCCTAACCCTCAACCTAACCCTAAACCTAAACCTAACCCTCATCTTCACCCTCACCCTAACCCTCAGCCTAATCTTAACCCTAACCATTATCTTAACCCTAACAGTCACCCTAACCCTCACCCAAAACATCACCTTAACCCTAACCCTAACCCTAACCCTAACTCTCACCCTAACCCTCACCCTCACCCTCACCCTCAATCTCACCAGAAGCCTAACCCTAACCCTAATCCTAAACCTTAACCTCACCCTGACCATCACCCTTACCCTAACCCAAAACCTAACCCTAACCCTCAAACTAACCCTCACCCTAACCCTAACCCTCACCCTAACCCTCACCATAACCCTAACGCTAACCCCAACCCTCACCCTCACCCTAACCCTCACCCAAACCCTTTTCCTCACCCTAACCCTTTCACAAACCCTAACCTTCACCCTAACCCTAACCCTATCCCTCACCCTAACTCTCACTCTACCCCTAACCCTCACCCTAACCCTAACCCGGACACTCACCCTAAACCTCACCCTCAGCCGAACTCTCAACCTCACCGTTACCCTCAACCTCACCCTCACCCTCACCCTAACCCAAAACCTTACCCTCACACTAACCGTCTTCCAAACCCATAACCTCACCCTAACCCTAATCCTAACCCTAACACTCACACTAACCCTCACCTTCACACTAAACCTAACCCTCACTTCACCCTCACCCTCACCATAACCCTATGTCTCACCCTCACCCTAACCCTCACGCTAACCCTTTACCTCACCCTAAACCTAACACTAATCCTAGCTCTAACCTTCATACTAACCCTAAACCTAAACCTAACCCTAACCCTCACACTCAACCTCACCCTAACCCTAACCCTAACAAGAACCCTAACCCTAACCCTAACCTTAACCCTCACCCTAACTCTAACCCTAACCCTAAACCTCACCATAACCCTAACCCTAACACTCACCCTCACCCTAGCCCTCATCCTAAACCTTACCCTCAACCTAACCCTAACCCAAACCCTGACCCTAACCCTCACCCTAACCCTAGCCCTCACCCTCACCCTCACCCTAATCATAAACCAAACCCTAACCCTCAACCTCACCCTAACCCTCATCCTAACGCTTATCCTCACCCTAACCCTAAGCCTTACCCTAACCCTAACCCTCACTCTAAACCCTCAGTCTAAACCTAACCCTACCCCTCAGCCTCACCCTCAACCTAAACCTAACCCTAACCCTCACCCTAAACCTAACCCTAACACTAACCCTCATCCTCAGCCTAGCCCTCACCCTAACCCTAATCCTAACCATAACCCTCACACAAACCTTAACCCTGACCGTCATCCTAAAACTCACCCTAACCCTAAGCCTAACCCTAAACCTAACCCTCACCCTAAACCTCACCCTAAATCTAACTCTCACCCTAACCCTAACCCTCACACTCACCCTCACCCTAGCCCTAACCCTAACCCTAACCCTCACCCGAACCTTCACCTTAACCCTAATGCTAACTCTAACCCGCACCTTCACCCTAAATCTCACCCTAAACCTTACCCTCACCCTAACCCTAATCCTAAACCTAACCCTAATCCTAATACTAGCCCTAACCGTAAACCTAACCCTCACCCTAACCCTCACTCTCACCCTATCCCTAACCCTAACCCTTACACTAACACTAACCCTAACCCAAACCCAAACGCTCACCCTCATGCTAACCCTCACAGTCATCCTAACCCTCACCCTAATCCTAACCCTCACCCACACCCTAACCCTCAACCTCACCAAAACCCTCACCCTCACCGTAAACCTCACCCTCACCCTAAACATCACCCTAACCCTTTTCTTCACCCTAACCTTAACCCTAACTTTAACACTCACACAAACACTAACCCTCACCCTAACCCTCACACACCCGAAAACTCACCCTCACCCTAAACCTCACCCTCACCCTAAACATCACCCTAACCCTAACACTCACTCTAACCCTAACCCCAATCCTCGCCCTAATCCTAACCCTCACCCTAAACCTCAACCTCACCCTAAACCTCACCCTTACCTAACCGAAACAGTCACCCTCACCCTCACTCTCCCCATAAACCTCACGCTAACCCTTAACTTCACCCTAAACCAAAACCTAACCCTAACCCTAAACCTATCCCTCACCCTCATCCTCACCCTCACCCTAACCCTCAGCCTAATCTTAACCCTAACCATTATCTTAACCCAAACCCTGACCCTCACTTTCACCCTATACTTAACCCTAACCCTATCAATAATCCTAACCCTAAACTTAATCCTAACCGTAATCCTAACACTAATGCTAAACCTAACCCAAATCCTCACCCTCACCGTCACCCTAAACATCACCCTAACCCTAACCCTAACCCTAACACTCACCCTAACCCAAATCCTCACCCACACCCTCACACTCAACCTCACGCGAAGCATAACCCTAAACCTAATCCTAAACCTAAACCTCACCCTGACCATCACCCTAACCCTAACCCAAACCCTAACCCTCATCATAACCCTAACGCTAACCCCAACCTTCACCCTCACACTAACCCTCACCCAAACCCTTTTCCTCACCCTAACCCTAACACTAACCGTCACACAAACCCTAAGCCTCACCCTAAACCTAACCCTAACTCTCACCCTCACCCTCACCCTCAACCTCACCCGAAGCCTAACCCTAAACCTAATCCTAAACCTAAACCTCACCCTGACGATCACCCTAACCCTAACCCTAACCCTTACCCTTACCTGAACCCTAAACCTAACCCTCACCCTAACCCTAACCCTAACCCTAACCCTAACCAGAACCGTAACCCTCACCCTCACCCTCAACCTCACCCTCACGCTAACCCTAACAATAACCCTAACCCTAACCCTAAACTTAACACTCACCATACCCGTAACCCTAACCGTAACCCTCAGCCTAAACCGAGCCCTCACCCTCACCCTAACACTAATCCTAACCCTAACCCTAACCCTCACCATAACCCTAACCTTCATACTAACCCTAACCCTGAACCTAACCCTAACCCTAACATTCACCCTCACCCTAACCCTAAACCTAACAAGAACCCTAACCCTAACCCTAAACCTAAACCTAAACCTCACCCTAATCCTAACCCTAACCCTCACCCTCACCCTAACCCTCATCCTAAACCTTATCCTCACCCTAAACCTAACCCTTACCCTCACCCTAACCTTCACTCTAAACCTAACCCTAAGTCTAACCCTAATTCTACCCCTCACCGTCACCCTAACCCTAACCCTCACCCTAAACCTAATCCTAACCCTTACCCTAACCCTCACCCTGACCCTCACCCTAACCCTAACCCTAACCCTAAACTTAACCCTCACCCTAACTCTAACCCTAATCCTATCCCTTACCCTAACCCTCACCCTGACCCTCACCCTAACCCTAACCCTAACCCTAAACTTAACCCTCACCCTAACTCTAACCCTAACCCTAACACTAACCCAAACACTCACCCTAACCCTAGCCCTCACACACAACGTCACCTTATTCATAACACTAACCCTCACCCTCACCCTAAAGCTCATCCTAACCCTTATCCTCACCCTAACCCTCACCCTCACCCTAATCCTAAATGTAACCCTAACCCTCAGCCTAATGCTAACCCTAACCCTCATCCTCACAGTCACCCAAACCCTAACCCTAAACCTTACCCTAAACCTAACCCTAGTCCTAACTCTCATCTTCACCCTAGCCCTCACCCTAACCCCAATCCTAACCCTAAACCTCACCTTAAACCCACCTCTAACCCTAAACCTAACCCTCAGCCTCACCCTCACCGTAACCCTAACCCTAACCCTAACAATAACCCCAACCCTAAAATTAACCTAAACCTCACATTAACACTAACCCTCAACCTCACCCTAACCCTAACCCTAAACCTAACAATAACCCTAATCCTAAACCTAAACCAAACCCTAACCCCCTCCCTAACACTAACCCTAATCCCAACCCTTACCATAACCATTATCTAAACCCTAACCCTTACCCTCACAATCACCCTAATCCTAATCCTCACACAAACCCTCACCCTCAACGTCACCCTCACCTTGAACCTAACCTTAACAATAACCATAAACCTAACACTAAACATAACCGTAATCCTAAGCCTAAACCTAACCCCAAACCTAATCCTAAAACTAACCTAACCCTCACCCTCATCCTATCCCTCACCCTAACTCTAAGCCTCACCCAGACCCTAACCCTAACCCTAACACTAAACCTAACCCTAACCTTCACACTCACCCTAAATCTAAACCTAACCCAAACCCTCACCCTTACCCTAAACCTAACCCTAACAATAACCCTAACCCTAACCCTAAACCTAACCCTAAGCCTCACCCTCCCCCTTACCCTAACCCTAACCCTAACCCTCACCCTCACCATAACCCTAACCCTAATCCTAAACCTAACCCTAATCCTCACCCTCACCCTAACCCTCACCCCAACCCTAAACCTCACCCCAAACCTAACCCTAAACCTAAACCTAACACTAACCCTCACATTCACCCTAAATCAAACCCTAACCCAAACCCTCAACTTCACCCTCACCCTAACCCTAACCCTAACAATAACCCTAACCCTAACCCTCACCCTGACCCTAGCCCTAACCCTAACCCTCACCCTCACCCTCAACCTCACCCTAACTCTAATCCTAACCCTCACGCTAACCCTAAACCTAACCCAAATGCTAACCCTAACCCTCATCCTCACCCTCACCCTCACTCTCAACCTCACACTCACCCTCACCCTAACACTATCCCTCAGCCTAAACCTCACCCTAACTCTAACCCTAACACTAATCCTCACCCTATCACTTACTCTAACCCTAACACTCACCCTCATCCTAACCCTCAACCTAACCCTAACCCTAAAACTAATCCTCACCCTATCCTTCACCCTAACCCTCAAACTCACCCTAAATCTAACCCTAACCCAAACCCTCACGCTCACCCTCACCCTAACAATAACCCTAACCCTAACCCTCACTCTAATGCTAACCCGAAACCAAACCCAAACCATCACCCTCACCCTAACCCTCACCATCATCCTAACCCTCACCCTAAACCTAACCCTCTCCCACACCCTAATTCTCACCCTCACCAAAATCCTCACACTCACCCTAACCCTCACCTTCACCCTAAACATCACCCTAACCCTAAGCCTAAGCATAATCCTCACCCTAACCCTAAGCCTAACAATAACCCTAAACCTAAAGATAACCCTAACCCTAACCCAAACACTCACCCTAAACGTAACCCTCACCCTAACCCTCAACCTATCCCTAAAGCTAAACCTAACACTCACCCTCACCATAACCCTAACCCTAACACTTTTCATCACCCTAAACCTAACCCTAAGTTTAACACACACACAAACACTAACCCTCACCCTAACCCTCACTCTAACCCTCACCCACACCCGAAACCTCAACCTCATCCTCAGCCTCATCCTCACCCTAAACATCACCCTAAACCTAACACTCACCCTAACTCTCACCCTAAACATTCACCCTAACCCTAACCCTCACCCTAACCCTCACCCTCACCCTAAACCTCATTGAAACTCTAACCCTTACCTAACCGAAAACCTCACCCTCACCCTCACCCTAAAACAAAACTCTTTGCCTCACCCTAACCCTCACCCACACACTCCCCTTAAACTTAACCCTAACCATAACACTCAACCTCACCCTCACCCTAACCCTAACCCTAACAATATCCCTAATCCTCAACCTAACCCTAACCCTAAACCTCACATTCACCCTAAACCTAACCCTAATCCTAAACCTCACCCTCACCCTCAACCTCACCCTCAGGCTAACCCTAACCCTAACCCTAATACTAACCCTAACACTCACCCTCAATCTCACCCTAACTCTAAACCTAACCCTAACACGCACCCTCACCCTAACCCTAACCAAAACCCTAACCCTCACCCTAACCCTAACGCTAACTCTAACACTCACCCTCACCCTAAACCTCAACCTAATCTTTACCCTCACCCTAACCCTAACCCTAACCCTAATCCTCACACTAAACCTAACCCTCACCCATACCCTATCCCTTACCCTAAACAAAACACTTACTCTCACCCTAACCCTCACCCTAACACTTTCACTCACTCTAACCCTAACCCTAACACTCACACAAACCCTAACCCTCACCCTAACCCTAACACCCTTCCACACCCAAATCCTCACCCACACCCAAACCATTACCCTCACCCTAACCCTCACCCTCACCCTAAACATCACCCTCACCCTAACAGTCACCCTAACCCTAAACCTATCCCTAATTCTTACCTAACAGAAACCCTCACCCTAACCCTCACCCTCACCCTAACCCTTACTCTGACCCTTACCTAACCGAAATCCTCACCCTCACCCTCACCCTCATCCTAACCCTTACCCTGACGCTAACCTTAAACCTAAACCACAAACTAACACTAACCCTCACCCTAAACCTTACCCTAACCCTAACCCTCAACCTAATCCTAACCCAATCATAACAATAACCCTAAACCTAACCCTAAACCTAAACCTAACACTCACACTAACCTTCAACCTCACCCTATCCCTACCTCTAACCCTAACCCTAACCCTCAGCCTCACCCTCACCCTCACCCTAACCCTAACCCTAAAAATAAACCTAACCCTAACCCTAAACCTAAACATCACCCTAACCCTAACCCGAAACCTCACTCTCAATCTCACCTTAACCCTAACAATAACAATAACCCTAACCCTAACCCTCACCCTAACCCTAACAATAACCCTAATCCTAACCTTAAACCTAACCCTAATTCTGACCCTAATCCTAACCCGTAAAATAACCAATATTTTAAACCTAAACCTCACCCTCACAATCACCCTAAAACTAACCCTAACAGTAACCCTCACCCTCAACTTCACCCTCACCCTAAACCTAACCCTAAAAATAACCCTAACCCTAACCCTAAACGTAACCCTAACCCTCACCCTCACCCTAACCCTAACCCTAATCCTAAACCTAACACTAACCCTCAAACTCACCCTATCCCTCACCATAACACTAATCCTCACCCAAACCCTAACCCTAACCCTAACCCTAACCCTCACATTCACCCTAAATCTAACCCTAACCTAAAACCTCACCCTCAACCACAACCTCACCCTCACCCTCACCCTAACCCTAACCCTAACCTTAACCCTAAAAATAACCCTAAACCTCACGCTCACCCTAACCCTAAACCTATTCCAAACCCTCACCCTCACCCTAACCCTAACCCTAATACTAAACCTAACCCTAACCCTCACCCTCACCCTAACCCTCACCCTAACCCTAACCCTCACTCCACCCCTAACCCTAACCCTAACCCTATAACTAACCCTAACCCTCACACTCACCCTAAATCTAACCCTAACCCTAACCCTAACCCTAACCCTAACCATCACCCTCACCCTAACCCTAACCCTCACCCTCACCATCACCCTAACCCTAACCCTAACCCTAATCCTCACCGTCACCCTCACCCTCACCCTCACCCTAACTCTAACCCTAACCCTCATGCTAACCCTAACCCTAACCCTAATGCTAACCCTAACCCTCACCCTCACTCTCACCCTCAACCTCATCCTCACCCTCACCCTAACACTAACCCTCAGCATAAACTCACCCTATCCCTAAAAATAATCCTCACCCTATCCCTCACCCTAACCCTAACACTCACCCTCATCCTAACCCTCACCCTAACACTTACTCTTACGCTAAACCTAACCCTCACCCTCATATTAAACTTCACTCTAACCCATACCTCACCCTAAACCTCACCCTCACCCTAACCCTCACCATCACCCTAACCCTCACCGTAACCCTAACCCTAAACCTAAACCTAACCCTCACCATAACCTTCACTCTAATCCTAACCCTAAACCTAACCCTCACCCTCCCCCTAACCCTCAACCAAACCCTTACCCTCACCCTCACCCTAATGCCAACCCTAACCCTTACCCTCACACTAACCCCAACCCTCACCTTAATCCTATCCCTAACCCTCAGCCTCACTCTCAATCTCACCCTAACCCTAACACTCACCTTAACCATAATACTAACCCTAATACTCACCCTATCCCTAACTCTCACCATCACCCTCAACCTCACCCTCGGCCTAACCCTAACACTAACCATAATCCTAACCTTAACCCTTACCCTCAACCTCACCCTAACTCTAACCCGAACCCTCACCCTCACCCTAACCCTAACCCTTTCCCTAACGCTCACCCTAACCCTATCATTCACCCTAACCCTCACCCTCACCCATACTCTAACCATAACCATAACCCTCACCCTCACACTAACCCTCACCGTAACCCTAACCCTAACCCTCACCCAAACCCTAACCCTAATCCTAAACCTAAACTTAAACCTCACCCTCACCCTCACCCTAAACCAAACCCTCACCCTCACCCTCACCCTCATCTTTATCCTAACCCTAACCCTAAAAATAACCAAAACCCTAACCCTAACCTTAACATTCAACCTAAATCTAACCCTAACACTAACCCTAACACACACCCTAAACCTAGCCCTCACCCACAACCTCACCCTAATCCTAAACCTAACCCTAACCCTCACCTTCACCTTAACCCTCATCCTAACCCTTAGCCTCACCCTAACGCTAACCCTTACCCTAAATCTAACCCTCACTCTAAACTGAACCCTCAGCCTATCCCTCACCCTAACCCTAAATCTAACTCCAACCCTCA
This sequence comes from Dipodomys merriami, assembly GCF_024711535.1. NCBI lineage: Eukaryota > Metazoa > Chordata > Mammalia > Rodentia > Heteromyidae > Dipodomys > Dipodomys merriami. Next base: position 4,398,279 of record NW_027206513.1, on the reverse strand, counting down.
CCTTCACCCTAAACCTCACCCTAACCCTTACCCTCACCCTAACCCTAATCCTAACCCTAATCCTCACACTAATCCTAACCCTAAACCTTACCCTCAGCCTAACCCTCACCCTGACCCTAACCCTTACCCTCACTCTAACACTAACCCTAAACCAAACCCAAACCATCACCTTAACCCTAACCCTCACCATCATCCCAACCCTCACCCTAACCCTAACCCTCAGCCATACCCTAATCCTCACCCTCATCAAAATCCTCACCCTCACCCTAACCCTCACCCTAAACATCACCCTAAACCTAACCCTTAACCTAACCCTAACCGTAACTCTCACCCTAATTCTAAGTGTAACAATAACCCTCAACCTAACCCTAACGCTAAACCTAACACTCACCCTCACCCTAACCTTCACCCTAACATTTTTCATCACCCTAAACCTAACAATAAGTTTAAAACTCACACAAACGCTAACCCACACCCTAACCCTCACCAATACCCGAACACTCACCCTAACCCTAACCTTCACCCTCACCCTAAACATCACCCTAAACCTAACACTCACCCTAACCCTAACCCTAACATTCACCCTATCCGTAACCCTCACCCTAACCCTCATCCTAACCCTAAACCTCACCGAAACCCTAACCCTTACCTAACCGAAACACTCACCCTAACCCTAACCCTAAACCTCACCCTCACACTCACCTAAAACCTAAACCTAACCATAACACTCAACCTCACCCTCACCCTCACCCTAACCCTAACCCTAACAATAACCCAAACCCTAACCCTAAACCTAAACCAAACCCTCACCCTCATCCTAACACTAACTCTAACCCTAACCCTCACCCTCACCCTCAACCTAACCCTAACCCTAAACCTAACCCTAACCCTCACACTCACCCTAAATCTAACCCTAACACAAACCCTCACACTCACCCTCACCCTCACTCTAAACCTAACACTAACAATAACCATAACCCTAAACCTAAACCTAACACTCAACCTCACCCTCACTCAAACCCTATCACTCACCCTAACAGTCACCGTCACCCACACCCTCACCATAACCCTAACCCTCACGCTCACTCTAACACTCACCCTAACCTTTTACCTCAACCTAACCCTAACCCTAATCCTAACTCTAACCTTCATACTAACCCTAACCTAAAGCTAAACCTAACCCTAACACTAACCCTTACCCTCACCCACAACCTCAACCTCACCCTCAGACCAAACCTAACCCTAACCCTAATCCTAAACCTAACCTTAACCCTCACCCTCATCCTAACCCTAACCCTAACAATAACCAAAACCTTAACCCTAGCCTTAACCCTCAACCTAACTCTAACCCTAACCCTAAACCTAACACTCACCCTAACCCTAGCAATCACCCTCACCCTCACCCTCACCCTAACCGTAAACCTAACCCTAACCCTCACCTTCACCTTAACCCTCATCCTAAAACTTATCCTCACCCTAACCCTAACCCTTACCCTAAACCTAATCCTCAATATAAACCGTAAACCTAACCCTAACCCTCACCTTCACCTTAACCCTCATCCTAAAACTTATCCTCACCCTAACCCTAACCCTTACCCTAAACCTAATCCTCAATATAAACCTAACCCTCAGCCTAACCCTCACCCTAACCCTAAAGCTAACTCCAACCCTCACCTTCACCCTAAACCTCACCCTAACCCTTACCGTCACATGCACCCTAACCCTAACCCTAAACCTATTCCTCACACTAATCCTAACCCTAAACCTTATCCTCAGCCTAACCCTCACCCTAACCCTAAACCTAACCCTCACTCTAACGCTAACCCTAAACCAAACCCAAATCATCACCCTCACCCTAACCCTCACCATCATCATAACTCTCACCCTAACCCTAACCCTCACCCTCACCCTAATCCTCATCCTCACCCAAACCCTCACCCTCACACTAACCCTCACCCTCACCCTAAACATCACCCTAACCCTAAACCTAAACCTAACCTTTATCCTCAACCTAACCCTAACCCTTACCGTAACCCTAATATTCAGTCTAAACCTAACCCTCAGCCTAACCCTAACCCTACCCCTCACCCTCACCCTCACCCTAACCCTAACCCTAACCCTAATCCTAAACCTCACTCTAACCCTAACCCTAACCCTCACCATCACACTAGCCCTCACCCTAACACTCACTATAACCCTAACCCTCACTTTCACCCTAACACTCACCCTAACCTTAACCCTTACCCTCACCCTAACACTAAACCTAATCCTAACCCTAACCCTTACACTAACCCTAACTCTCACCCTAAACCTCACCCTAACCCTAACACTCACCCTCACCCTCACCCTAATCCTCAGCCTAATCCTAACCCTAAGCATTATCCTAACCCTAACCTTCACACTCACACTCACCCTAAATCTAACTCTAACCCTAACCCTCATCCTCACCCTAACCCTAACCAAAACCTTAGCCCTCACCTAACCCTCACCATAACCCTAATGCTAACTCTACCACTCACCCTCACCCTAAACCTCACCCTAAACTTTACCCTCACCCTCTACCTAACCCTAACCCTAAACCTAATCCTCACACTAAACCTACCCTCACAATCACCCTAACCCTCACCCTATCACTTTCACTTACCCTAACCCTAACCCTAACACTCACACAAACCCTAACCCTCACCCTAACCCTAACCCTCTTCCACACACTAACCCTCACCCACACCCGAACCATTACCTTAACCCAAACCCTCAACCTCACCCTAAACATCACCCTAACCCTAACACTCACCCTAACCCTAAACCTAACCCTAATCCTTACCTAAGCGAAACCCTCACCCTAAACCTCACCCTCACCCTAACCCTAACCCTAAGCCTAAAAATAACCCTAACCCTAACCCTAAACATAAACCTAACCCTCACACTAACCCTAACCCTCACCCTAACTCTAACTCTAACCCTAACCCTCAGCCTCACCCTCACCCTAAACCAAAACCTAACCCTAACAATAACCAAAACCTTAAACCTAAACCTAAACCTCACCCTAACCCTAACCCTAAACTGCACTCTCAATCTCACCCTAACCCTAACAATAACAATAACCCTAACCCTAACCCTAAACTTAACCCTAACCTTCACCCTGACCCTAAACCTTACCCTCACCCTCACCCTCAACCTCACCCTCACCCTCACCCTAAGTCTAATCCTAACATTCACGCTAACCCTAACCCTAACCCTAATGCTAACACTAACCCTCACCCTCACCCTAACCCTCACCCTCAACCTCACCCTCACCCTCACCCTAACAATACTCCCCAGCCTAAACCTCACCCTAACCCTAACCCTAACACTAATACTCACCCTATCCCTCACACTAACCCTAACACTCACCCTCACACTAACCCTAACCCTAACACTAATCCTCACCCTATCCCTCACCCTAACCCTCACACTCACCCTAAATCTAACTCTAACCCAAACCCTCATCCTCAACATCACAATTACCCTAACCCTAATCCTAACAATAACCCTAACCTTAACTGTAAACCTAACCCTAACCCTCACCCTAACCCTAACCCTAACCCTAACCCTTACCCTAATCCTAAACCTAACCCTAACCCTCACCCTCACCCTAACCCTCACCCTAACCGTAACTCTCACCCCAACCCAAACCCTAACATTAACCTTAACCCTAACCCTCACACTCACCCTAAATCTAACCCTAACCCAAACCCTCACCCTCACCCTAAACCTAACATTAACAATAACCCTAACCCTAACCCTAAACCTAACACTAACACTCACCCTCACCCTCACCCTCACCCTAACCCTAACCCTAACCCTCACCCTCACCCTCAACCTCACCCTCACCCTCACCCTAACTCTAACCCTAACCCTCACGCGAACCCTAACCCTAACCCTAAAGCTAACCCTAACCCTCACCCTCACTCTCACCCTAAACCTCACCCTCACCCTCACCCTAACACTACCCCTCAGCCTAAACCTCACCCTAACACTAACCCTAACCCTAATCCTCACCCTATTCCTCACCCTAACCCTAACACTCACCCTCATCCTAACCCTCAACCTAACCCTAACTCTAACCCTAAACCTCACCCTAGAACTAATGCTAACCCTAACATTCACCCTCACGCTAAACCTCACCCTAACACTTACCCTTACGCTAAATCTAACCCTTACCCTCACCCTAAACCTCACTCTAACCCATACCCTCACCCTAACCCTCACCTTAAACCTAACCCTCACCCTCACCGTAACCCTCACCGTATCCCTAACCCTAACCCTAAACCTAACCCTCACCCTAATCCTAACCGTAAACCTAACCCTCACCCTCACCTTAACCTTCAACCAAACCCTTACCCTCACCCTCATCCTAATGCTAAACCTAACCCTAACCCTCACACTAACCCCAACCCTCATGCTAATCCTATCACTACCCCTCAGCCTCACCCTCATCCTCACCCTAACCCTAACCCTAACACTCACCCTAACCATAACCTTAAACCTAACCCTCACCCTAACCCTCACCCTAACCCTCACCCTAACCCTCATCATCACACTCAACCTCACCCTCGGCCTAACCCTAACACTAACCCTAATCCTAACCCTAATCCTCACCCTCACCCTAACCCTAATCCTATCCCTAACACTCACCCTAACCCTATCACTCACCCTAACCCTCACCGTCACCCACACCCTCACCATAACCCTAAGCCTCACCCTCACTCTAACCCTCACCCTAACCCTTTTCGTCACCCTAACCCTAAACCTTATCCTAACTCTAACTTTCATACTAACCCTAACCCTCACCCTAACGCTAACCCTAACCCTAACACTAACCCTAACCCTCACCCTCAACCTCAACCTCACCCTCAGACCAACCCTAACCCTAACCCTAATCCTAACCCTACCCTTAACCCTCACCCTCACCCTAAACCTAAACCTAACCCTCACCCTCACCCTAACCCTCACCCACACGCTAATCCTCACCCTCACCAAAACCCTCACCCTCACCCTAACCCTCACCCTCACCCTAAACATCACCCTAACCCTTAAACTAACCCTAACCGTAACCCTCACCCTAACCCTAAGAGTAACAATAAAACTCAATCTAACCCTAACGCTAAACCTAACACTCACCCTCACCCTAACACTCACCCTAACACTTTTCATCACCTTAAACCTAACAATAAGTTTAACACTCATACAAACGCTAACCCTCACCCTAACCCTCAACCACACCCTCACCCTCACCCTAACCCTCACCCTCACCCTAAACATCACCCTAAACCTAACACTCACCCTAACCCTAAACCTAACCATCACCCTAACCCTAACCCTCACCCTCACCCTAAACCTCAACGAAACCCTAACCTTGACCTAACCGAAACCCTCATCCTCACCCTCACCCTAAACCTCATCCTAACCCTTTCCCTCACCCTAAGCCTAACCATAACACTCACCCTCACACTGACCTAAAACCTAACCCTAACCATAACACTCACCCTCACCCTCACCCTCACCCTCACCCTAACCCTAACCCTAACAATAACCCAAACCCTAACCCTAAACATAATCCTAACCCTCACCCTCATCCTAACCCTCAACTTAACCCTAATACTCACCCTAACCCTAACCCTAAACCTCAACTTCACCCTAACCCTAACCTGCACCCTCACCCTAGACTTCACCCTAATATCCACGCTAACCCTAACCCTCACTCTCACCCTAACCCTCACCCTCGCACTCAACCTCACCCTCACCCTCACCCTAACTTTAACCATAACCCTCATACTAACCCTAACCCTAACCCTAATGCTAGCCCTAAAACTCACCCTCACCCTAACCCTCACCCTCAGCTAACCATCACCCTAACCCTAACCCTAAACCTCACATTAAACCCAACCCCCACACAAACCCTAACCCTATCCTTCAGCCTCAAACTCACCCTAAACGTAACCCTAACCCTAATCCTCACCCTATCCCTCACCCTAACCCTAACACTCACCCTCACCTTAGCCCTCACATTAACAGTAACCATAACGCTAAACCTCACCCTAAAACTAATGCTAACCCTAAACCTCACCCTCATTCTAACCCTCACACTAACACTTACCCTCATCCTAACACTAACCCTAACCCTAACATTAACCCTAAACCTCACCCTAATCTTATCCCTAACTCTCAGCCTCACCCTCATCCTCACCCGAACCCTAACCCTCACCCTAACCATAACCCTAACTCTAACCCTAACCATCACGCTAAACCTAACCCTCACCCTCACACTCAACCTCACCCTCAGCCTAACCCTAACCCTAATCCTAACCCTAAACTTCACCCTCACCCTCACCCTAACTCTAACCATAACCATAACCCTCACCCTCACCCTAACCCTAACCCTAATCCTTACCTAACCCAAAACCTCACCCTCACCCTCACCCTCAAATTTACCCTCACCCTCACCCTAGCCCTCACCATCATCCTAACCCTCACCCTACCCCTAAACCTAACCCACACTCGAACCCTCACCCTCACCCGAAAACTCACCCTCACACTAACCCTCACCCTCACTCTAAACATCACCCTAACCCTAACCCTAAACCTAACCTTTATAGTCAGCCTAACCCAAAACCTTACCCTAAGCCTAACCCTCAGTCTAAACATAACCCTCAGCCTAACCCTAACCCTACCCCTCACCCTCACCCTTACCCTAACCCTGACCCTTACACTAACCCTAACCATCACCCTAATCCTAACTATAACACTAATCCTAACCCTCAACATCACCCTAACCCTAAACCTAACCCTCACCATCACACTAGCCCTCACCCTAACACTCAATATAACCCTAACCCTCACTTTCACCCTAACCCTCACCCTAAACCTAACCCTCACCCTCACCCTCACCCTCACCCTAACCCTCACCCTAACCCTCACCCTCTCCCTAACCCGCACCCTAAACTTTACCCTCACCCTCACCCTAAACCTAATCCTAACCCTAACCCTTACACTAACCCTAAACCTCACCCTAACCCTAACCCTAACCCTAACCCTCACCCTCACCCTCACTCTAATCCTCAGCCTAATCCTAACAATAAATATTATTTATTTATTTATTATAACCCTAACCGTCACACTCACACTCAACCTAAACCTAACTCTAACCCTAACTCTAACCCTCACCCTCACCCTAACCCTAACCCTAACAATAACCCTAAAACTACCCCTAAACCTAACCCTAACCCGAAAACTCATCCTATCCCTAACCCTAACAATAACCCTAAAACTAACCCTAAACCTAACCCTAACCCTAAAACTCACCCTAACCCTAATCTTAACCCTCACCTTTTCCATAACCCTAAACCTAACCCTAACCCTCACCATCACCCTAGCCCTCACCCTAACACTCACCCTAACCCTAACCCTCACTCTCACCCTAACCCTCATCCTAACCCTTACCCTCAACCTAACCCTAATCCTAAACCAAACCCTAACCCTCACACTAAACCTAACCCTCAGCCTAAACCTAACCCTCACCCTCATCCTAACCCTAACCCTAACACTCACCCTCACTTTCAAACTCACCCTCACCCTAACTCTAACCCTAACTCTCACGCTAACCGTAAACCTAATGCAAACCCTAACCCTCATCCTAACCTTCACCTTACCCCTAACCCTCACCCTAACCCAGCCCCAAACCTAACCCTCACACTAAACCTAACCCTCATCTTATTCCTATCCCTACCCCTCAGCCTCACCCTCACCCTAACCCTACCCCTAACCCTCACCCTAACCCTAACCCTCACACCCACCCTAAAACTAACCCTCACCCTCACCCTCAACCTCACCCTCAGCCTAACCTTAACCCTAACTCTAATCCTGTCCCTAACCCATACTCTCACCTTCACTCTAACTCTAAACCTAACCCTAACCCTCACCCTTATCCTAACCCTAACCCTAACCTTTACCTAACCCAAACCCTCACCCTCACCCTCAAACTTACCCTCACCCCCAACCTAGCCCTCACCGGCACCCAAAATCTCACCCTAACCCTAACCCTCACCCACACCAAAACCCTCACCTTCACCCGAAAACTCACCGCCACCCTCACTGTAAACCACCCTAAACCTAACCCTAAACCTAACCCTTATCCTCACCCTAACCCTAACCCTTACCCTAACCCTAACCCTCAGTCTAAACCTAACCTTCAGCCTAACCCTAACCCTACACCTCACCCTCACCCTCACCCTAACCGTAACCCTTATACTAACCCTAACCCTCACCCTAAGCCTAACCCTAACCCTAATCCTAACCCTCACCCTCACCCTAACCCTAAGCCTAACCCTCACCATCACACTAGCCCTCACCCTAACACTCTCTATAACCCTAACCCTCACTTTCACCCTAATCCTCACCCTAATCCTAAACCTCACCCTCACTCACACCCTAACCCTCAGCCTAATCTAAACCCTTACAATTATTTTAATCCTCTCACCCTCACACTCACCCTAAACCTAACCCTAACCCTAATCCTCACCCTAACCCTAACCCTAACTCTCAGCCTAAACCTAACCCTCAACCTCATCCTAATCCTTACCCTAACCCTAACCCTCACCCTCACCCTCACCCTAACTCTAACTCTAACCCTCAGCCTAACCCTAATTCTAACCCTAATTCTAACCCTAACCCTCACCCTCATCCTAACACTCACCCTTAGCTACCCCTCACCCTAACCCTAACCCTAACCATCACACTAAACCTAACCCTCACCCTAACCCTAACCCTACCCATCAGCGTAAAACTCACCCTAAACCTAAACCTAAACCTAATACTCAACCTATCCCTCACACTACCCCTAACACTCACCCTCACCCTAGACCTCACATTTACCCTAAACATAACCCTAAAACTCATCCTAAAATTAATGCTAACCTTAACCCTCACACTCACCCTAATCCTCACCCAAAAAGCTAACCCTAAACCTAATCCTAACCCTAACCATTATCTTAACCCTAAACCTCACCCTCACACTCACCCTAAACCTACCCCTAACCCTAAACCTCACCCTCACCCTCACCCTCACCCTAACCCTAACCCTAACAATAATCGTAACCCTAACCCTATACCTAACCCCAACCCTCATCCTCACCCTAACCCTAACGCTAACCCTAACCTTCATGTTAACCCTCACCCTAACCCTAACCCTAAACCTCAACCTCAACCTAACCCTCACCCTAACCTTAACCTTCACCCCAACCCTAACTCTAACCCTAACCCTAACCCTCACACTAAACCTAAACCTCAGAATAACCCTAACAGTTCCCCTCAGCCTAAAACTCACCCTAACCCTTACCCTAACACTAATCCTTCCCATATCCCTCACCCTAACACTAACACTCAACCTCATCTAGCCCTCACCCTCACCCTAACCCTAACCCTAAACCTCACCCTAAAACTAATGCCAACCCTAACCCTCACCCTAACCTTCTCCCTAACCCTTACCCTTATTCTAAAACTAACACTCACCCTCACCCTAATCCTTACTCTAACCCTTACTCCACCCTAAGCCTCACCCTAACTGTAACCCTCACCCTCACAATAACCCTCACCATAAACCTAACCCTAACCCTAAAACGAACCCTCACCCTAAACTTCACTCAAATCCTCACCCTAAGCCTAACCATCATCCTCACCCTAACCCTCACCCAAACCTCACCCTCTCACTCACACTAACCCTAAACCTCACTCTAATCCTATCCCTACACCTTAGCCTCACCCTCATCCTAACCCTAACACTAACACTCACCCTAAGCCTAACCCTAACGCTAACCCTCACCCTCAACCTCACCCTTAGCCTAACCCTAACCCGCACCCTAATCCTAACCCTAACCCTCACCCTCACCCTCACCCTAACTCTAAACCTAACCCTAATCCTAACCCTCACCCTCACCATCAACCTAACCCTAACCAAATCCTAATACTCCCCCTAACCTTAACATTCACCCTAACCCTCAACCTCTCCCTCACCATAACCCTAAAACTCACCCTCACTCTAACTCTCACCCTAACCCTTTACCTCACCGTAACCCTAACCCTAATCCAAACTCTAACGTTCATACTAACTCTAACCCTCACCCTCACCCTAACCCAAACCCTAACACTAACCCTAAACCTCACCCACAACCTCACCCTCACCCTCAGACCAACCCTAACCAATATCCTAACCCTATCTCTCACCCTCACCATCACCCTAAAGCTAACCCTATCTCTCACCCTCACCCTAACCCTAACACTAACAATAACCCTAAGCCTAACCCTAACCTTAACCCTCACCCTAACTCTAACCCTAACCCTAACCCTAACCCTCACTCTAACACTCAACCTAACTCTAAATCTCACCCTAAACCTCACCCTAACCCTAACCCTAACCCTAATATTCACACTAACCCTAGCCCTAAACCTCACTCTAACCCTCACCCTACCCCTACCCCTAATCCTCTATCTAATGCTAACCCCAATCCAAACCCAAACCCTCACCCTCACCCTAACCCTCACAGTCTTCCTAACCCTCACCCTAACCCTAACCCTCACACACTCCCTAACCCTCACCCTCACCAAAACCCTCACCCTCACCGTAAACTTCACCCTAAACCTAACCCTTAATCTAAACCTAACCGTAACCCTCACCCTCACCCTAACCCTAGCAATAACCCTAAACCTAACAATAACCCTAAACCTAACCCTAACCCTCACCATACCCTAACCCTCAGCCTAACCCTCAACCTAACCCTAATGCTAAACCTAACACTCATCCTCACCCTAACCCGCATCCTAACACTTTTCCTCACCCTAACCCTAACCCTAACTTTAACACTCACACAAACCCTCACCCTCGACCTAACCCTCACCCAAACCCTTACCATTACACTAAATCTAACCCTAACCCTGGAACTAACCCTAACCCTCTCCCTACTCCTATTCCTAACCCTCAGCTTAGGTCTTATTCTAACCCTAACCCTGACCCTAACCTCACCCTGACCCTCACCCTAACCCTAACTCTCATGCTCACACTCAACCTTACCTTCAGCCTACACCTAACCCTAACCCTAATCCTAACCCTAACCCTCAATCTCACCATCACCCTAACTCTAAACCTAACCATAAACCAAACCCTCAGGCTCACCCTCACCCTAACCCTAACATATCGCTAAACCTCACCTTAACCCTAACCCTCACCCTAACCCTAACCCTCACCCTCACCATAACCCTCACCCTAACCATCACCCTAAACCTAACGCTAACTCTAAACCTCACCCTCACCCTAAACCTCACCCTAACCCTTACCCTCACCCTAAACCTAACCCTAACCCTAACCCTAATCCTCTCACTAACCCTAACCCTAAGCCTCATCCTGAACCTCACCCTAACACTAAATCTAACCCTAAACCTAACCCTCACCGAACCCTCACCCTAACTCTGAATCTCACCCTAACCCTAAACCTAACCGTCATCCTCACCCTAACCCTATCCCTAACCCTAACAAGAACCCTAAACCTAACCCTTACCATAACCCTCACCCTAAATATAACCCTAACCCTCACCCTAACCCTCACTCTAACCCTAGCCCTCACCCTCACCCTTACCCTAATCCCAATCCTAACCATAACCCTCACCCTCACCCTAACCCTCATCCTAACCCTTATCCTCAACCTAACCCTAACCCTAACCCTCACTCTAAACCTAACCCTCAGCCTAACCCTATCCCTACCCCTGCCCCTCCCCCTCCCCCTAACCCTAAGCCTAACCCTCACCCTTAACCTAACCCTAACACTAACCCTCATCCTCACCCTAGCCCTCACCCTAACCCTAAACCTAATGATAACCCTCACCCAAACCTTAACCCTAACCGTCATCCTAAAACTCACCCTAACCCTAAGCCTAATCCTAAACCTAACCCTCACCCTAACCCTCACCCTAACTCTAAATCTCACCCTAACCCTATCCTTAATCCTCATCCTCACCCTAACCCTAACCCTAACCCTCACCCAAAACCTCACCCTAACCCTAACACTAATTCTAACCCTCAACTTCACCCTAAACTTTACCCTAACCCTTACCCTCACCCTAACCCTAACCTTAACCCTAACCCTAATCCTAATCCTAACACTAACCCTAACCCTAAACCTAACCCTCACCCTAACCCTAACCCTAAACCTAACCGTCACCCTAAAGCTAACCCTCACTGTCATCCTAACCCTCAATCTAACCCTAACCCTCACCCACCCCCTAACCCTCTTCCTCACCAAAACCCTCACCCTCACCGTAAACCTCACCCTCACCCTAAACATCACCCTAACCGTAACACTTAACACTAACCGTAAACCTCACCCTAACCCTAAACCTAACAATAACCCTAAACCTAACAATAACCCTAACCATAACCATAACACCCACCCTAACACTAACCCTTTTCCTCACCCTAACCGTAACCCTAACTTTAACACTCACACAAACCCTAACCCTCACCCTAACCCTCACACAAACCCGACAACTCACCCACACCCTAACCCTCACCCTCAACCTAAACATCACCCTAAACCTAACACTCACCCTAACCCTAACCCTAACCCTCACCGTAATCCTAACCCTCACTCTAACCCTCAACCTCACCCTAAACTTCACCCTAACCCTAACCCTTACCTAACCGAATCCCTCACCCTCACCTTCAACCTCCCCATAAACCTCACCCTAACCCTTAACGTCACCCTAACCCTAACCCTCCCCATAAACCTCACCCTAACCCTTAACGTCACCCTAACCTAAACCCTAACCCTAACCCTACACTAACCCTAACCCTCAATCTAACCCTAACCCTAACCCTAACCCTCACCCTCACCCTAACCCTCAGCGTAATCTTAATCCTAACCATTATCTTAACCCTAACCCTCACCCTCACAGTCACCCTATACCTAACACTAACCCTAACACTCACCCACAAACTCACCCTCACCCTAACTCTAACCCTAACAAGAACCCTAACCCCAATCCTAATCCTAATCCTAATGCTAAACCTAATGTTTACAAACAAGACCACACTAAAGCTACCAGCACAACTATGTTTATTGCAGCATTATTTACCATAGCTAAGATATGGAACCAACCCAGATGCCCCTCAGTAGATGAATGGATCAAGAAAATGTGGTATATATACACAATGGAATTCTATGCCTCCATCAGAAAGAATGACATTGCCCCATTTGTTAGGAAATGGAAAGGTTTGGAAAAAATTATATTAAGTGAAGTAAGCCAGGCCCAAAGAAACATAGGTCCCATGGTTTCCCTTATTTGCAATATCTAGTATAGGTATGAGTCAAGCGGAAAAGGTCAGATAATGTGATGTTAGGAAAATGAACCCTTAAATATGTGTATTTTAATGTTTTCGTTTCTTTCATGCATGTGTTTCCAATGCATTTATAAGATTATTTCTTTGTTGCTTTGTATGTCCCTCCCCGACAGTGTAACCCCCGCTTTCACTATATTTGATGTCAGTATAACATGTGGAGGAGATGGGGACAAACAAGTCGTTTAAGGATTCAGGTGGACCTGTTGCAACAATGAGAAGTACAAAATGTCATGTCAAAACCAGCTTTACAATGTCGTTTTGGGGGGGGGAGGGGGGTATGATTGGGTGGGGGGAGGGGGGAGGCTGGGAAGGGAGGTGAAGAGTAAACAAAGGAGGAGGCTGCAATGCTTGGTAAGAAATGTATGCATTATCCTGCCATGTAATTGTAACCCCTCTGTATAGTATGTTATCAAAAAAAAAAAACCTAACCCAAATCCTCAGCCTCACCCTAACTCTCACTGTTACCCTAAACCTCACCCTATCCCTAACCTTCATGCACACCCTAAGCCTCACCCTCACCCGAAATCTCACCCTCACCCTAAACCTAACCATAACCCTCACCCAAATACAAACCCTAACCCTAAACCTAAACCTCACACTCACCCTAACACTAACCCTAACCCTAACCCTCACCCAAACCCTAAAGCTAACTCTAACCCTCACACTGACCCTAAACCTCACCGGAACCCTTACCTTCACCCTCACCGTCACCCTAAACCTAACCCTAACCCTAATCTTCACAATAGCCCTAACCCTAAACTTAACCCTAGTCCTCTCACCTTAATCCTAACCCTCACCGGAACCCTCACCCTCACCCTAACCCTCACTCTCACACTTACCTCAACCTAACCGTAACCCTCACCCTAACCCTGACCCGAAACCTCACCCTAATCCTAAACCTCACCCTCAGCCTCACTCTCACCCTAATCCTCACACTTACCCTAACCCTCACCCACACCCGAACCCTCACCCTCTCCCGAACTACCACCCTCACCCTAACCCTCAACCTCACCCTACACATCACCCTAACCCTAACCCTCAACCTAACCCTAACCCTCACCATAACCCTCTCCCTTACCCTCACCTCACCCTCAACCGAAGCCTAACCCTAGCCCTAACCCTAATCCTAAACCTAAACCTGACCCTCACTCTCACCCTCACCCTAACCCTAAACCTCACCCTAACCCTTATCATAACCCTAACCCTCACCTTCAGCCTCAACCTAACACTCACCATCACCCTTACCCTCAACCTAACCCTAACCCTCACCCACACCCTCACCCAGACCCTCACCGGACACCACACCCTCACCCTAAACCTCACACTCACCCTTACTTCACCCTAACCCTAACCCTCAACCTCAACCTAATCATCACCCTAATCCTAACCCCAACTCTCACCCTCAACTTCACCCTAACCCTAACCCTAAACCTAACCCTCACCCTCAACCTCACCCTCACTGTAACGCTAACCCTAACCCTAACCCTAACCTCAGCCTCATCCTCAGACAAACCCTAACACTAACCCCAATCCTAACACTAACCCTACCCTCACTCTCACCTTAAACCTAAGCATAACCCTCACACTCACCCTCACCCTCACCCTAACCCTAACAATAACCCTAAACCTAACCCTCACCATCACCCTAATCCTCACACTAATCTTAACTCTAACTGTAATTTTAACCCTAAGCTCACCATCAACTTAACCCTATCCTTAACCCTAAACCTAACCCTCACCCTCATACTCACCCTCACCCTAACATTAACCCTAACCCTAACCCTCACCCTAACCCTAATCCTCACCCTAGGCCTCATCCTTTCCGTCACCCTCACCCGAACCCTATCCCTCACCCTCAACCTAACCCTCACCCAAACCCTGACACTAACCCTAACCCTCACCCTAAATCTAATCCTAAACCGAACACTAACACTTACCCACAACCTCACCCTCACCCTCAGACCAAACCTAACCCTAACCCTAATCCTAACCCTAAAACTCACCCTAACCCTGAACCTTACCCTCACTCTCAATCTCACCCTAAACCTCAACTTCAGCCTAACCCTCAACATAACCCTTAACCTCACCTTAAACCTAAACCTAATCCTAACCCTAACACTTACACTAACCCTAACCCTGACCCTCACCCTCACCCTAACCCTAACCCTAACTCTCACCCTCACCCTAACCCTCAGCCTAATCCTATCCCTAAATATTATCTTAACCCTAAGCCTCACGCTCACACTCACCCTAAACCTAACTCTAACCCTAAACCTCACCCTCACCCTCACCCTCACCCTAACCCTGACCCTAACCCTAACCCTAACCCTCAACCTAACCCTCACCCTAAACGTAACCCTCACCCTCACCTTCACCCTCAGACTACCTCTAACCCTAATCTGAATCCTAGCCCTCACCCTCACACTCACCCTAACCATACCCCTAAACCTAAACCGCACCGTCACCCTCACCCTCACCCTAACCCTCAATCTCACCCTCACCCTCACACTAACGGTAACCCTAACCCTAACCCTCACCGTAAGCCTAACCCTCACCCTAACCCTTACCCTAACCCTCACCCACAAACTATCCCTAACCCTAACCCTATACCTCACCCTAACCCTCATCCTAACCATAATGCTAATTGTAACCCTCACCCTAAACCTCACCCTAACTCTTACCCTCACTGTAAACCTAACGGTAACCCTAACCCTCACCCTAATCCTCACCCTAAACCTAATTCTAACCCCAACCCTCACCCTCACTCTAACCCTCACCATAAACTTAACCCTAACCATAACCCTCACCCTCACCCTCACCTAAAACTAACCCTAACCCTCATCCTAACCCTAACCCTAACCCTATCCATAACCCTCACTCTCACAATATCCCAAACCCTCACCTTAACCCTAACCCTACCCCTCAACCTAATGCTCATCCTAACCCTAACCCTAACCCTAACCCTCACCCTAACCCTAACCCTAAACCTAACCCTCACCTTCACCCTAACCCTCACCCTCATCCTAACCCTCACCATCAGCCTAACCCTAACCCTAATTCTAATCCTAACCCTCACCTGCATCTTAATTCTATCACTACCCCTAACCCTAACCTTAACCTTCTCCCTCATCCTCACCCTAACGCTAACCCTAAAGCTCACCCTAACCCTTACATTTACCCAAACCCTCACCCTAACCCTAAGCCTAACCTCACCCTAAACCTCACCCTAACCCTAACCCTCACCCTCACCCTAACCCTAACCCTGACCCTAACCCTAACCCTAACCCTCACCCTAAACCTAAACCTAACCCTCAGCCTCACCCTAACCCTAACCCTAAACCTAACCCTCACCCTCACACTAGCCCTTATCCTAACACTCACTCTAACCCTAACCCTCACTCTCACTCTAACCCTCACCCTAACCCTTACCCTCACCCTAACCCTATCTTTAAACCAAACCCTAACCCTCAAACTAAACCCAGCCCTCAGCCTAAACCTAACCCACACTCTCATCCTAACCCTAAGCCTAAGCCTAATCCTCACCCTCCCCCTAAACCTCACCTTCACCCTCACCATAACTCTAACCCTAATCCTCAAGCTAAACCTAACACTAACCCTAATGCTAACCCTAACCCTCACCCTGACCTTAACCCTCACCCTAATCCTAACACTCACCCTAACCCTAACCCTCACCCTAACCATAAACCTAACCCTCACAATAAACATCAACCTCACCCTAAACGTAAACCTACCTCTCAACCTAACCCTCAAACTAACCCTAACCCTAATCCTCACCATATCCCTCAAACTAACCCTAACACTCATCCTCACCCTAATCCTAACCCTAACCTTAAACCTCACCCTAAAAGTAATGCTAACCCTAACACTCATCCTCACCCTAACCCTCACCCTAACCCTAACCCTAATCCTAACACTAAAACTCACCCTAAACCTCACCCTCACCCTCAATGTCAACCTCACCCTAAAACTCACCCTCACCCTAACCCTCAACATAACCCTTAACCTCATCCTAACCATAAACCTAATCCTAACCCTAACCCTTACACTAACCCTAGCCCTCACCCTGACCCTAACCCTAACCCTAATTCTCACCCTCACCCTAACCCTCAGCCTAATCCTAACCCTAACCATTATCATAAACCTAAGCCTCACCCTCACACTCACCCTAAACCTAACTCTAACCCTAACCCTCTCCCTCACCCTCACCCTAACCTTGACCCTAACCCTAACCCTAACCCTCACCCTAACCCTAAACCTAACCCTTACACTCACCCTAACCCTAACTCTCACCCTCACACTAGCCCTCACCCTAACACTCACTCTAACCCTAACCCTCACTCTTACACTAACCCTCAGCCTAACACTTACCCTCACCCTAACCCTATCTCTAAACCAAACCCTAACCCTCACACTAAACCCAACCTCAGCCTAAACCAAACCCTCACCCTCATCCTAACCCTAAGCCTAAGCCTAACCCTCACCCTCACCCTCACCCTCAACCTCACCCTCACCCTAACTCTAACCCTAACCCTCACGCTAACCCTAACCCTAACCCCAATGCTAACCCTAACCCTCACCCTAACCCACACCCTAACCCTAACCCTCACAACAACCCTAAACATAACCATAAACCTAACCCTCACACTAAACCTCAACCTCACCCTAAACCAAAACCTACCCCTCAGCCTAACCCTCACCCTAACCCTAACCCTAATCCTCACCATATCCCTCACCCTATCCCTAACACCAACCCTCACCCTAGCCCTCACCCTAACCTTAAACCTCACGCTAAATGTAATGCTAACCCTAAACCTCATCCTACCCTAACCCTCAACCTAACCCTACCTCTAATCCTAACACTCACCCTAACCCTAAACCTATCCCTCAACCTAGCCCTTACTCTAACCCTAACACTAACCCTAACCCTCACCCTAATGCTCACCCTAACCCAAATCCAAACCCTCACATTAACCCTCACCGTCATCCTAACACTCACCTTACCCTAACCCCCACCCACACCCTAACCCTCACCCTCACCAAAACACTCACCCTCACCCTGACCCTCACCTTAACACTTTACCTCACCCTAACCCTAACAATAACACTCCACAAACCCTAACCCTCACCCTAAACCTAACCCTCTCCGAAACTCTACCCCTCACCCACACCCGAACTATCACCCTCATCCTAACCCTCACCCTCACCCTAAACATCACCCTAACCCTAACACTCACCCTAACACTCACCCTCACCCAAAACCTCACCCTAACCCTTACCATCACCCTCACCCTCACCATAAACCTCATGCTAACCCTTACCCTCACCCTTACCCTACTCCTAAACCTAACCCTACCCCTACGCCTACCCCTAACCCTAAACCTCCCCCTCCCCCTCCCTCTAACCCTAATCCTAACAATAACCCAAACAGTATACCTAAACCTAACACTCACCCTAACCATAAACCTAAACCTCACCCTCAATTGCACCCAAACCTAACAATAACCCTAAACCTAACCCTAACACTCACCCTAACCCCAACCCTAACCCTAACAATAACGCTAACTCTAAACCTAACTGTAACTCTCACCCTCACGCTAACAATAACCCTAACCTTAAAACTAACCCTAACCCTCACCCTAACCCTACCCCTCAACCTCACTCTCACCGGATTCCTAACCTTAACCCTAACCCTCACCCGCACACTCATCCAAAACCTCATCCTAACCCTTATCCTCACCCTAACCCTAACCCTTACCCTAACCCTAACCCTCACTGTAAACCTAACCCTCAACCTAACCCTAACCCTACCCCTCACCCTCACCCTAACCCTAACCCTAACCCTCACCCAAAACCTAACCCTAAACCTAACCCTAACCGTGAACCTGACCCTCACCCTAACGCTAACTCTAACCCTCACCTTCACCCTAAACCTCACCTTAACCCTTACCCTCACCCTAACCCTAACCCTAACCCTAACCCTAAACCTAATCCTAACACTAACCCTAACCCGAAACCTAACCCTCATCCTAAACCTCACCCTAACCCTAACCCTAAACCTAAACCTCACCCTAACGCTAACCCTAACACAAACCCTCACCCTCACCCTAACCCTCACCGTGAACCTATCCCTCACCCTAAGCCTAAACATCACCCACACCCTAACCTTCACCCTCACCAAAACCCTCACCCTCACCCTAACCCTCACCCAAACCCAAAAAATCACCCTAACCCTAACGCTTAACCTAACCCAAACCATAACCCTCACCCTAACCCTAAACCTAACAATAACCCTAAACCTAAAAATAACCCTAACCCTATCCCTAAACCTCACCCTAACCCTAAACCTCAGCCTAATCTAAACCCTTACCATTATCTTAACCCTAACCCTCACCCTCACACTCACCCTAAACATAACCCTAACCCTAACACTCACCCACACCCTCACCCTCACCCTCACCCTAACCCTAACAATAATCCTAACCCTAACCCTAAACCTAACCCTAATCCTCACCCTTACCCCTAACCCTAACCCTCACCCTCAACCTAGCCGTCACCCTAAATACTCACTCTAACCCTTACCCTCACTCTCACACTAACCCTCATCCTAACACTTAACCTCACCCTAACCCTAACCCTAAATTTAAACCTAACCCTCACACTGAACCTAAACCTCAGCCCTAACCAAACGCTCACCCACATCTTAAAAACTAACCCTAACCCTAACCCTCACCCTCACCCTCAAACTCACCCTCAACCTCACCCTACCTCTAACCCTAATCCTCATGCTAACCCTAAAACTAACCCTAATGCTAACCCTAACCCTCACCCTCACCCTAACCCTCACCCTTAGCTAACCCTAAGCCTAACCATCACACTAAACCTAACCCTCAGCCTAACCCTAACCCTACCCCTCAGCCTAAAAATCAACTTAAACATAAACCTCGACCTAATCCTCACCCTATCCCTCACCCTAACCCTAACACTCACCCTCACCCTAGACCTCACATTTACCCTAAACATAACCCTAAATCTCACCCTAAAACTAATGCTAATCCTAACCCTCACCTTAACCTTAACCCTCACCCAAACCCTTACACTCACCCTAACCCTAACCCTAACCATCACTCTAAGCCTAACCCTCACTCTAATACTATCCTTAACCCTCACCCTCACCCTAGCCCTCACCCTAATACTCATGCTAACCCTTACCCTCACACTCACACTAAACCTCATCCTAACCTTTAACCTCACCCTAACCCTAACCCTAAACCTAACCCTAACCCTCACACTAAACCTAACCCTCAGCCTAAACCTAACCGTCAACCTCATCCTAAACCTAACCCTAACCCGCACCCTCACCCTCAATCTCACCCTCACCCTAACCCTAACCCTAATTCTAACCCTAAAACTCACCCTCAACTTAACCCTACACCTAATCCTCACCTTAACCCTCATCCTAACCCTTACCCTCACCATAACCCTAACCCTAAACCAAACCCTAACCCTCACACTAAAGCCAACCCTCAGCCTAAACCTAACCCTCACCCTCATCCTAACCCTAACCCTAACCCTCAAAATCAGCCTCAACCTCACCCTCACACTCACCCTAACTCCAACACTAACCCTCACGCTAACCCTAACCCTAAACCTCAACCTCAACCTCACCCTAACCCTCACCCTAACCCTCACCCTCACACTAACCCTAACCCTAAACCTAAACTTCACCCTCACACTAGCCCTCAAACTAACCCTCACACTAACCCTACCCCTCATTCTAATACTATCCCTACCCCTCAACCTCACCCTCATCCTAACCCTAAACCTAACCCTCACCCTAACTCTAACCCTAACCCTGACCTTCACCCTAACCCTAACCCTAACCCTCACACTAACACTCATCCTAACCCTTACAGTCACCATAACCCTAACCCTAAACCAAACCCTAACCCTCACACTAAACCCAACCCTCAGCTTAAACCTAACCCTCACCCTCATCCTAACCCTACCCCTAACCCTCACCATCAGCCACAACCTCACCCTCACCCTCAGCCTAACTCCAACCCTAACCCTCACGCTAACCCTAACCCTAATGCTAACCCTAACGCTCAACCTCACCCTAACCCTCACCCTCACCCTAAATCTAACCCTAAACCTAACCCTCACCCTCACACTAGCCCTCACCCTAACCCTCACACTAACCCTATCCCTCATTCTAATACTATCCCTACCCCTCAGCCTCACCCTCATCCTAACCCTAACCCTAACCCTCACCCTAACCCTAACCCTAACACACATACAAACCCTAAACCTCTCCCTAACCCTAACCTTCTCCCACACCTTAACGCTCACGCACAACCGAACCATCACCCTCACCATAACCCTCACCCTCACCCTAAACATCACCCTAACCCTAACACACACCCTAACCCTAAACCTAACCATCACCCTAACAATAACCCTCAACCGAACCTGAACCCTCACCCAAACCCTAACACTAAACCTTACCTAACCGAAACCCTCACCCTCATCCTCACCCTAAACCTCACCCTAACCCTTACCCTCACCCTAACCCTAACCCTAAACCTGACACTAACCCTAACCCTCACCCTAAACCTAACCCTAACCCTAACCCTCACCCTCACCCTCAACCTAATCCTAACCCTAACCCTAACAATAACCCTAACCCTAACCCTAAACCTAAACCTAACACTCACACTAACCCTAACCCTCACCCTAACCCTACGCCTAACCCTAACCCTAACCCTAACCCTCACCCTCAACTGAACACTCACCCTCACCCTAACCCTCAACCTCACCTTAAACATCACCTTAACCCTAAACCTAATCCTAAACCTAAACCTGACCCTCAACCTCACCCTAACCCTAACCCTAAACCTCACCTTAAACCTCACCTAAACCTAACCGTAACGCTTACCCTCACCATCACCCTAACCCTCACTGTCACCCTAACTCTCAACCTAACCCTAACCCTCACCCACAGCCTAACCCTCACCCTCAACCATACCCTAAACCTCAATCTCACCCTTACCTCACCCTAACCCTAACCTTCACCCTAACTCTCACCCTAAACCTTACCCGAACCCTAACCCTAATCCTAACCCTCAGGCCCACCCTAATTCTCACCCTAATCCTAAACCTAACCCTAATCCTAACCCTAACCCTCAACCTCAACTTCACCCTAACCATAACCTAAACCTAACCCTCATCCTCAACCTCACGCTCACCCTAACGCTAACCCTAACCCTAACCCTAACCTCACCTTCACCCTCAAACAAACCCTAACCCTA
The DNA here is from genome assembly GCF_024711535.1 of Dipodomys merriami. NCBI lineage: Eukaryota > Metazoa > Chordata > Mammalia > Rodentia > Heteromyidae > Dipodomys > Dipodomys merriami. The sequence goes on along the minus strand of NW_027206513.1, from coordinate 4,375,524 downwards.
ATCCTAACCCTAACCCTAAACCTCACCCTCACCTTGGGAGTAACCCTAACCCTCACCTTCACCCTCACCGTAACCCTAACAATACCCCTAAACCTAAGCCTCACCCTCACCCTAATCTTAACCCTAACCCTAATTCTAACCCTAACCTCACCCTCAACTTCACCCTAACCCTAACCCTCAACCTAAGCCTCACCCTCAACCTCACCCTCACCCTAACCCTAACCCTAACCGTCATCCTAACCCTAACCCTTACCCTAGCCCTCACCCTCACCCTAAACCTATCCTTCAGCCTCAACCTGACCCTCACCCTAACCCTTACCCTCACCCTAACCCTAAACCTAATCCTAACCCTAACCCTCACACTAACCCTAAACCACACCATAAACCTAATCCTAACCCTAACACTATCCCTTACACTCAACCTCACCCTCACCCTCAGACAAACCCTAACCCTAACCTGTAACCTAACCCTAAACTTCACCCTAAATGTCACCCTCAACCTCACCCTAAATCTAACCATCACCCTAACCCTACCGCTCACCATAACCCTTACCCTCACCATAACCCTAAAACTAATCCTAACCCTAACCATTACACTAACCCTAACCGTCACCCTAACCCTATGCCTAACCCTAACCCTCACACCCTCACGGTAATGCTCAGCCTCATACTAAACCAAACATTATCGTAACCCTAACACTAACCCTTACACTCACCCTAAACCTAACTCTATCCCTAACCCTCAACCTAAATCTAACCCTAACCCTAACACTAACACTAAACCTAAACCTAACCCTAACCCTAACCCTCACCCTAACCCTAATCCTTAACCTCACCCTCACCCTAACCCTAACCCTAACCCTAACCCTCACCCTCACACTAGCCCTCACCATAACACTCACTCAAAGCATAACCCTCCCTCTCACCCTAACCCTCATCCTAACCCTTACACTCACCCTAATCCTAACCCTAAACCAAACCCTAACCCTCACACTAAACCCAACCATCAGCCTAAACCTAACCCTCACCCTAATCCTAACCCTAACCCTAACCCTCAACCTCACCCTCAACCTCAACCTCACCCTCACCCTAATTCTAACACTAACCCTCACACTAACACTAACACTAACCCTAATGCTAACGCTAACCCTCACCCTCACCCTAACCCTCACCCTTAACCTAACCCTAACCCTAACCCTAAACCTAACCCTCACTCTAAACCTAAACCTCACCCTAACCCTAAACCTATCCCTCAGCCTAACTCTCACCCAAACCCTAACCTTAATCCTCACCATATCCCTAACCCTAACCCTAACACTCACCCTCACCATAACCCTAACTCTATCCTTAAACCTCACCCTAAAAGTAATGCTAACCCTAAACCTCATCCTCACCCTAACCCTCACCTTAACCCTAACCCTAATCCTAACCCTCACCCTAACCCTAAACCTAAACCTAACCCTAGCCCTCACTCTAACACTAACACTAACCCTAACCATAAACCTAATGCTAACCCTAACACAAACCCAAACCCTCACCCTAAACTGCACTGTCATCCTAACACTCACTTAACACTAATCTTAACCCACACCCTAACCCTCACATTCATCAAAACACTCACGCTCACAATAACACTTTTCCTCATCCTAACCCTAACCCTAACACTCACACAAACCCTAACCCTCACCCTAATCCTAAGCCTCTCCTACACGTTAACCCTCACTCACACCTGAAACATCAGCCTCACTCTAACCCTCACCCTCACCCTAAACATCACCCTAACCCTAACACTCACCCTAACCCTATACCTAAACGTCACCCTAACACTAACCCTCACCCTAAACCTCACCCTCACCCTAACGATAACCCTAAACTTTACCTAAACAAAACCCTCACCCTCAACCTCACCCTCACCCTAAACCCCACCCTAACCCTTACATTCACCTAACCCTGACCCTAAACCTCACACTAACCATAACCTTGACCCTAACCCTAACCCTAACCCTAACCCTAAATCTAATCCTACCCTCACCCACACCCTAACCCTAAACCTAACCCTAATCCTCACCCTCACCCTCACCCTCACACTAACTCTAACCCTAACAATATCCCTAACCCTAACCCTAAACCTAACCTTAACCCTCACCCTCACCCTAACCCTAACACTAACCCAAATCCTTAACCTAACCCTAACCCTCAACCTCACCTTAACCCTCACCCTAACCCTAAAACTCACTCCAACTTTAACCCTAACCCTAACCTAAACCTAACCCTAACCCTAACCCTCACCCTAACCCTCACCATCATCCTACACCTCACCCTAACCCTTATCCTCACCCTAACACTAACCTTAAAACTCACACTAACCCTAACCCTCACCCGAAACCTAACCATAAACCTAACCCTCACCCTCACCCTAACCTTAACCCGAACCCTAACCCTCACCCTCACCCTCAAGCTCACCCTCATCCTCACCCTAACTCTAACCCTTACCCTCACCGCTAACCCTAACCCTGACCCTAATACTAACCCTAAACCTCACCCTCACCCTTACCTTCAACCACAATCTCACCCGCACCCTAACCCTCATGCTATTCTTAACCCTAACCATTATCTTAACCCTAACCCTCACACTCACACTCACCTTAAAACTATCCCTAACCCTAACACTCAACCTCACCCTTACCCTCACCTTAACCCTAACCCTAACAATAAACGTAACACTAACCCTAACTCTAACCATAACCATCATTATCATCCTAAACCTCACCCTAAACCTAACACTCACACACACAGTAATCCTCACCCTCACCAAAACCCTCACCCTCACCCTAACCCTCACCCTCACCCTAATCACCACCCTAACCCTAACCCTTAACCTAAACCTAACCGTAACCCACACCCTAACCCTAACCCTAACAATAACCCTAAACCTATCAATAACCGTAACCCTAACCCTCACCCTAACCCTAACCTTCACCCTCACCCTAAACTTAACCCTAACCCTCACCCTCACCCTTAACCTCACCCTCAGCCTAACCCTAACACTAAACCTAACCCTAATCCTAAACCTAACCCTCACCCTCACCCTCACCCAAACTCTAATCCTAACCCTAACCCTCACCCTCACCCTAACCCTAACCCTAAACCTCACCCTCACCCTAACCCTGCCGATAACTCTAACATGAACCCTCACCCTAAACCTCACCTTAAACTTTACCCTCAACCTAAACCTAACCCTAATCCTAACCCTAAACCTTACCCCAACTCTAACCCTCACCCAAACACTCACCCTAACCCTAACACTCACCGTCACCCTAAACCTCACCCTATCCCTAACCCTCACCCACACCGTAACCCTCACCCTCACCTGAATACTCACTCTCAACCTAACCCTCACCCTAAAACTAACCCTAAACTTCACACTAACCGTAACCCTCACCCTAAACTTAACACTAACCCTAACCCTCACCCTAACTTTAACACTCACAAAAACACTAACCCTCATCCTAACCCTCCCCCACACCTGAATCGTCACCCTCACCCAAGCCCTCACTCTCACCCTAAACATCACCCTAAACCTAACACTCACCCTAACCCTAACCCTAACTTTAACACTCACACAAGCCCTAACCCTCACCCTAACCCTCACCTCACCTTAAACCTCACCATAACCCTACCCCTTACCTAAACGAAACCCTTACTCGCACCCTCACCCTCACCCTAACCCTCACCCAAACCCTTACCCTCAACTTAACCCTAATCCTCACAATAACCCTAACCCTCACCCTAATCCTATCCCTACCCCTGAGCCTCACAATCATCCCAACTCTAACCCTAAACCTAACCCTCACCCTAAACCTAACCCTCACTCTCACCCTCACCCTAAACCTAACCCTAACCCACACCCTCTCCCTAAACCTAACCCTAACCCTCACCTTCACCCTCAACCTCACCCTCAGCCTAAACCTAACACTAAACTTCATCCTAACCCTAACCCTAACCCTAACCCTCACCCTAAACTTCACCATAACCCTAACCCTTATCTAAATGAAACCCTCACTCTCACCCTCACCCTCAACCTAAACCTCACCCTAACCCTTTCTCTCACCCTCACCCTAACCCTAACCCTCACACTAACCCTAACGCTCACCCTCACCCTAACCCTTACTCTTACCCTCACCCACACCCTACCCCTAACCCTCAGCCTAATCTTAACCCTAACCATTATCTTAACCCTAACCCTCACCCTCACCCTCACCCGCACCCTAACCCTAATCCTAACAATAACCCTAACCCTAAACCTAAACCTAACCCTTACCTTTACCATAACCCTAAACCTAACCATAATCTTCACACTAATCCAAACCCTAAACCTCACACTTACCCCAACCCTAACCCTCACACTCACCCTCAACCTCATGCTCAGCCTAAACCTAACCCTAAACCTAAACCGAATCCTAAACCTAACCCCCACCCTCAACCACACCCAAACTCTAACCCTAACCCTAACCCTCACCCTCACCCACACCCTAACCCTAACCCTCACCCTCACCCTAAACTTTACGATAACTCTAAGATGAACCCTCACCCTAAAACTCACCTTAAACTTTACCCTCAACCTAAACTTAACCCTAATCCTAACCCTAAAACTTACCATAACTCTAACCCTCACCCAAACACTCACCCTCACCCTAACCCTCACCATCACCCTAAACCTCACCCTATCCCTAACCTTCACCCACACCCTAACCCTCACCCTCATCCGAAACCTCACCCTCACCCTCACCCTCACCCTAATCCTAAACATCACCCTAACACTAACCCTAACCCTAACACTAACCCTAATCGTAACCCTAACCCTAACCCTAACCCTCACCCTACCCCTAATCCTAACCCTCACCCTCACCCTAACATTAACCCGAACTCTAACGCTCACCCTCACACTAGCCCTCACCCTAACATTCACTCTAACCGTAACCCTCAATCTCACTTTAACCCTCATCCTAACCCTTACCCTCACCATAACCCTAACCCTAAACCAAACCCTAACCCTCACACTAAACCCAACCCTCAGCTTAAACCTAACCCTCACCCTCATCCTAACCCCTACCCTAACCCTAAACCTAACCCTCACCCTCAACCTCACCCTCACCCTCACCCTAACACTAACCCTAACCTGCATGCTAACCCTAGCCCTGAACCGTAATGCTAAGCATAATCCTCAACCTCACTCGAACCCTCACCCTGAACCTAACCCTAACCCTAACCCTTACCCTAGCCCTCACCCTAACCCTAACCATCACTCTCACCCTAACCCTCACCATAACCCTTACCCTCAACCTAATCCTAACCCTAAAATTTACACTGACCCTAACCCTCATCCTAACCCTAAACCTAACTCTAATCCTAAACCTTACCCTCTCCCTCACCCTAACCCTAACAATAACCCTAAGCCTAACCCTAACCATAACCCTAAGCCTAATCCTAACCCTCACCTTCACCCTCATCCTAACTCTAACCCTAACACTCACTCTAACCCTAACCCGAAACCTAATGCTAACCCTAAACCTCACCCTCACCCTAACCCTCACCCTAAACCTAAACTTCACCCTAACAGTAAACCTAACTCTCACACTAAACCTAAACCTCACCCTAACCCTAAAACTACACCACAGCCTAACTCTCACCCTAACTCTAACCATAATCCTCAAAATATCCCTCACCCTAACCCAAACACTCACCCTCACCCTAAACCTAACCCTAACAATAACCCTAACCCCAACCCTAAACCTAACCCTAACTCTCAACCTCACCCTAACCCTAACCATAACACTCACCCACACCATCACCCTCAACCTCACCTTCACCCTCACCCTAACTCTAACCCTACCCTCACCCTAACCCTATCCGTATCCCTAATGCAACCCTAAACTTCACCCTCACCCTCACCCTTAAACTTAACCTCACCCTCACCTTCACCTCACCCTAATTATCACCCTAACCCTAACCCTTAACCTAACCCGAACCCTAACCTGCACACTAACCCTAACCCTCACCCTAAACCTCACCCTAAACCTAACCCTTACCTAACCAAAACCCTCACCCTCACCCTCACACTAATCCTCCACCTAATCTTAACCCTAACCATTATCTTAACCATAACCCTCACCCTCACGCTCACCTTAAACATAACCCTAACCCTAACACTCAACATCACCCTAACCCTCACCCTAACCCTAACCCTCAAACAAACCATAATGCTCACCCTCGCCAAAACCCTCACCCTTACCCTAGCCCTCACCCTCACGCTAAACCTAACTCTTAACCTAACCCTAACTGTAACCCTTACCCTAACACTAACCAGAACAATAACCCTAAACCTAACAATAACCCTAACACTAACCCTCACCCTAACCCTAACCCTTGCCCTAACTCTCAACCGAACCCTAACACTAACCCTAAACTTCACCCTCAACCTAAACCTAACCCTCACCCTAAACCTCACCCTAACCCTAACCTTTACCAAAACGAAACCCTCACTGTCACCCTCACCCTCACCCTAACTCTTACCCTCAACCTAACCCTAACTAGTCCTAACCCTCACTCTAACCCTAACGCTCACCCTCACCCTAACCCTTACCCTTACCCTCACCCACACCCTAACCCTAACACTCAGCCTAATCTTAACCCTAACCATTATCTTAACGCTAACCCTCACCTTCACACTCACCTTAAACTTAACCCTAACCCTAACACTCAACCTCAACCTGACCCTAACCATAACCCCACATCTAACACTCACCCTCACACTAGCCCTCACCATAACTCTCACTCTAACCCTAACCCTCAATCTCACTTTAAACCTCATCCTGACCCTTACCCTCACCATAATGCTAACCCTAAACCAAACAGTAACCCTCACACTAACCCCAACCCTCACCCTCATCCTAACACTAACCCTAACCCTAAACCTAACCCTCACCCTCAACCTCACCCTCACCCTCACCCTAACTCTAACCCTAACCTGCATGCTAACCCTAAACTTAACCCTAATGCTAACCCTAAACCTCAACCTCACCCTAGCCCTCACCCTAACCCTAACCCTAACCCTAACCCTCACCCTAACCCTAAACCTTACCCTAGCCCTCACCCTAACCCTAACCCTCACCCTCAGCCTAACCCTCACCCTAACCCTAACCCTCACCCTAACCCTCACCCCAACCATAAGGCTAAACCTAATACTCAACTTCACACTAACCCTCACCCTAGCACTTTACCTCACCTTAACCCTAACTCTAACAATCACAAAAAACCTAACCCTCACCCTAACCCTCCCCCACACCCGAATCCTCACCCTCACCCAAACCCTCACTCTCACCCTAAACGTCACCCTAAACCTAACAGTCACCCTAACCCTAACCCTAACTTTAACACTCACACATACCCTAACCCTCACCCTCACCCTAACCCTAACCCTTACCCTAGCCCTCACCCTAACCCTAACCCTCATCCTCACCCTAACCCTCACCATAACTCTTACCCTCACCCTAACCCTAAAATTAATCCTAACCCTAACATTTACACTGACCCTAACCCTCATCCTAACCCTAACCCTAACCCTAAGCCTCACCCTCACCCTCACCCTAACCCTCAGCCTAATCCTAACCCTAACCCATATCAATCTCTAACCCTCACCCTCACACTCACCCTAAACGTAACTCTAACCCTAAACCTCACCCTCTCCCTCACCCTCACCCTAAAAATAACCTTAAACCTAACCCTAACCCTAATCCTAATACTAACCCTCACCCTCACCCTCACACTAACCCTAACGCTAAACCTAAAAATAACCCTAACCCTAAACCTAAATCTCAACCTAACCCTAACCCTAACCCTCACCCTCACTCTCACCCTAACCATAACACTAACACTAACAATAACCCTAACCCTAAAACTAAACTTATCCCTAACCCTCACCCTAAACCTCACCGACATCCTAAACCTCACCCTAACCCTTACCTTCACCCTAACCCTAACCTTAAACCACACACTAACCCTAACCCTCACCCTATACCTAACCCTAAACCTAACCCTCACCCTCACCCTCACCCTCACCCTCACCCTAACCCTAACAATAACCCTAACCCTAAACCTAAACCTAAACCTCATCCTAAACCTAACCCTAAGCCTCACCCTCAATTTCACCCTAACCCTAACCCTAACCCTAACAATAACCCTAACCCTAACCCTAACCCTAAACCTAACCCTAATCTTTACCCACACCCTAACCCTAATCCTAATCCTCACCCTCACCCTCACCCTCACAAGAACCCTAACACTAACAATAACCCTAAACCTAACTCCAAACCTAACCCTAACCCTCACCCTCACCCTAACCCTAACAATAACCCTAATCCTCACCCTAACCCTCACCCTCAAGCTCACCCTCACCCTCGCCCTAACTGTAACCCTAACCCTCATGCTAACCCTAAACCTGACCCTAATGCTAACCCTAACCCTCACCCTCACCCTCACCCTTCCCCTCAGCACCCTAACCTTCATGCTAATCTTAACCCTAACCATTATATTAACCCTAACCCTCACACTCACACTCACATTAAACCTAACCCTAACCCTAACACTCAACCTCACCCTTACCCTCACCCTAACCCTAACCCTAACAATAACCCTAAACCTAACCCTAAGCCACACCCTAACCCTCACTATCATCCTAACCCTCACCCTAAACCTAACACCTACACACACCCTAACCCTCACCCTCACCAAAACCCTCACCCTCACCCTAACCCTCACTCTCACCTTAATCATTACCCTAACCCTAACACTTAACCTAAACCTAACCGTAACCCTCACCCTAACCCTCACCCCAACCATAACGCTAAACCTAACACTCACCCTCACGCTAACCCTCACCCTAACACTTTACCTCACCCTAACCCTCAAGCTAACTTTAACACTCACAAAAAACCTAACCCTCACTCTAACCCTCCCCCATACCCGAATCCTCACCCTCACCCAAACCCTCACTCTCACCCTAAACATCACCCTAAACCTAACATTCACCCTAACCCTAACCCTAACTTTAACACTCACACAAACCCTAACCCTCACCCTAACCCTCACCTCACCCTAAACCTCACCCTAACCCTTACCCTCACCCTAACCCTAACCTTCAACCTCACACTAACCCTAACCCTCACCCTAAACCTAACCCTAACCCTAAACCTCACCCTCACCCTCATTCTAACCCTAACCGAAACCTAACAATAACCCTAACCCTAAACCTAAAAATAAACCTCATCCTAACCCTAACCCTAACCCTCACCCTCAATCTCACCCTAACACTAACCCTACCCCTAACAATAACCTTAAACCTAACCGTAGCCCTAACCTTAACCCTAAACCTAACCCTAACCCTCACTCTCACCCTAACCCTATAGCTAACCCTAATCCTCACCCTCACCCTTACCCTCACCCTAACTCTAACCCTAACAATATCCCTAACCCTAACCCTAAACCTAACCCTAACCCTCACCGTCACCCTAACCCTAACCCTAATCCTAAACCTAACCCTAACCCTCAACCTCACCCTAACCCTCACCCTAACCCTAAACCTCACCCCAACCCTAACTCTAACCCTAACCTAACTCTAACCCTCAGCCTCACCCTAACCCTAAAGCTAACCCTAATCCTCACCCTCACCCTCACCCTCACGATAACCTTAAAACTTACAATAACACTAACCCTAATCTTAAACCTAACCCTAACCCTCACACTCACCCTCACCCCAACCTTAACCGTAACCCTAACCCTCACCCTCACCCTGAAGCTCACCATCACCCTCACCATAACTCTAACCCTAACCCTCATGCTAACTCTTACCCTGACCCTAATGCTAACCCTAACCCTCAATCTCACCCTTGCCCTCAACCTAACCCTAACCCTTAACCTAACCCTAACCCTAACCTTCACCCTAACCCTAACCCTCACCCTAAACCTCACCCTAAACCGAACCCTTACCTAACCGAAACCCTCACCCTCACCCTCACCCTTACCTTCAGGCTAATCTTAACCCTACAATTATCTTAACCCTAACCCTCACCCTCACACTCAACTTAAACCTAACCCTAACGCTAACAGTCAACCTCACCCTTACACTCACCCTAACCCTAACCCTAACAATAACGCTAAACCTAAACCTAACCCTCACCCTAACCCTCAGTATCATCCTAACCCTCACCCTAAACCCAACACTCACACACACCCTAACCCTCACCCTCACCAAAACCCTCACCGTCACCCTAACCCTCACCCTTACCCTAATCATCACCCTAACCCTAACCCTTAACCTAAACCTAACCGTAACCCTCACCCTAACCCTAACCCTAACAATAACCCTAAACCTATCAATAACCATAACCCTAACCCTCACCCTAACCTTAACCCTCACCCAAATCCTCACTCCAACCATAACGCTAAGCCTAACACTCACCCTCACCCTAACCCTCACCCTAACAGTTTACTTCACCCTAACCCTAACCCAAACTTTAACACTCACAAAAACACTAAATCTCATGCTAACCCTCTCCCACACCCGAATCCTCACCCTCACCCAAACCCTCACTCTCACCCTAAACATCACCCAAAACCTATAACACTCACCCTAACCCTAACCCTAACTTTAACAGTCACACAAACCCTAACCCTCACCCTAACCCTCACCTCACCCTAAACATCACCCTAACACTAACCCTTACCTAACCGAAACCCTCACTCTCACCCTCACCCTCACCCAAAACCTCACCCTAACCATTACAAGCACCATAACCCTAACCCTCACACTAACCCTAACCCTCACCCTAACCCTAACCCTAACCCTTACCCTCACCCTCAACCTCACCCTAACTCTCAGCCTAATCTTAACCCTCACCATTATCTCAACCATCTCACTCTCACACTCACCTTCAAACTAACCGTAACCCTAACACTCAGCCTCACCCTCAACCTCACCCTAACCCTAACCCTAACAATAACCCTAAACCTAGCCATAAACCTAACCCTAACCCTCAACCTCACCCTAACCCTCACCCTAACCCTAACACTCACACACACCCTAACCCTCACCCTCACCAAAATCCTCACCGTCACCCTAACCCTCAACCTTACCCTAATCATCACCCTAACCCTAACCCTTAACCTAAACCTAACCGTAACCCTCACCCTAACCCTAACCCTAACAATAACCCTAAACCTATCAATAACCATAACCCTAACCCTCACCCTAACCTTAACCCTCACCCAAATCCTCACTCCAACCATAACGCTAAGCCTAACACTCACCCTCACCCTAACCCTCACCCTAACAGTTTACTTCACCCTAACCCTAACCCAAACTTTAACACTCACAAAAACCCTAACCCTCACCCTAACCATCACCTCACCCTAAACCTCACCCTAACACTAACCCTTACCTAACCGAAACCCTCACTCTCACCCTCACCCTCACCCAAAACCTCACCCTAACCATTACAAGCACCATAACCCTAACCCTCACACTAACCCTAACCCTCACCCTAACCCTAACCCTAACCCTTACCCTCACCCTCAACCTCACCCTAACTCTCAGCCTAATCTTAACCCTCACCATTATCTCAACCATCTCACTCTCACACTCACCTTCAAACTAACCGTAACCCTAACACTCAGCCTCACCCTCAACCTCACCCTAACCCTAACCCTAACAATAACCCTAAACCTAACCATAAACCTAACCCTAAACCTCAACCTCACCCTAACCCTCACCCTAACCCTAACCCTCACCCACACCCTAATCCTCACCCTCACCAAAACCCTCACGCTCACCCTAACCCTAAACCTCACCCTAATCATCACCCTAAACCTAACTCTTAACCTAACCCTAACTGTAACCCTCACCCTAACCCTAAACCTAACAATAACCCTAAACCTAACAATAACCCTAACCCTAACCCTCACCCTAAGCCTAAACCTCGCCCTAACCCTAACCCTAACCCTAAATTTCACCCTAAACATAACCCTAACCCTAACCCTCACCCTAAACCTCACACTAACCCTAACCCTTACCTAAACAAAACCCTCACTCTCACCCTCACCCTCACCCTAAATCTCACCCTAATCTAAACCCTAACCCTAATTCTAACCCTATCCTCACCCTCATCTTCACCCTAAACCTAACCCTAAACCTAACCCTCACCCTCAACCTCACCCTCACCCTAACCCTATCCCTAACCCTAACGCTCACCCTAACAGTAACCCTTACCTTAGCCCTCATCCTAACACTTTCCCTCACCCTCACCCTAACCCTCACTCTAACCATGAGCCTCACACTAACCCTTACCCTCAACCTCACCCTGACCCTCAGACAAAACCTAACCCTTACCCTCACCCTCATCCTAATCCTAAACTTCATCCTCACCCTAGCCCTCATCATAACCCTTACCCTCACCCTAAACATAACCCTAAACCTAACCCGAACCCGAACACTCACCCTAACCCTAACCCTAACCCTAACCCTCACCCTCACCCTCACTCTAACCCTAACAATAACCCTCACCCTAACCCTAAACCTAAACCTAACCCTCACCCTCACCCTAACCCTAAAACTAACCCTAAACCTCACCCTCACCCTCAACCTCACCCTCACCCTCACCCTAACTCTAACCCTATCCCTCACGCTAACACTAACCCTAACCCTAATGTAACCCTAAAATTCACCCTCACCCTCACCCTTACCCTCAACCTCACCCTCACCCTCACCCTAATCATCACCCTAACCCTAACCCTTAACCTAACCCTAACCATAACCTGCACACTAACCCTAACCCTCACCCTAAACCTAACCCTTACCTTACCAAAACCCTCACCCTCACCCTCACACTAACGCTCGGCCTAATCTTAACCCTAACAATTATCTTAAACATAACCCTAACCCTCACACTCACCTTAAACCTAACCCTAACCCTAACACTCAACCTCAACCTAACCCTCAACGTAACCTTAACCCTCACCCACACCCTAACCCTCACCCTCACCAAAACCCTCACCCTCACCCTAACCCTCACCCTCACCCTAATTATCACCCTAAACCTAACCCTTAACCTAACCCTGACTGTAACCCTCACCCTAACCCTAACCCTAACAATAACCCTAAACCTAACAATAACCCTAAACCTAACACTCACCCTAATTCAAACCCTCACCCTAACCCTCAATCTAACCCTAACTCTAACCCTAAACTTCACACTAACCCTAACCGTAACCCTAAACCTCACCCTAAACCTCACCCTAACCCTAACCCTTACCTAAATGAAACCCTCATTCTCACCCTCACCCTCACCCTAAAACCTCACCCTAAACCTTACCCTCACCCTCACCCTAACCCTAACCCTCACAGTAACCCTAACGCTCACCCTCACCCTAACCCTTACCCTTACCCTCACCCACACCCTAACCCTAACCCTCAGCCTAATCTTAACCCTAACCATTATCTTAACCCTAACGCTCACCCTCACACTCACCTTAAACCTAACCCTAACCCTAACACTCAACCTCACCCTCACCCTCACCTAACCCTAACCTGAACTCTAACCCTCACCCTCACACTAGCCCTCACCATAACACTAACTCTAACCCTAAACCTCACTCTCACTTTAACCCTCATCCTAACCCTAACCCTCACCATAACCCTAACCCTAAACCAAACCCTAACCCTCACACTAAACCCAAACCTCAGCCTAAACCTAACCCTTGCCCTCATCCTAACGCTAACCCTAACCCTAATCCAAACCCTAACCCTCAATCTCTCCCTCACCTTCACACTAACTCTAACCCTAACCTGCATGCTAACCCTAAAACTAACCCTAATGCTAACCCTAAACCTCAACCTCACCCTAGCCTTCACCCTAACCCTAACCCTAACGCTAAACCTCACCCTAACCCTAACCCTTACCCTAGCCGACACCCTAACCCTAACCCTCACCCTCAGCCTAACCCTCACCATAACCCTTGCCCTCAACCTAACCCTAAACCTAATCCTAACCCTAACATTTACACTGACCCTAACCCTCATTCTAACCCTAACCCTAACTGTAACTCTCACCCTCAACCTCACCCTAACCCTCAGCCTAATCCTAACCCTAACCAGTATCATATCTCTAACCCTCACCCTCACACTCACCCTAAACCTAACTCTAATCCTAAACCTCACCATCTCCCTCACACTAACCCTAACAATAACCCTAAACCTAACCCTAACCCTAACCCTAATCCTAACCCTCACCCTCACCCTCACCCTAATTCTAACACTAACCCTCATGCTAAACCTAACCCGAACCCTAATGCTAACTCTAAACCTCACCCTCACCCTAACACTCACCCTAAACCTAAACTTCACCCTAACATTAAACCTAACTCTCACACTATACCTAAACCTCAACCTAACCCTAAACCTACACAACAGCCTAACCCTCACCATAACCCTAACCCTAATCCTCAACATATCCCTCACCCTAACCGGAACACTCATCCTCACCCTAGCCCTCACCCTAACCCTAATCCTAACCTTAAACCTCACCCTAAAAGTAATGCTAACCCTACACCTTATCCTCACCCTAACCCTCACCCTAACCCTAAACCGAATCCTAACCCTCACCTTAACCCTAAACCTAAACCTCACCCTAGCCCTCACTCTAACCCTAACACTAACCCTAACCCTCACCCTAATGCTAACCCTAAACCTAACACTAACCTTCACCCTCAACCTAATCCTCACCCTAATCCTAAACCTAACCCTAATCCTAACCCTCACCCTCACCCTCAACTTCACCCTAACCCTAACCTAAACCTAACCCTCACCCTCAACCTCACCCTCACCTAACGCTAACCCTAACGCTAACCGTAACCTCACCCTCACCCACAGACAAACCCTAACCCTAACCCTAATCCTAACAGTAACCCTAACCCTCACCCTCACCCTAAACCTAACCCTAACCCTCACCCTCACCCTCACCCTCACCCTAAACCTAACAATAACCCTAACCCTAACCCTCACCCTCAACCTAATCCTCACCCTAATCTTAACCCTAACCCTAATTCTAACCCTAACCTCACCCTCAACTTCACCCTAACCCTAACCCTAAACCTAAACCTCACCCTCAAACTCAACCTCATCCTAACCCTAACCCTAACCCTAACCCTCACCCTAACACTAACCCTTACCTTAGCCCAAAACTTTACCCTCACACTAACACTATCCCTCACCCTCACCCGAACCCTCACTCTAACCATAACCCTCACACTAACCCTAACCCAAATCCTAACACTCACACTAACCCTAACCCTCACCCTAAACCATATCCTAACTCGAACACTAACCCTTACCCTCAACCTCACCCTGACCCTCAGACAAAACCTAACCCTAACCCGAAATCTTACCCTAAACCTCACCCAAACCCTCACACTTACCCTCACCCTCACTCTGACCCTAAACCTCATCCTCACCCTATCCCTCAACATAAACCTTACCCTCACCCTAACCTGAACCCTAAACCTAACCCTAACCCTCACCCTCACCCTAAAACTAACCCTAACCCTAACCCTCACCCTCATCGTAACCCTAACCCTAACAATAACCCTAACACTAAACCTAACAATAACCCTAACACTCACCCTCACCCTAAACCTAACCCTAACTCTAACCCTCACCCTCACCCTCAACCTCACCCTCACCCTCACCCTAACTCTAACCCTATCCCTCATGCTAACCCTGTCCCTAACCGAAATGTAACCCTAACCCTCAACCTCACCCTCACCCTCACCCTTACCCTCACCCTCACCCTCACATTCACCCTCACCATAATCATCACCCTAAACCTAACCCTTAAACTAACCCTCACCCTAACCTGCACACTAATCCTAACCCTCACCCTAAACCTCACCCTAAACCTAACCCTTACCTAACCAAAACCCTCACCCTTACCCTCACACTAACCCTGAGCCTAATCTTAACCCTAAATATTATCTTAATCTTAACCCTCACCCTCACACTCACCTTAAACCTAACCATAACCCTAACACTCAACCTAAACCTAACCCTCACCCTAACCCTAAACCTCACGCAAACCCTAACCCTCACCCTCACCAAAACCCTCACCCTCACCCTAAACCTCACCCTCACACTAATCATCACCCTAAACCTAACCCTAACTGTAACCCTCACCCTAACCCTAACCATAAGAATAACCCTAAACCTAACAATAACTCTAACCCTAACCCTCACCCTAACCCTAACCCTCGCCCTAACACTCAAGCTAACCCTAACCCTAACCCTAAACTTCACCCAAACCCTAACCGTATCCCTCACCCTAAACCTCACCATAACCCTAACCCTTACCAAAACGAAACCCTCACTATCACCCTTACCCTCACCCTAAACCTCACCCTAACCCTTATCCTCAACCTAACCCTAACCCTAACCCTCACAATAACCCTAACACTAACCCTTACCCTAACCCTTACTCTTACCCTCACCCACACCCTAACCCTAACTCTCAGCCTAATCTTAACCCTAACCATTATCTTAACCCTTACACTCACCCTCACACTCACCTTAAACCTAACCCTAATCCTAACACTCAACCTCACCCTCACGCTCACCCTAACCCTAACCCTAACAATAACCCTAAGCCTAAACTTAAACCTAACCCTAACCCTAACCCTAATCCTCACCCTAACCCTAACCCTAAACCTCACCCTTACCCTAACCCTAACCCTAATCCTCACCCTAGCCCTCACCCTAAAACTCACACTAACCCTAACCCTCACTCTCACCCTAACACTCATTCTAACCATTAACCTCACCCTAACCCTCACCATAAACCTTATCCTAAACCTGACACTAAACCTAACCCTCAGCTTAAACCTAACCCTCACCCTCATCCTAAACCTAACCCTAACCCTAACCCTCTCCCTCACCTTCAACCTCACCCTCACCCTCACCCTAACCCTAACCCTAACTTTAACACTCACACAAACCCTAACACTCACCCTAACCCTCACCCTCACCCGAAACATCACCCTAAACCTAACACTCACCCAAACCCTAACCCTAACCGTCACCCTAACCCTAACCCTAAACCTCACCCTAACCCTAACCCTTACCTAACCGAAACCCTTACTCTAACCCTCACCATAAACCTCACCCTAACCCTTACCCTCACCCTAAACCTAATCCTAAACCTCACACTAACCCTAACCCTCACCCTCACCCTTAACCCTAATCCTTACCCTCACCCTCACCCTCACGCTAACCCTCAGCCTAATCTTAACCCTAACCATTATCTTAACCCTAACTTTCACCCTCACATTCACCTTAAATCTAACCCTAACCCTAACACTCAACCTCACCCTCACCCTAACCCTAAACTTAATCCTAACCATAACCCTAACACTAACCCTAACCCTAATCCTCACCCTAACCCTAACCCTAAACCTCACCCTCACCCTCACCCTAACCCTAACGATAACCCTCAACCTCACCCTAGCCCTCACCCTAAAACTCACGCTAACCCTAACCCTCACTCTCACCCTAACACTCATTCTAAACCTTAACCTCACCCTATCCTTAACCCTAAACCTAACCCTAAACCTCACACTAAACCTAATCCTCAGCTTAAACCTAACCCTCACCCTCATCCTAAACCTAACCCTAAACCTAACCCTCACCATCACTCTAACTCTAATCCTAACCCTCATGCTAACCCTAACCCTAATCCTTATGCTAACCCTAAACTTCACCCTCACCCTAAACCTCACCATAAGCTAACCCTCACCCTAACCCTAACCCTAACCCTCACATTAACCCCAACCCTCACCCTAACCCTAACCCTAACCCTCAGCCTAAAACTCACCCTAAACCTAACCCTAATCCTAATCCTCATGCTATCCCTCACCCTAACCGGAACACTCACACTCACCCAAGCCCTCTCAATAACCCTAACCATAACCCTAAAACTCACCCTAAAACTAATGCTAACCCTAACCCTCACCCTCACTGTAACCCACAACCAAACCCTTACCCTCAACCTAACCCTAACCCTCACAATAACCCTTACCCTCACACTAATCCTATCCCTACCTCTAATCCTCACTCTCATCCTAACCCTAATCCTAACCTTAAACCTCCCCCTAACCTTAACCCTCACCCTCACCCTAACCCTAACCCTCACCCTCAACCTAACCCTCACAATAACCCTTACCCTCACCCTAAACCTAATCCTAACCCTAATCCTTACACTAACCGTAAGCCTCATCCTAAACCTAACCCTAACCCTAACCCTAACCCTCACCCTCTCCCTAACCCTCAGCCTAATCCTAACCCTAACAATTATCATAACCTTAACCCTCACCCTCACACTCACCCTAAACCTAACTCTAACCCTAACCCTCACCCTCACCCTCACCCTAACCCTAACAATAACCCTATACCTAACCCTAAACCTAACCCTCACCCTAACCCCAATCCTAACCCTCACCCTCACCCTCACCCTAACTCTAACCCTAACCCTCATGCTAACCCTAACCCTAATGCTAACCCTAAAGCTCACCCTCACCCTAACCGTCACGGTAACCCTAACCCTAAAAATAACTCTAAACCTCCCCCTAATCCTCACTATCATCCTAACCCTCACCCTAACCCTAACACTCCCGCACACCCTAACCCTCGCCCTCACCAAAACCCTCACCCTCACCCTAGCCCTCACCCTCACCCTAATCATCACCCTAACTCTAACCCTTAACCTAACCCTTACCGTAACCCGCACCCTAACCCTAACCGTAACAATAATCCTAACCCTATCAATAACCATAACCCTAACCCTCACCCTAACCCTAACATTCACCCTAACACTCAACCTAACCCTAACGCTAAACCTAACACTCATCCTCACCCTAACCCTCACCCTAACACTTTCACTCACCCTAACCGTAACCCTAACTTGAACACTCACACAAACACTGAACGTAACCCTAACCCTCCCCAAAACCCGAACATTCACCCTCACACAAACCCTCACCCTCACCCTAAACATCACCCTAAACCTAACACTCACCCTAACCCTAACCCTAACTTTAACACTCACACAAACCCTAACCCTCACCCTAACCATCACCTCACCCTAAACCTCACGCTAACCCTACCACTTCCCTAACCGAAACCCTCACTCTCACACTCACCCTCACCCTAAACCTCACTGTAACCCTTACCCTCACCCTAACCCTAACCCCAACCCTAACCCTCACACTAAACCGAAACCTCACCCTAACCCTACCCCTAACCCTTACCCTCACCCTGAACCTTACCCTGACCCTCAGACTAATCTTAACCCTCACCATTATCTTAAACATAACCCTCACCCCCACAATCACCTCAAACCTAAGGCTAACCCTAACACTCAACCTCACACTCACCCTCACACTCACCCTAACCCTAACCCTAATAATAACCCTAACCCTAACTCTAACCCTAACCCTAACCCAAACCCATACCCTAACCCTAACTCTAATCCTCACCCTAACCCTAACTGTAAATCTCACCCTCACACTAACCCTAAACCTAACCCTAACCCTGACCCTGACCCTAGCCCTCACTTTAAAACTCACGCTAAACCTAACCCTCACTCTCACCTTAACACTCATTCTAACCCTTACCCTCTCCCTAACCTTAACCCTAAACCTAACCCTAACGTTCACACTAAACCTAACCCTCAGCCTAAACCTAATCCTCACCCTCATCCTAAATCTAACCCTCACCCTCACCCTAACCCTCACACTAAGCCTAAACCTAAGCCTAATGCTAACCTTAAACCTCACGCTCACCCTAACCCTCAACATAACCCTTACCCTCACACTAACCCTAAACCTAATCCTAACCCTAACCCTTACACTAACCCTATCCCTCACCTTAACCCTAACCCTAACACTCATCCATACCCACAAACTCACCATAACCCTCAGCCTAATCCTAACCCTAACCATTATGGTAACACTAACCCTCACCCTCACACTCACCCTAAGCCTAACTCTAACCCTAACCCTCACACTCACCTTAACACTAACCCTAACCCTAACAATAACCCTAAATCTAACCCTAATCCTAACCCTCACCCTAACCCTAATCCTAACCCTCACCCTCACCCTCACCCTAACTCTAACCCTAACTGTCATGCTAACCCTAACCCTAATGCTAACCCTAAACCTCACCCTCACCCTAACCCTCACACTAAATCTAACCCTCACCCTAACCCTAACCATAACAATAACCCTAAACCTAATCCTACCCCAACAATAACCCTAAACCTAACCCTCAACCTAATCCTAACCCTCACCCTCAACATAACCTAAACCTAAACCTAAACCTTAACCTAAACCTAACCCTAAACCTCACCCTCAAACTAGCCCTCACCCTAACAATCACTCTAACCCTAACCCTCACACTCACCCTAACCCTCACTCTCACCCTAACCCTCACCCTAACCCTAGCCCTCAACCTAACCCTAACCCTAAACCTCACCGTCATCCTACCACTCACCTAACCCTAACCCTCACCCACACCCTAACCCTCACCCTCACCAAAGCACTCACCCTCACACTAACCCTCACCCTAACACTTTTCCTCACTCTAACCCTAACACTAACACAAACCATAACCCTCACCCTAAACCTAACCCTCTCCCACACCTTAAACCTCACCCACACCCGAACCATCACCCTCACCCTAACACTCAACTTCACCCTAAACATCACCCTAACCCTAACACTCACCCTAACCCTAAACCTAACCGTCACCCTAACCCAAACACACACCCTAACTATCACTTTCAGCCTAACCACAACCCTAACCCTAACCTAACCAAAACCTCACCCTCACCCTCACCCTGACCCTAAACCTCACCCTAAACTTTACCCTAACCCTAACCCTAACCCTAAACCTAACCCTCACACTAAACCTAAACCTCACCCTAACACTAAACCTACCCCTCAGCCTAACCCTCACCCTAACCCTAACCCTAATCCTCACCATATCCCTCACCGTATCTCTAACTCTCAACCTCACCCTAGCCCTCACCCTAACCCAAACCCTAAAATTAAACCTCACCCTAAAATAATGCTAACCCTAACCCTCATCCTCACCCTAACCCTCACCCTAACCCTAACCCTAATCCTAACCCTGACCCTAACCCTAAACCTAAACCTCACTCTAGCCTTCACTCTAACCCTAACACTAACCCTAACCCTCACCCTAAAGCTAACCCTAACCCAAACCCAAACCCTCACCCTAACCCTTACCGTCATCCTAACACTCACCTAAACCTATCCCTCACCCACACCCTAACCCTCACCCTCACCAATACATTCACCCTCACACTAACCTTCACCCTAACACTTTTCCTCACCCTAACCTTACACTAACACTCACACAAACCCTAACCCTCACCGTAAACCTAACCCTCCCCCACACGTTTACCCTCACCTACACCCGAACCATCACCCTCACCCTAACACTCAACCTCACCCTAAACATCACCCTAAACCTAACACTCACCCTAACTCTAAACCTAACCCTAACGTAACCAAAACCCTCAGCCTCACCCTCAGCCTAACCCTAACCCTAAACCTAAACCTCACCATAACCCTAACCCTAAATTTCACCAGCAATATTACCCTAACCCTAACCCTAAGCCTAACAATAACCTTAACGCTAAACCTAACCCTAACCCTCACGCTAACCCAAACCCTAAATCTAACAATAAGCCTACCCCTAACCCTAAACCTAACCCTAACCCTCACCCTAAACCTCACCCTAAACCTCACCCTAACTCTAACCCTAATCCTAACCTTTACCGTAACCATTATCATAACCCTAACCTTCACCCTCAAAATCACCCTAAACGTAACCATAAACCTAACCCTCACCCTCACCTTAACCCTAACCCTAACAATAACCCTAACCCTAACCCTAACCCTAAACCACACCCTCACCCTCACCCTAACCTTCAGCCTAATCCTAACCCTAATCATTATCATAACCCTAACCCTCACCCTCACCCTCACCCTAAACCTAACTCTAACCCTAACCCTCACCCTCACTCTAATCCTAACCCTAACCCTAACAATAATCCTAAACCTAACCATAACCCTAACCCTCACCCTAACCCTAAACCTAACCTTCACCCTCACCCTCACCCTAACTCTAACCCTAACCATCACGCTAACCCTAACCCTAATGCTAACCCTAAACCTCACTCTCACCCTAACCCTCACCCTAAACCTAACCCTCACCCTAACCCTAACCCTAACAATAACCCTAAACCTAACCCTAACACTAACCCTCACCTTAACACTAACACTAAGCCAAACCCAAACCCTCACCCTAACCCTCACCGTCATCCTAACACTCAACTAACCCTAAACCTCACTCACACCCTAACCCGCACCCTCACCAAAACACTCAATCTCACCCTAACCCTCACCCTAACACTTTTCCTCACCTTAACCCTAACCCTAACACTCACACAAACCCTAAACCTCACCCGAACCCTAACCCTCTCTCAATCCCTAACCCTCACCCACACCCGAACCATCACCCTCACCCTCACCCTCTCCCTAAACGTCACCCTAACCCTAACAGACACCCTATCCCTAAACCCAACCGTCACCCTAACCCTAACCCTCAGTCTAACCCTCACCCTCACCCTAACCATAACCCTATCCCTTAACTAACCGAGACCCTCACCCTCATCCTAAACCACACCCTAACCCTTACCCTCACCCTAACCCTAATCCTAAACCTCACACTAACCCTAACCCTCACCCTAAACCTAACCCTCACCCTAACCCTCACCCTCACCCTCAACCTAATCCTAACCCTAACCCTAACAATAACCCTAACCCTAACACTAAAGCTAAACCTAACACTCACACTAACCCTAACCCTTAACCTAACCCTAAACCTCACACTAACCCTAACACTCACCCTCACCCTCAACCTAAGCCTAACTCTAACCCTAAACCTAATCCTAAACCTAAAACTGACGCTCACCCTCAACCAACCCTAACCCTAACCCTCACCGTAAACCTCACCCTATCCCTAACCATAACCCTAACAATCACCCTCAGCCTCAACCTAACCCTCACAGTAACCCTAACCCTAAACCTAACCATAACCCTCACCCACACCCTAACCCTCACCCTCACCGGAAACCTCACCCTCACCCTAAACCTCACTCTCACCCTTACCTCACCATAACACTAACCCTCACCCTAACTCTGACCTTAAACTTCACCCTAAAGCTAACCCTCACCCTAACCCTCACCCTCACCCTAATCCTCACCCTAATCCTAAACCTAACCCTAATCCTAATCCTAACCCTCATCCTCAACTTCACCCTAACCCTAATCTAAACCCAACCCTCATCATCAACCTAAACATCACCCACAGACAAATCCTAACCCTAACCCTAATCCTAACACTAACCCTAACCCTCACCCTCACCCTAAACCTAAACCTAACCCTCACCCTCACCCTAAGCCTAACCCTAACCCTCACCCTAAGACTAACCCTTACCCTAACACCTTTACCTTCACCTTTATACTAACCCTATCCCTCACCCTAAACCTAATCCTAACCCTAACACGAACCCTTACCCTCAACCACATACTCACCCTACGACAAACCCTAACCTGAACCCGAAACCTAACCCTAAAACTAACCTTCACCCTCACCCTCACCCTAACGCTAACCCTCATCCTCACCCTAACCCTCAATATAACCCTAACCCTCACCCTAACCCTAAACCTAATCCTAACCCTAACCCTTACACTAACCCTAACCCTCACCCTCACCCTCACCCTAACCCTAAACCTAACAATAACCCTAAACCTAACCCTAACCCTAACCCTAAATCTAACCCTCACCATATCCCTCACCCTAACCCTAACACTCACCCTCACCCTAACCCTAACCCTAACTTTAAACCTCAACCTTAAAGTAATGCTAATGCTAAACCTCATACTCACCCTAATCCTAACCCTCACCCTAACCCTAAACCTAACCCTCACCCTAGCCCTCACTCTAACCCTAACATTAACCCTCACCCTAACGCTAACTCTAACCAAAAACCAAACCCTCACCGTCATCCTAACACTCACATAACCCTAACCCTCACCCACACCCTAAACCTCAGCCTCACCAAAACACTCACCCTCACACTAACCGTCACCCTAACACTTTTCCTCACCCAAACCCTACCCTAACACTCACGCAAATCCTAATCCTCACCCTAAACCTAACCCTCTCCCAAACCCTAACCCTCACCCACAACCGAACCAACACCCTCACCCTACCCCTCACCCTCACCCTAACCCTAAAACTAACCATCACCCTAACCCGAACCCTCACCCTACCCTTCACCCTCATCCTAAACCTAACCCTAAACCTTACCTAACTGAAACCCTCAAGCTCACCCTAAACCTCACCGTAACCCTTATCCTCACTCTACACCTAACCCTAAACCTCACACTAACCCTAAAACGCAGCCTAAACCTAACAAAACCCTCACCCTAACCCTCACCCTAACCCTCACCCTAATCCTAACCCTAAACCTAACAATAACCCTACCCCTAACCCTAACCCTAACCCTAATCCTAACCCTTACTCTAACCATAATCTTAACCCTAACCCTCACCCTCACAATCACCCTCAACCTCACCCGAAACATAACCCTCACCCTCACTGTCACCCTCACCCTAACAGTAACCTTAAAATAAACCTAACCCTAACCCTAAACCTAACCCTAACCCTCACCCTCACCCTAACTCTAACCCTCACCCTTACCCTCACCCTCAACCTAAACCTCACACTAACCCTTACCCTCACCCTTACCCTAAAAGTCACACTAACCCTAACCCTCAACCTAAACCTAACCCTAACCCTAACACTAACCCTCACCCTCACCCTAACCCTAACCCTAAATATAACCCTAACCCTAAACCTATACCTAAACCTAAACCTCATCCTAACCCTAAACCTAAACCTCACCCTCAATCTCACCCTAACCCTAAACCTAACCCTAAAAATAACCATAACCCTAAACCTAAGCCTAACCCTAACCCTCACCCTAACACTAACCCTAAACCTAACAATAACCCTACACTTAACCCTAAACCTAACCCTAACCCTCACCGTAAACCTAACCCTAATCCTAACCGTTACCCTAACCATTATCTTAACACTAACCCTCACCCTCACAATCACCCTCACCCTCACCCTAATCCTCACCCTCACCCTCACCCTCACCCTCACCCTAACCCTAACCCTAAAAAGATCCCTAACCCTAACCCTAAACCTAACCCTAACCCTCACCCTCACCCTCAACCTCACCCTAACCCTAACGCTTACAGTAACACTAACCCTAACCCTAAACCTAATCCTAACCCTCATCCTCATCCTAACCCTAACCATAACCCTAACCCTCACTCTCACCCTCAACCTCACCCTCAACCTCACCCTAACTCCAACCGTAACCCTCAGGCTAACCCTAACCCTAACCCTAATGCTAAACCTAACCCTCAGCCTCACCCTCACCCTTACCCTCAATCTCACTCTCATCCTCACCCTCACCCTAATTATCACTCTAACCCTAACTCTTAACCTAACCCTAACCCTAAACTTCACCCTAACCCTAAGCCTCACCCTAAACCTCACCCTCACACTCACCCTCATTTTAATCTTAACCCTAACCATTATCTTAACCCTAACACTCACCCTCACACTCACCTTAAACCTAAACCCAACCCTAACACTCAACCTCACTCTTACCCTCACCCTAACCCTAACCCTAACAATAACCCTAACTCTAACCCTAACCCACACCATAAACCTCACTATCATCCTAACCCTCACCCTAACCCTAACACTCACACACACCCTAAACCTCACCCTCACCAAAACCCTCACCCTCAACCTAACCCTCACCCTCACCCTAATCAGAACACTAACCCTAACCCTTAACCTAACCCTAACCGTAACCCTCACCCTAACCCTAACCCTAACAATAACCCTAAAACTATCAATAACCCTAACCCTAACCCTCACCCTCACCCTAACCCTCACCCTAATATTTTACCTCACCCTAACCCTAACCCTAACTTTAACACTCACACAAACCCTCAACCTAACCCTAACCCTCCCCCACAACCAAAACCTCACCCTCACCCAAACCTTCACCCTCACCCTAAACATCACCGTAAACATAACACTCACCCTAACCCTACCCTAACTTTAACATTCACACAAACCTAATTATCAAGCTAACCCTCACCTCACCCTAAACATCACCCTAACCCTACCAGTTACCTAACCGAAACCCTCACTCTCACCCTCACCCTCACCCTAAACCTCACCCTAACCCTTACCCTCACCCTAACCCTAACCCTAACCCTCACCCTCACACTAACCCTAACCCTCACCCTAACCCTAACCCTAAACCTTACCACCAACCTCACCGTCACCTTAACCCTCAGCCTAATCTTAAACTCACCATTATCTTAACCCTCACCCTAACCCTCACCCTCACCCTACCACTTACCTAACCGAAACCCTCACTCTCACCCTCACACTCACCCATAACCTAACCCTAACCCTAATCCTTACCCTAACCCTAAACCTAACCCTAACCCTCACCCTCACCCTAGCACTCACCTTAAAACTCAAGCTAAACCTAACCCTCACTCTTACCCTAACACTCATTCGAACCCTTACCCTTACCCTAACCCTAACCCTAAACCTAACCCTAACGTTCACACAAAACCTAACCCTCAGCCTAAACCTAACCCTAACCCTAACCCTCACCCTCATATACAACCTCACCCTCATCCTCACTCTAACTCTAACCCTAACCCTAAGCCTAATGCTAACCCTAACCCTCACCCTCACCCTAACTCTCACCATAACCCTTACCCTCACCCTAACCCTAACCCTAATCCTAACCCTAACCCTTACACTAACCCTAACCCTCACCCTAACCCTAACCCTAACCCTAACCCTCACACATACCCTCAACCTCACCCTAACCCTCAGCCTAATCCTAACCCTAACCATTATCTTCACCCTAAACCTCACCCTCACACTCAACTTAAACTTAACCCTAACCCTAAACCTCACCCTCACCCTTACCCTAACCCTAACAATAATCCTAAACCTAACCCTAACACTAACCCTAACCCTAACCCTCACTCTAACCCTAATCCTAACCCTCATCCTCATCCTCACCCTAACCCTAACCCTCACCCTCACACTAGCCCTCACCCTAACAATCTCTCTAACCCTAACCCTCATTCTCACCCTAACCCTAACCCTAACCCTAACTTTCACCCTAGCCCTATCCCTATACCTAACCCTCACACTAAATCTAAACCTCACCCTAACACTAAACCTACCCCTCAGCCTAACCCTCACCGTAACCCTAACCCTAATCCTCACCATATCCCTCACCCTATCCCTAACACTCACCCTCACCCTAGCCCTCACCCTAACCCAAACCCTAACCTTAAACCTCAACCTAAGAGTAATGGTAACCCTAACCCTCATCCTCACCATAACCCTCACCCTAACCTAACCCTAATCCTAACCCTCAACTTAACCCTAAATCGAACCCTCACACTAGCCCTCATTCTAACCCTAACACTAACCCTAACCCTCACCCTAACGCTAAGCCTAACCCAAACCCAAACCCTCACCCTAACCCTCACCATCATCCTACCAGTCCCCTAACCCTAATCCTCACCCACACCCTAACCCTCACCCTCACCAAAACACTCACCCTCACCGAAACTCTCACCGTAATACTTGTCATCATCCTAACCCTAACCCTAACACTCACACAAACCCTAACACTTACCCTAAAGCTAACCCTCTCCCACACCTTAACCCTCACTCACACCCAAACCATCACCCGCACCCTAACACTCAACCTCACCCTAAATATCACCCTAACCCTAACACTCACCCTAACCCTAAACCTAACTGTCACCCTAACCCAAACCTTCACCCTAACCCTCACCCTCACCCTAACCCTAACCCTAACCCTTACGTAACCGAAACCTCACCCTCACCATCACTCTCACCCTAAACCTCACCCTAACCCTTGCCCTCACCCTAACCCTAACCCTAAACCTAACCCTAATGTTCACACTAAACCGAACCCTCAGCCTAAACCTAACACTCACCCTCATCCTAAACCTAACCCTAACCCTAACCCTCACACTCACCCTCAGCCTCATCCTCACCCTCAATCTAACTCTAACCCTCATGCTAACCCTAATCCAAAGCCTAATGCTAACCCTAACCCTTTCCATCACCCTAACCCTTACCATAACCCTTACCCTCACCCTAAACCTAAACCTAATCATAACCCTAATTCTTACGCTATCCCTCACCCTAACACTAACCCTAACCCTAACACTAACCCTCACCCATACTCACAACCTTACCCTTACCCTCAGTCTAATCCTATCCCTAAACATTATTGTAACCCTAACCCTCACCCTCACACTCACCCCAAACCTAACTCTAACCCTAACTCTCCCCCTCCCTTTCCCCATAACCCTAAACCTAACAATAACCCTAAAACTAACCCTAACACTAACCCTAAACCTAACCCTCACCCTAACCCTAATCCTAACCCTCACCCTCACCCTATCCCTAACCCTACCCCTATCCCTCACCCTCACACTAGCCCTCACCCTAACACTCCCTCTAACCCTAACCCTCACTCTCACCCTAACCCTCACCTTAACCCTAAGCTCACATTAACCCTAACCCTAACCCTAAACCTAACACTCACACTAAACTTAAACCTCACGCTAACCCTAAACCTACCCCTCAGCCTAACCCTCACCCTAACCCTAACCCTAATCCTCACCATCCCTCACCCTATCCCTAACGCTCACCCTCACCCTAGCCCTCACCCTAACCCAATCCTTAACCTTAAACCTCACCCTAAAATTAATGCTAACCCTCACCTTCATCCCCACCCTAACCTTCACCCTAACCCTAAACCTAATCTTAACCCTCACCCTAGCCCTTAACTTAACTCTTCCCTAGCCCTCACTGTAACCATAACACTAACCCTAACCCTCACCCTAACGCTAACCCTAACCCAAAGCCAAACCCTCACCCTAACCCGCACCATCATCCTAACACTCACCTAACTCTAACCCTCACCCACACCCTAACCCTAACCCTCACTCTCACCCTCACCTGAACCCTCACCCTAACCCTCAACTTCACCCTCACCCTAACCCTAACCCTCAGCCTAACACTAACCCTAACCATAACCCTCACCCTAACCTTCTCCCTCACCCTCACCCTCACCCTCAACTTCACACTAACCCTAACCCTAAACCTAAACCTCACACTCAACCTCACCCTCACCCTAACCCTAACCCTAACCCTAACCCTCACCGTAACACTAACCCTTACCCTAGCCCTCCCCCTTACCCTCACCTTCACATTAACCCTATCCCTCACCATCCCCCTAACCCTCAACTTAACCCTTACCCTCACCCTAACCCTAACCCTAAACCTAGCCCAAACCCTCCCACTAACCATAACCTTCACCCTAAACCTAATCCTAATCCTAACACTAACCCTTACCCTCAACCTAATCCTCACCTTCAGACAAACCCTAACCCTAACCCGAAACCTAACCCTAAACCTAACCCTCACCCTCATCCTCACCATCACCTTAACCCTAACCCTCATCCTCACCCTAACCCTCACCATAACCTTTACCCTCACCCTAACCCTAAACGTAATACTAACCCTAGCCCTCACTCAATCTCTAACACTAACCCTCATGCTAAAGCTAACTCTAACCCAAACCCTAATCCTCACCCTAACCCTCAACGTCATCCTAACACTAACCTAACACTAACCCTCACCCACACCCTAACCTTCACCCTCACCAAATCAATCACCCTCACACTAACCCTCACCCTATCACTTTTCCTCACCCTAAACCTAACCCTAACACTCACACAAACCCTAATCCTCACCCTAAAACTAACCCTCTCCCAAACCCTAACCTGCACCCACACCCGAACCATCATCCTCACCCTAACCCTCACCCTCACTCTAAACATCACCTGAACCCAAACACTAACCCTAACCCTAAACCTAACCGTCACCCTAACCCAAAACGTCACCCTATCACTCATCCTCACAGTAACCCTACTCCTAACCCTAACCCTCACCCTGACCCTCACCCTAACCCTAAACTTAACCCTAACAATAACCCTAACGCTAAACCTAAACCTCAACCTAACCCTAACCCTAAACCTCACATTCAATCTCACCCTAACCCTAACCCCAAACCTAACAATAACCCTAACCCTAACCCTAATCCTAACCCTAATCCTAACCCTTACCGTAACCATTATCTTAACCCTAACCCTCACCCTCACCCTCACCCTAAACCTCACCCTAACCCTTACCCTCACCCTAAACCTAAACCTCACACTAACCCTAACCCTCAACCTAAACCTCACCCTAACCCTAACCCTCACCCTCACCCTCACCCTAAACCTAAAAATAACCCTAACACTAAACCTAAACCTAAACTGCATCCTAACCCTAACCCTATACTTCACCCTCAATCTCACCCTAACCCTAACAATAACTCTAACGCTAACCCTTACCCTAACCCTCACCCTAACACTAACCCAACCCTTAACCTAAAAATAACCCTACACCTAATCCTAAAACTAACCCTATCCCTCACCCTAAACCAAAACCTAATCCAGCCCTTAACAAAACCATTATGTTAACCCTAACCCTCACAATCACCCTAAACCTAACCCTAACCCTTACCCTCACCCTCACCCTCACCCTCACACTAACCCTAACCCTAACAATATCCCTTACCCTAACCCTAAACCTAACCCTAACCCTCACCCACACCCTAACCCTAACCCTAATCCTAAACCTAACCCTAACCCTCACCCTCACCCTAACCCTCACCATAACTCTAACCCTCACCCTAACCCTAACCCTAACCCTAAACCTAAACCTAACCCTAACCCTCACCCTCACCCTAACCGTAATCCTCACCCTCACTCTCAACCTCACCCTAACCCTAACCCTAACAATAACCCTAACCCTAACCCTAAACCTAATCCTAACCCTCACCCTCAACCTAATTCTAACCATAACCCTAACCCTCACCCTCACCCTCAACCTCACCCTCACCCTCACCCTAACTCTAACCCTAACCCTCACGCTAACCTTTACCCTAACCCTAATGCTAAAA
The DNA here is from genome assembly GCF_024711535.1 of Dipodomys merriami. NCBI lineage: Eukaryota > Metazoa > Chordata > Mammalia > Rodentia > Heteromyidae > Dipodomys > Dipodomys merriami. The sequence goes on along the minus strand of NW_027206513.1, from coordinate 4,344,097 downwards.
CTAACGCTCACCCTCACCCTCACCCTTACCCTAAACCTCACCCTCACCCTCACCCTCACCCTCGCCCTAATCATCACCCTAACCCTAACCCTCACCCTAAACCTCACCCTAAACCTAACCCTTACCTAACCGAAACCCTCACCCTCACCCTAACCCTCATGCTAATCTAAACCCTAACCATTATCTTAACCCTAACACTCACCCTCACACTCACTTTAAACCTAACCCTAACCCTAACACTCAACCTCATCCTTACCCTCACCCTAAGCCTACCAATAACCCTAACCCTCACCATAACCCTCAATATCATCCTAACCCTCGCCCTAACCCTAACACTCACACACACCCTAACCCTCTCCCTCACAAAAACCCTCACCCTCACTCAAACCCCCCCTCACCCTAATCATCACCCTAAACCTAACCCTTAACCTAACCATAACCATAACCCTAACGCTAACCCTAACAATAACCCTAACCCTATCAATAACCGTAACATTAAACCTCACCCTAACCCTAAACCTCACCCTAACCCTCATCCTTACCCTAACGCTAAACCTAACACTCACCCTCACCCTAACCCTCACCCTAACATTTTTCCTCACCCTAACCCTAACCCTAACTTTAACACACAAACCCTTAACCTCACCCGAACCCCCCACACAACCGAACCCTCACCCTCACCCAAATCCTCACCCTCACCATAAACATCAACCTAAACGTAACACTCACCCTAACCCTAACCCTAACTTTAACATTCACACAAACCGTAACCCTCACCCTAACCCTCACCCTAACCTTTACCCTCACCCTAATCCTCACACTAACCCTAACCCTAACCCTTACCCTCAACCTCACCCTCACCCTAACCCTCACACTAACCCTAACCCTTACACTCAACCTCACCCTCACCCTAACCCTCAGCCTAATCTTAACCCTCACCATTATCTTACCCCTAACCCTCACCCTCACACTCACCTTAAACCTAATGGTAACCCTAACACTCAACCTCACCCTCACCCTAACCCTAACCCTAACAATAATCCTAACTCTAACTCTAAACCTAACCCTAACCCTAACTCTCACCCTAACCCTAACCCTCACCCTAATCCTAAACCTAACCCTAACCCTCACACTCACCCTAGCCCTCAACTTAAAACTCACGCTAAACCTAACCCTCACTCTCACCCTAACACTCATTCTAACCATTACCCTCACCCTAACCCTAACCCTAAACCTAATCCTAACGTTCACACTAAACATAACACTCAGCCTAAACCTAACCCTCACCCTCATCCTAAACCTATCCCTACTTCTAACCCTCACCCTCACCCTCAACCTCACCCTCACACTCACTCTAGCCCTCACCCTAACACTCACTTTAACCCTCAACCTCACTCTTACCCTAACTCTCACCCTAACCCTACCCTTCACCCTAGACCTAACAATAAACCTAACCCTCACACGAAACCTAAATCTCACCCTAACCCTAAACCTACACCTCAGACTAACACTCACCCTAACCCTAACCCTAATCCTCACCATATCCCTCACCCTGTCCCTAACACTCACCCTCACCCTATCCCTTACCCTAACCCAAACCCTAACCTTAAACCTCACCCTAAAATAATGGTAACCCTAACCCTCATCCTCACCCTAACCCTCACTCTAACCCTAACCCTCACCCTAACCCTTAACCTAACCTTCAACCTAGCCCTCACTCTAACCCTAACCCTAACCGTAACCCTCATCCTAATGCTAAGCCTAATTCAAACCCAAACCCTCACCCTAACCTTCACCGTCATCCTACCAGTCCCCTAACCCTAACCCTCACCCACACCCTAACCCTCACCCTCACCAAAACACTCACCCTCACCGTAACACTCACACTAACACTTTTCCTCACCCTAACCATAACCCTAATACTCACACAAACCCTAACCCTTACCCTAAACCTAACCCTCTCCCACAACTTAACCCTCACTCACACCCGAACCATCACCCTCACACTAACACTCACCCTCACCCTAAACATCACCCTAACCCTAACACTCACCCTAACCCTAAACCTAACAGTCACCCTAACACATACCTCACCCTAACCCTCACCCTCACCGTAACCCTAAACCTAACCCTTACCTAACCGAAACCCTCACCCTCAACCTAAACCTCACCCTAAACCTTAACCTCACCCTAACCCTAACCTTAAATCTAACCCTAACGTTCACACTAAACCTAACCCTCAGCCTAAACCTAACACTCACCCTCATATTAAACCTAAACCTAACACTAACCCTCACACTCACCCTCAACCTCACCCTCACCCTCACTCTAACTCTAACCCTAAACCTCATGCTAACCCTAACCCTAAGCCTAATGCTAACCCTAACCCTCACCATAACCCTTACCCTCAACCTAACCCTAAACCAAATCCTAACCCTAACCCTTACACTAACCCTAACCCTCACCCTAAACCTAACCCTAACCTTCACCCATAACCTCAACCTCAACCTAACCCTCAGCCTAATCCTAACCCTAATTATTTTGGTAACCCTAACCCTCACCCTCACACTCAAGCTAAACGTAACTCTAACCCACACCCTCACCCTCACCCTCACCATAACCCTAACCCTAACAATAACCCTAAACTTAACCCTAACACTAACCCTAACCCTCACACTAACCCTAACCCTAATCCTAACTCTCACCCTCACCCTAACCCTAACCCTATCCCTAACCCTAACCCTCACACTAGCCCTCACAATAACACTCACTCTAACCCTAACCCTCACTCTCACCCTAACCCTCACCCTAACCCTAACCCTCACCCTAACCCTAACCCTAAACCTAACCCTCACACTAAACCTAAACCTCACCCTAACACTAAACCTACACCTCAGCCTAACCCTCACCCTAACCCTAAACTTAATCCTCACCATATCCCTCTCCCTATCCCTAACACTCACCCTCACCCTAGCCCTCACCCTAACCCAAACCCTAAACTTAAACCTCACCCTAAAATTAATGTTAACCCTAACCCTCATCATCACCCTAAACTTCACCCTGACCCTAACCCTAATCCTAATCCTCACCCTAACCCTAAAACTAACTCTTACCCTAGCCCTCACTCTGACCCTAACACGAACCCTAACCCTCACCCTAACTCAAACCGAAACTCTCACCCTAACCCGCACCGTCATCCTAACATTCACCTAACACTAACCCTCATCCACACCCTAAACCTCACCCTCACCAAAACACTGACCCTCACACTGACCCTCACCCTAACACTTTTCCTCACCCTAACCCTAACCCTAACACTCACACAAAACCTAACCCTCACCCTAAACTTAACCCTCTCCCACAAGTTTCCCTCACCCACACTCGAACCATTACACTCACCATAACACTCAATCTCACCCTAAACATCACCCTAACCCTAACACTCACCCTAACCCTCACCTTCACCCTAACACAAACCATCACCCTAACCCTCACCCTCACCCTAACCCCAAACCAAACCCTTACCTAAACAAAACCCTCACCCTCACCCTCATGAGAAGTACAAAATGTCATGTCAAAACCAGCTTTACAATGTCGGTGTGGGGGGGGAGGGGGGAATATTTGGGTGGGGTGAGGGGGGTAAAATTGGGTGTGGGGAGGGGGGAGGCGGGGAAGGGAAGTGAAGGGTAAACAAAGGAGGAGGCTGCAATGCTTGGTAAGAAATGTATGCATTATCCTGCCCATGTAATTGTAGCCCCCCTGTACAGTATGTTCTCAAATAAAATAAAATACAAAAAAAAATGTAAAACACAATAAAAAAAAAAGAGAATACTTCTCAAAACTTTATACTAATAAGTTTGAGAACTTGACAGAAATGGACCTTTTCCTAGCAAATATTGACATGCCAAAACTAAACCAAGATGAGTTAAACCAGCTTAACAGGCTCATATCAAGCATTGAAATAGAAACAGCAATAAGAGACCTCCCAGCTAAGAAAAGTCTAGGACCAGATGGTTTTACAGCGGAATTTACAAGGCCTTCAAAGCAGAGCTCACACCAATACTCCTCCAACTCTTCAATGAAATTGAAAGAGAAAGTTCACTACCGAACACATTCTATGAAGCCATCATAACCCTCATCCCAAAACCAGGGAGGGACTCATCAAAGAAAGAGAACTAGAGACCCATTTCTTTGATGAACATTGATGCAAAACTTCTCAACAAAATTTTGGCCAATCGACTTCAACAATTCATCCAAAAAATCATACACCACGATCATACAGGATTCATTTCAGGGATGCAAAGCTGGTTCAATATACCCAAATCAATTAATATTATTCATCATATCAAGAGGAGCAAGAATAAGAACGACATGGTTATCTCAATAGATGCAGAAAAAGCATTCGACAAGATCCAACACCCCTTTATGATGAAGGTTTTGGAAAAATTAGGAATCAATGGAACATTCCTCAATACAATAAAGGCTGTATATGACAAACCTACAGCCAACATCATACTTAATGGTTAAAAACAAAAGCCATTCCCTCTTAACTCAGGAACAAGACAAGGATGCCCACTCTCTCCACTTATCTTCAATCTAGTATTAGAATGCCTAGCTACAGCAATAAGACAAGATGCAGACATAAAGGGGATCCAAATAAGGAAAGAAGAAATACAACTCTCCCTCTATGCAGACGACATGATCTTGTATTTAAAGAATCCCAGAGACTCCACTCCCAAATTACTCAAGCTGATTCAAAACTTTGGCAAAGTAGCAGGGTATAAAATTAACCCCCCCCCAAATCAATGGCTTTTCTGTATGCCAACAATGAGAAAAGTGTGGCTGAAATTAGGAAAGCAACTCCATTTGTAATAGCCCCACAAAAAATAAAATACCTAGGAATTAACTTAACCAAAGAAGTGAAGGACCTCTATGATGAAAACTTTAAAATCTTGAAAAAGGAAATCAACACAGAACTTAAAAAATGGCAAAACCTCCCATGCTCCTGGATTGGAAAGATTAACATCGTGAAAATGGCAATACTTCCCAAGGCTATCTACAAATTCAACGCGATACCTATCAAAATTCCACCCTCATTCTTCAAGGAAATAGAAGAGGGAATCCAAAAATTCATATGGAACAATTAAAGACCCCGAATAGCAAAAACGCTCCTCAACGGAAAGAACACTGCTGGAGGAATATCAATACCAAATTTCAAACTCTACCATAAAGCCATAGTAATCAAAACAGCTTGGTATTGGCATAAGAACAGACCTCAGGACCAATGGAATAGAATTGAGAACCCAGAAATGAACCTACAGACCTATAGCCATCTAATCTTCGATAAGGAAGCTAAAACAATAGAATGGAAGAAAGACAGCCTCTTCAGTAAATGGTGCTGGCAAAATTGGTTAACTACATGTAGAAAACTAAAGCTAGATCCTTATATATCACCCTGCACCAGAATCAACTCCAAATGGATCAAAGACCTTGAACTCAAAACTGAAAACATTACAGGATGGAATAGGAGAAACCCTAGGTCTCCTTGGCTCAGGCCGAAATTTTCTGAATAGAGACCCGGAAGCACAACAAATCAAAGAAAGTTTGGACAAATGGGATTGCATAAGGTTGCAGAGCTTCTGCAGGGCAAATGACATAACTGGCAAGATCAATAGAAAGCCCACCGATTGGGAGAAGATCTTTACTAGCCATACAACGGACAAGGGTCTCATATCTAAAATATACTTGGAACTCAAAAAATTAAACCACCCAACAACAAATCCTCAAAGAAACAACTGCCCAATAAATAAGTGGGCGAAAGACTTAAAGAGAAGCTTCTCTGAAGAAGAAAGAAGGATGGCCAATAGACACATGAAGAAATGTTCAACATCCCTAGCCATAAAAGAAATGCAAATCAAAACAACATTGAGATATCACCTCACTCCAGTTAGAACAGCAAAAATCAAGAACTCTAACAACAACAGATGCTGGAGGGGTTGTGGACAGAAAGGCACCTTACTTCATTGTTGGTGGGAATGTAAACTTGTTCAACCACTTTGGAAAGCAGTATGGAGGTTCCTCAAAAGACTTCACATAGATCTCCCCTATGATCCAGCAATCCCACTTTTGGGCATTTACCCAAATGTTTACAAACAAGACCACACTAAAGCTACCAGCACAACTATGTTTATTGCAGCATTATTTGCCATAGCTAAGATATGGAACCAACCCAGATGCCCCTCAGTAGATGAATGGATCAAGAAAATGTATATATACACAATGGAATTCTATGCCTCCATCAGAAAGAATGACATTTCCCCATTTGTTAGGAAATGGAAAGGTTTGGAAAAAATTATATTAAGTGAAGTAAGCCAGGCCCAAAGAAGCATAGGTCCCATGGTTTCCCTTATTTGCAATATCTAGTATAGGTATGAGTCAAGCGGAAAAGGTCAGATAATGTGATGTTAGGAAAATGAACCCTTAAATATGTATTTTAATGTTTTCGTTTCTTTCATGCATGTGTTTCTAACGCATTTATAAGATTATTTCTTTGTTGCTTTGTATGTCCCTCCCCCACAGTGTAACCCCCGCTTTCACTATATTTGATGTCAGTATAACATGTGGAGGAGATGGGGACAAACAAGTCGTTTAAGGATTCAGGTGGACCTGTTGCAACAATGAGAAGTACAAAATGTCATGTCAAAACCAGCTTTACAATGTCGGTGTGGGGGGGGAGGGGGGTATAATTGGGTGGGGGGAGGGGGGTAAAATTGGGTGGGGGGAGGGGGGAGGCGGGGAAGGGAGGTGAAGGGTAAACAAAGGAGGAGGCTGCAATGCTTGGTAAGAAATGTATGCATTATCCTGCCCATGTAATTGTAGCCCCTCTGTACAGTATGTTCTCAAATAAAATAAAATACAATTAAAAAAAAAGAAATGATCTTATGAATGTGTCATAAACAATCACTTGAAAGCCAATAAAAATCATTTGAATACGTATCTTAGGGTTCATTTCATTAACATCACATTATCTGACTTTCTCTGCTTTACTCAAACTTTCGTTTGCATGGTGAACTCGCTAACACTGGTCAGCTATCCCAGAATTGGAAGAAAAAAATTGATCTGGTTACTGTGAATGGACAGTATAGGGGCTTTCAGCCATGTTAGGATGCAGAACGGAGTAACCTGGGTTAGAATGATGCGGTGTATTTCTATTTAGAGGCTTGTCTCTCCTTTGGGGAAGATGTAGATCATTGCGAATTTGAGCCCTGAAAAACAATTTTGTTTTAAGTCGCCGAATTTATGTGTTGCTCTATCTTGTCGTTTGCATCCTGTGCTTCCAAACACATTTCAGCTCTCCCAGAATTACAAGGAATATAATTGGACCTGTAATTTTTGACAGTATATGGAACTTTCAGTCTTGCTAGGATGTAGATTAGGGCTTAGTGCGAAAGGTCGGTGCTGTCCATATATTTTTGGAGGCTTGTCTCTGCATTGGGGAAGGAGTAGAGCCTCCTCACTTTGGGACCTTAAAACTGTTCTAAGGTCACCAATTTCTGAGTGCTCTATCTTGTCGTTTGCATCCTGAGCTCGCTAACACAGGTCAGCTCTCCCAGAATTGGATGAAACAAATTGGACTGGGCTTTGTGGACAGTGTAAGGGGCATTAAGCCCTGATTGATGCAGACCAGAGTTGCCTGGGTGAGAAAAATGCAGTCTATTTCTATTTAGCGGCTTTTCTCAGCTTTGGGGAAGTTGTGAGTGCTCTTTCTTGTTATTTGTATCCTGTGCTCCCAAAACCTCCTCAGCTCTCCCAATATTTCAAAGAAACTTTTCACCTATGGCTGTTGATACCGAGAGCGGCTGTGAACCATGCCAGGATGCACATAGGAGCTACTAGAGACCGAAATATCCTGTCTATTTCTCTTTGGTGGCATTTCTATTCATTTTGGAAGGTGGAGAGTATTCACAACTGAGGGGCCATAAAATAGTTCTGTTTTACGGTACCCAAGTTCTCAGGGCTCTATCTTGTCATTTTCTTCCTGACCTCCTTAACACTGCTCAGCAATCCCAGAATTGCAAGGAAAAAATTGGGACAGGTTAATGGGGACAGTGTGAGGAGTTTTAAGCCGTGATTGGATGCAGACAAAAGATGCCTGGGATAGACCGATGCTGTCAAATTCTTCTTAGCGCCCTGTCTTTCCTTTGGGGAATGTGTAGAGCATTTAAAACCTGGTCACCGTAAAACAATAATGTTTTAAATCGCCGAGGTTCTGAGTGCTCTATCTGGTTCTTTGCATCCTGACTTCCTAAATACTTTTGACCTCTCTCAGAATTAAAATGAAAAAAAATTTCACTTGTTATTGTAGACAGAATGAGGCACTTTCAATATTGCTAGTATGCAGAGCAGAGCTTCTGGGGAAAGATGGGTGCTGTGAATTTCTCTTTGGAGGCGTGTCTCTTCCTTGGGGAAGCTGTAGAGCCCTCGTTCTTTGGGGGCATTAAGACTGTTCTAGGGTCCCCATATTCTGAGCACTCTATCTTATTGTTTTTACCTGGGCTCCCTAACACTGGTCACTTCTCCCAGAATTGGAAGAACAAAGTTTGGACTGTTTACTGTGGATAGTGCAAGGGTCATTAAGCCCTGCTAAGGGTCATTAAGCCCCGCAAAGTTGCCTGGGACAGAACAATGCTTTCTATTTCTCCTACTTTCCTTGTCTCGCTTTTGGGAAAAGTTGAGAGCACTCAGAACTTGGAGACATTAAAACAATTTTCTTTATGGTCACAAATTCTGAGAACTCCCTCTTGTTGTTTGCATCCTGTGTTCCCAAACTATCCACATCTATGCCAAAATTGCAAGGAAAAAAGATTGACCTGCGGATGGTGACACCAAGAGGGGCTTTGAACCATGCCAGGATACACACAGAGGCTGCTAGAAACCGAACGATGTAGTCTATTTCTCTTCAGGGGCTGGTCTATTCTTTTTCGAAGGTATAGAGAATTCAGAGCCTTGGTGCCATAAAACAATTTTGTTTTAATTTCCCCACATTCTCAATGCTCTATCTTGTCATTTTCATCCTGAGCATCCTAATTCTGGTCAGCCCACCCTGAATTACAAGGAAAAAATTCGGACATCTTACTGTGGCCAGTGTAAGTGTCTTCAAGCCCTGCTAGGATGCAGACCGCTGTTGTATGTGATAGAACCTTGCTGTCTATTTCTCTTTAGTGGCTTGTATCTCTTTGAGGAATTGTAGAACCTTCAGAACTTGGGCAACTTACAATATTGTTTACCTCACCGAACGTCTGAGTGCTCTATCTTGTCGTTTACATCCTGATATCTCAATAACTTTTCAGCCCTCCCCGTGGTAAGGAAAAAAACGGAACCTGTGATTGTAGACAGGATGAGACACTTTCTGTCTTGCTAGGATGCAGACCAGAGCTTCTTGGGAAGATTGGTGCTGTCAATTTCTCTATGGAGGCTTGTAAAACCTCATTTCTTGGGGGCCTTCAAACTGTTTCAAGGTGCACAAGTTCTGAGTGCTCTACCTTTTCTTGCTTTTAAATGTATATATTTATTTATTTGTTCATTTTTTTGTGAAAACAATATACAGAGGGGTTAAAATTACATGTGCAAATAATGAGTACATTTTTTATAAAGTATTGTTACGTCCTCCTTTGTTTAACTTTCCCATTTTTTCCCATACTCCTCCTGCCCTCCCCATCAGTCCTCCCCGCTCCAATACCCCGCACCACCCAAAAACCAAAGTTGTAAATTTCGTTTTGGACATAACAACTTGTACATCGCATTTTTGCAGTGGGTTCACTTGTATCCTTTTTTTTTTAATTTTATTTTATTTTATTTGAGAACATACTGTACAGAGGGGCTAAAATTACATGGGCAGGATAATGCATACATTCCTTTTTTTAAATTTTATTTTATTTTATTTGAGAACATACTGTACAGAGGGGCTACAATTACATGGGCAGGATAATGCATACATTTCTTACCAAGCATTGCAGCCTCCTCCTTTGTTTACCCTTCACCTCCCTTCCCCGCCTCCCCCCTCCCCCCACCCAATTATACCCCCCTACCCCCCCCCCACACCAACATTGTAAGGTTGGTTTTGACATGATATTTTTTACTTCTCATTGTTGCAACAGGTCCACCTGAATCCTTAAACGACTTGTTTGTCCCCATCTCCTCCACATGTTATACTGACATCAAATATAGTGAAAGCGGGGGTTACACTGTGGGGGAGGGACATACAAAGCAACAAAAAATAATCTTATAAATGCGTTAGAAACACATGCATGAAAGAAACGAAAACATTAAAATACATATTTACGGGTTCATTTTCCTAACATCACATTATCTGACCTTTTCTGCTTGACTCATACCTATACTAGATATTGCAAATAAGGGAAACCATGGGACCTATGTTTCTTTGGGCCTGGCTTACTTCACTTAATATAATTTTTTCCAAACCTTTCCATTTCCTAACAAATGGGGAAATGTCATTCTTTCTGATGGAGGCATAGAATTCCATTGTGTATATATACCACATTTTCTTGATCCATTCATCTACTGAGGGGCATCTGGGTTAGTTCCATATCTTAGGTATGGCAAATAATGCTGCAATAAACATAGTTGTGCTGGTAGCTTTAGTGTGGTCTTGTTTGTAAACATTTGGGTAAATGCTCAAAAGTGGGATTGCTGGATCATAGGGGAGATCTATGTGAAGTCTTTTGAGGAACCTCCATACTGCTTTCCAAAGTGGTTGAACAAGTTTACATTCCCACCAACAATGAAGTAAGGTTCCTTTCTGTCCACATCCCCTCCAGCATCTGTTGTTGTTAGAGTTCTTGATTTTTGCTGTTCTAACTGGAGTGAGGTGATATCTCAATGTTTTTGATTTGCATTTCTTTTAGGGCTAGGGATGTTGAACATTTCTTCATGTGTCTATTGGCCATCCTTCTTTCTTCTTCAGAGAAGCTTCTCTTTAAGTCTTTCGCCCACTTATTTATTGGGCAGTTGTTTCTTTGAGGATTTGTTGTTGGGTGGTTTAATTTTTTGAGTTCCAAGTATATTTTAGATATGAGACCCTTGTCCGTTGTATGGCTAGTAAAGATCTTCTCCCAATCGGTGGGCTTTCTATTGATCTTGCTAGCTATGTCATTTGCCCTGCAGAAGCTCTGCAACCTTATGCAATCCCATTTGTCCAACCTTTCTTTGATTTGTTGTGCTTCCGGGTCTCTATTCAGAAAATTTCGGCCTGAGCCAAGGAGACCTAGGGTTTCTCCTATTCCATCCTGTAATGTTTTCAGAGTGTCTGCTTTGAGTTCAAGGTCTTTGATCCATTTGGAGTTGATTCTGGTGCAGGGTGATATATAAGGATCTAGCTTTAGTTTTCTACATATAGTTAACCAATTTTGCCAGCACCATTTACTGAAGAGGCTGTCTTTCTTCCATTCTATTGTTTTAGCTTCCTTATCGAAGATTAGATGGCTATAGGTCTGTAGGTTCATTTCTGGGTTCTCAATTCTATTCCATTGGTCCTGAGGTCTGTTCTTATGCCAATACCAAGCTGTTTTGATTACTATGGCTTTATGGTAGAGTTTGAAATTTGGTATTGATATTCCTCCAGCAGTGTTCTTTCCGTTGAGGAGCGTTTTTGCTATTCGGGGTCTTTAATTGTTCCATATGAATTTTTGGATTCCCTCTTCTATTTCCTTGAAGAATGAGGGTGGAATTTTGATAGGTATCGCGTTGAATTTGTAGATAGCCTTGGGAAGTATTGCCATTTTCACGATGTTAATCTTTCCAATCCAGGAGCATGGGAGGTTTTGCCATTTTTTAAGTTCTGTGTTGATTTCCTTTTTCAAGATTTTAAAGTTTTCATCATAGAGGTCCTTCACTTCTTTGGTTAAGTTAATTCCTAGGTATTTTATTTTTTGTGGGGCTATTACAAATGGAGTTGCTTTCCTAATTTCAGCCACACTTTTCTCATTGTTGGCATACAGAAAAGCCATTGATTTGGGGGGGGGGGTTAATTTTATACCCTGCTACTTTGCCAAAGTTTTGAATCAGCTTGAGTAATTTGGGAGTGGAGTCTATGGGATTCTTTAAATACAAGATCATGTCATCTGCAAAGAGGGAGAGTTTTATTTCTTCTTTCCATATTTGGATCCCCTTTATGTCTGCATCTTGTCTTATTGCTGTAGCTAGGCATTCTAATACTAGATTGAAGAGAAGTGGAGAGAGTGGGCATCCTTGTCTTGTTCCTGAGTTAAGAGGAAATGGCTTTAGTTTTTCACCATTGAGTATAATGCTGGCTGTAGGTTTGTCATATACAGCGTTTATTGTATTGAGGACTGATCCATGGATTCCTAATTTTTCCAGAACCTTCATCATAATGGGGTGTTGGATCTTGTCAAATGTTTTTCTGCATCTATTGAGATAACCATGTGATTCTTATTCTTGCTCCTCTTGATGTGATGAATAATATTAATTGATTTGCGTATATTGAACCAGCTTTGCATCCCTGAAATGAATCCTGTATGATCGTGGTGTATGATTTTTTGGATGAATTGTTGAAGTCGATTGGCCAAAATTTTGTTGAGAAGTTTTGCATCAATGTTCATCAAAGAAATGGGTCTCTAGTTCTCTTTCTTTGATGAGTCCCTCCCTGGTTTTGGGATGAGGGTTATGATGGCTTCATAGAATGTGTTCGGTAGTGAGCTTTCTCTTTCAATTTCATTGAAGAGTTGGAGGAGTATTGGTGTGAGCTCTGCTTTGAAGGCCTTGTAAAATTCCGCTGTAAAACCATCTGGTCCTGGACTTTTCTTAGCTGGGAGGTCTCTTATTGCTGTTTCTATTTCAATGCTTGATATGAGCCTGTTAAGCTGGTTTAACTCATCTTGGTTTAGTTTTGGCATGTCAATATTTGCTAGGAAAAGGTCCATTTCTGTCAAGTTCTCAAACTTATTAGCATAAAGTTTTGAGAAGTATTCCCTTATAGTGTTCTGAATCTTGGTTGTTTCCGTGGTGATGTTTCCATTCTCATCTCTGAGTTTATTAATTTGGTGTGTTCTCTCCTTTTTCTGATAAGGTTTGCTAAGGGTCTGTCAATTTTGTTAAGTTTTTCAAAGAACCAACTCTTTGTTTTGTTGATTCTTTCTATAGTTTTTTGGATTCTAATTCATTAATTCTGATTTAATTTTGATTATTTCTTTCCGTCTACTGGATTGGGGTTTATCTTGCTGCTCTTTTTCAAGGAGGTTTAGATGTGTCATTAAATTGTTAGTTTCCGATCTCTCCAATTTGTTGATGTAGGAGCTCAGAGCTATAAACTTGCCTCTGAGTACTGCCTTTGCTGTGTCCCAGAGGAGCTGGTAATTTGTGTGTTCATTTTTGTTGAATAGCATGAACATTTGAATTTCCTTTCTAATCTCTTCCATGACCCACTCATGATTCAGCAGTGTGTTGTTCAGCCTCCATGTGATACCGGACTTTCTTTGGTGGCTTTTGGTGTTGAGTTCTAATTTTATTCCCTTGTGGTCAGAGAGTATGCAAGGTATAACTTCAATGTTTCTGAATTCAGACAAGTTTGCTTTGTGGCCTAAAATGTGGTCTATTTTAGAAAACGTTCCATGTGCTGCTGAGAAGAACGTGTATTCTGATGCTGCTGGGTGAAATACTCGGTAAATGTCTGTTAAGTCTAGTTGATCTATGCAGCTGTTTAGATCTGCGGTTTCTCTGTTGAGTTTTTGCCGAGTTGATCTATCTAGTGGGGAGAGTGGTGTGTTAAAATCCCTAACAATTAATGTCTCTGGATCTATATGGGATTTAAGGGAAAGTAGTGTTTCTTTGATAAATTTGGGTGCTCCATTGTTTGGCGAATAGATATTTAGAATTGTAATATCCTCCTGAAAAAGAGATCCCTTCATTAGTATGTAGCGAACTTCTTTATCTCTTCTCACGAATTTTAATTTGAAGTCTATTTTATCTGATATTAAGATTGCAATTCCCGCCTGTTTATGAGGGCCGTTTGCTTGGTAGATTTTGTTCCAATCTTTAACAGTGAAAATGTGTTTGTTTTTACGGGCAAGATGTGACTCCTGCAGGCAGCAGATAGAAGGGTCTTGTTTTTTAATCCAACTAGACAGTCTATGTCGCTTAATTGGAGAGTTCAGTCCGTTAACGTTAAGAGATAGGACTGAGAGGTATTTGGGAGTTCCTGCCATGTTATCCACCTTCTTGGGGGCTGCGAAAACTGGGTTCTTCCTAAGGTTCTTGGATTCTCAGTTTGGGTGCAGTTTCTTGGCCTTTGTTGCGGTCTTGTTGGTTTTCTATGTGTAGGACATCTTTAAGAATCTTTTGTAGGGCTGGTTTGGTGGAGATGTATTGTTTCAATTTTTCTTTGCTATGGAAGGTTTTTACTTGGCCTTCAGTTATGAAGGAGAGTTTAGCTGGGTACAGTATTCTTGGTTGATAGTTGTTTGTTTTTAGGGCATGGCATACATCATTCCAGGCTCTTCTTGCTTTAATTGTCTCTGCTGAGAAATCTGAGGTAATTCTAATTGGTTTCCCTTTATAGGTAATTACCCCTTTCTCCTTGACCGCTTTAAGGATCTTTTCCTTGGTCTGGGTTGATCCTGTGTGGATTATAATGTGACGGTGGGATGTCCTATTCTGGTCTGGTCTATTTGGGGTTCTAAAAGCTTCTTGTATCTGAGTAGGCCTATCTTTTTGTATGTTTGGGAAGTTCTCTGCTAGGATCCTGTTAAACAAATTTCCTAGACCATTAACTTCTGTTTCTAGGTGCTCCTCTACACCCATTATCCTTAGATTGGGCCTTCTGATGGTGTCTTCCAGGTGTTGGATAGACCTATCATATTTCTTGGACTTGTCTTGGATGGTTGTATGTTCTTTCTCTATAATATCTAGGCTGTCTTTAATCCCTGAGATTCGATATTCTGCATGGTCTAACCTGCTGTCAAGACTTTCTACTTTGTTTTTTATCTCTTTTCCTTCTAATTGGTCAACTTTGATGGCTTCAAGTTCTTTGTTGAAGCTCTGTTTTAGGTCTTGTATGAATTTCTTTACTTCCTTAATTTGGTGTTCAGTGTTTGTTCTCAAATCACTTAGTTGATTGGTTATGGTTTCTTTGGACTCTCATTCCTTCTGTTGGGTTCCATTCAGCATTCCCTTTGTGGTCTCCCTGACTTCCTTCAGCTCTTTGTTAATGGATTCCATGAATGCCTTTAGTGATCTTTGTGTATTCTCTACCTGGTCTCTCAATTCCTGAATTACTCTTTGATTAGCTTCCTCCCGTCTGTGGGATTCCTGCAGTTCTCTTTCTTCCCGTTCGTGGGATTCCTGCAGTTCTCTTTGAGTGTTCTCTGCCTGCTCACGCCATTCCTCCCTTTCTCTTTGAGTATTCTCAAGTTGTTCACGCAAATCCTGTATCAGTTTTTGAGTAGCTTCCTCATGCTTATGATATTCCTGTATAAACTTCTGGGATGCCTCCTCTCTCTCCCTATCACGCTCATACAGAGTCCTTTGTACATTGTCAAACTTCTCATTTATCATGTTTGCTATTAGTGTTTGTAGAGCTATTTGGGAACTCTCCTCTGGATTATTCTTTATCTGTTCTAATCCCTGATTATCAAGGTTGGGAATTGAGATACCCGAATTTGCCATTTTTCTTGTGTTTTTCCGGCTTACTCGGCCCATTTGAGATGAAGATTGCACCAGTTTTGTGCTAGAACACTATCTTAAGGCAACCATCAACCAAAGTTTGCTTTTGTACAGTCAATAGTCTACGGATACAATCTAGTTCAACAGATACATCTATTCAACATCAAACAACTATATGTTAAAGGACTTCGAACCGCAGAAAAGAATTTGGAAAACCAGAAATTATTAGGATTAGTGAGAGATGTGGGTAAAAAATAGGAATAGATTGGTGTGGGGAGGCACAGGGAGAGTTAACTATGTCCTAATCACAATGCAGGAAATGGGTTGGGTAGGATGCAAGTAGAGAGAGAGAGAAAAGGAAGAGACGAAAGGGGAATGAAGAGAGATCAGAAAAAAAATAGAAACGTAAAAATTAATGTTATTATAGAGGTTAAAAGACCGTCTATTTATAGAGGAATGTGAATATGTTCAGAGAAGGGGAGGGACATAGAGGAGATGTGAAAAACTTTAAGGATGGGAAAGGGAGAAGAAAAGATCAGAAGTTCAGTAGAGCTAGACAAAAAACAAAAAGATAATTAAGAAAGAAAGAAAAAGAGAAAGAAGACAAGAAATGAAAGGAAAACGCTCGTTCACATATACCTAAAATAAAAATTATAAGATGGAAAAAAAAGTTACTGGAAAACAATTATTTTTTCAGAAGAGGCAAAAATTAAAGATTAATAAAAGTTTTAGAAGGGAAAAAATTTATATATATATATATATATACATATATATACAAAAAAAAATATATATATATATATATATATATAAGGTAACAAAAAACAAAAAAACAAGCAAAAAAAAAAAGAAAAGAAGAAGAAGAAAAAAAGAAAGAAAAAAAATTCTTTTGATTTTTTTTTTTGGGGGGGGAGGAGTGGGAAGAATCCTGTATCTCCCTTTTGTCTGTAACCAGTCTTTTGTTGGAGTCTCTGGTCAGCTTGAGGTCCTGTGGCTTGATTGGTTTCTAAAGTCGGTTGGTTGGAAGAGGCAGAAAAATGCTCTGCTTTACCCAAGATTTTGAGATCCCCCTCCCAGGTTAGTTTTCTGGGAGGGTGATCTGCTTTGAGAGTCACAAAAGAGGGGGATGTGGTGATGAGGCTAGGTTCTGGGTAGAGTTGAGGCCTTTCAACGAACAGTAGCTTTTCCCTGGGGCTATTTTGTGATAAAGCTCACAGCGCCCAGCCTGGAGCCATTCTCAGGGTTTCTGTTTTTCAATTGATTGTGGTGGCTGCTAGAGGGAGGGGCAGCCTCTGGCTCTGGTTACCCAGTGAGGCAAGGCACTCCGATGGCTGGCGCCTGAGCTGGGTGACTTTTCCCTGGATGGAGCTGAGTCTGGCAGGTCACTTCGCCATTAAGTTCTTGTGACCTGCTAAATGACTCGTTTTATTCCAAGGCCTGAGCTGGAACTAGCAGCTCCTCCGAGCTTTGTCAGTATCCAAGATGGAGATCACCGGTGCTGGAGGGGGAGGGGTGGCCTTCCCTCCTCTGCTCCCTGAGAAGGAGTGAGCACGTCGGGCTTGTACTCACGCCGAGTCTTGGATCCTGGGTCGTCTCTGGTCTGCAAACAGCAGGATGAAGATGTCCGCTCCTTGTCGGTTCTCGTTGGTGTTGAGTAGAATCCGCTCGTCCGCTGCATCTGGCTCCTTCGTCTCGGACTCTCTGTGTCTCAGGTATGACCCCGCGGCGGTGGTCGCCGCCGCGACCCTGCCGCCGCAGCGGCAGCTGATGTGTTTCCTTGGCTTCCCCTCTCTTGTCTAACTCTCTGTCCTGTGATGGCACACTTGGTGTGATTCTCTGGCTTAGGACTGTTCACTGGAACTCTAAAACTGCTTTCTATGCGAGAGCTTGTTCAGATTCCAGCTTCTCCTCCGCCATCTTCCCGGAACTCAAACCTCACTTGTATCCTTATTTAAAAGAATTGTGTTTCCCCTTCCCCTCCACAAATTATACCGACATTAAATACAGTGAAAGCAGTGGTTTTACAATGGGGGAGGGACTTACAAAGTAAAAAAGAAATGATCTTATGAATGTGTCATAAACAATCGCTTGAAAGCAAATGAAATACATTTGAATACATATCTTAGGGTTCATTTCATTAGCATCACATTATCTGATTTTCTCTGCTTTACTCAAACTTTCGTTTGCATGCTGAACTAGCTAACACTGGTCAGCTATCCCAGAATTGGAAGAAAATATTGGACTGGATACTGTGGATGGACTGTGTAAGGGGCTTTCTGCCATGCTAGGATGCAGACCGGAGTAACCTGGGTTAGAAAAATGCGGTATATTTCTATTTAGAGGCTTGTCTCTCCTTTGGGGAAGGTGTAGATCATTGAGAATTTGAGCCCTGAAAAACAATTTTGTTTTAAGGCGCCAAATTTCTCTGTTGCTCTATCTTGTCGTTTGCATCCTGTGCTTCCAAACACTTTTCAGCTCTCCCAGAATTGCAAGGAATATAATTGGACCTGTTATTGTTGACAGTATATGGAACTTTCAGTCTTGCTAGGATGTAGATTAGGGCTTAGTAGGAAAGGTCGGTGCTGTCCCTATATCTTTGCAGGCTTGTCTCTCCATAGGGGAAGGGGTAGAGCCTCCTCACTTGGGGACCTTAAAAGTATTAAGGTCACTAATTTCTCAGTGTTCTATGTTGTCGTTTGCTTCCTGAGCTCGCTAACACAGGTCAGCTCTCCCAGAATTGGATGAAACATATTGGACTGGGCTCTGTGGACAGTGTGAGGGGCATTAAGCCCTGATGGATGCAGACCAGAGTTGCCTGGGTGAGAAAAATGCAGTCTATTTCTATTTAGCGGCTTTTCTCAGCTTTGGGGAAGTTGTGAGTGCTCTTTCTTGTTATTTGCATCCTGTGCTCCCAAAACCTCCTCAGCTCTCCCAATATTTCAAAGAAAACTTTTGACCTATGGATGGTGATACCGAGAGGGCCTGTGAACCATGCCAGGATGCATATAGGAGCTACTAGAGACCGAAATATCCTGTCTATTTCTCTTTGGTGGCTTGTCTCTTCTTTATGGAAGGTGGAGAGTATTCACAACTGAGGCGCAAAAACAGTTCAGTTTTAACGTACCCAAGTTCTCAGGGCTCTATCTTGTTGTTTTCATCCTGACCTCCTTAACACTGCTCAGCAATCCCAGAATTGTAAGGAAAAAATTGGGACAGGTTAATGGGGACAGTGTGAGGAGGTTTAAGCTCTGCTAGGATGCAGACTGAAGATGCCTGGGATAGATCGGTGATGTCTAACTCTCCTTAGTGCCCTGTCTTTCCTTTGCGAATGTGTAGAGCATTTAGAACCTAGTCACTGTAAAACAATAATATTTTAAATCGCTGAGGTTCTGAGTGCTCTATCTGGTTCTTTGCATCCTGAATTCCTAAAAACTTTTGACCTCTCTCAGAATTAAAAGGAAAAAAATTTCACTTGTTATTGTAGACAGAATGAAGCACTTTCAATATTGCTAGGATACAGAGCAGAGCTTCTCGGGAAAGATGGGAGCTGTGCATTTCTCTTTGGAGGGATGTCTTTTCCTTGGGGAAGCGGTAGAGCCCTCCTCCCTGGGGGCATTAAGACTGTTCTAGGGTCCCCTTATTCTGAGTACTCTATTTTATCGTTTGTACCTGGGCTCCCTAACACTGGTCACTTCTCCCAGAATTGGAAGAACAAAGTTTGGACTGTTTACTGTGGATAATGCCAGGGTCATTAAGCCTTGCTACGATTCAGAGCACAGTTGCCTGGGACCGACCAATGCTGTCCATTTCGCCTAAGTGGCTTGTCTCGCTTTTGGGAAAAGTTGAGAGCACTCAGAACTTGGAGAACTTAAAACAATTTTCTTTATGGTCCCCAAATTGTGAGAACTCTCTCTTGTTGTTTGCATCCTGTGCTCCCAAACCCTCCACAGCTCTCCCAAAATTGCAAGGAAAAAGATTGACCTGCGGATGGTGACACCAAGAGGGGCTTTGAACCATGCCAGGATGCAAACGGGGCTGCTAGAAACCGAACGATGTTGTCTTTTTCTCTTCAGGGGCTGCTCTTTTCTTTTTGAAGGTATAGAGCATTCAGAACCTTGGCGCCATAAAACAATTTTGTTTTAAGTTCCCCACATTCTCAGTGCTCTATCTTGTCGTTTACATCCTGAGCATCCCTACTCTGGTCTTCCCACCTTGAATTGCAAGGAAAAAATTCGGACTTGTTACTGTGGACAATGTAAGTAGCTTCAAGCCCTGCTAGGATGCAGACTGCTGTTGCCTGTGATATAACCATGCTGTGAGGGTTAGGGTTAGGGTTAGGGTTAGTGTTAAGATTAGGATTAGGGTTAGAGTTAGGGTGAGGGTGAGGTTTAGGGTTAGGGTTAGGCTTAGAGTGAGGGTGAGAGTGAGGGTGAGTGTTAGGGTTAGGTTTAGGGTGAGGGTTAGGTTTCGGGTTCCTGTGAGGATAAGGGTTAGGGTGAGGGGTAGGGTGAGGGTGAGGTTGAGGGTTAGGGTGAGGGTTAGGGTGAGGGTGAGGTTGAGGGTTAGGATGAGGGTGAGGGTTAGGGTTAGGGTGAGGCTTAGGGTGAGGGTTAGGGTTAGAGTGAGGGTTAGGGTTAGGGTGAGGGTTAGGGTTAGGGTGGGGGTTACGGTGAGGTTTAGGGTTAGTGTTAGGTATACGCTTAGGATGAGGGTTAGGGTGAAGGTTATAGTTAGGATTAGCGTGGGGGTGAGGGTGATGGTTAGTGTTAGTGTTAGGGTAAGGGTTAAGGTTAGGTTGAGTGCTAGAGTGAGGGTGATTTTAGGGTTGAGGGGAGGGTGAAGGTGAGTGTTTCAATTACTTAAGTGTTAGGCCTAGGTTTAGGGTGTGGATTAGGGTGAGGGTGAGAGTTAAGTTGATGGTTAGGGTTAGGGTGAATGTTACGGTTAGGGTTAGGGTGAGGGTTAGGGTTAGGGTGCTGTTTAGGGTGAGGGTTTGGGGTAGGGTGAGGGTGAACTTTCGGTTGAGAGTGAGGCTTAAGGAGTGGGTGAGGATTAGGGTGAGGTTGAGGGTTTGGGTTATCGTTAGTGTTACGGTGAGGGTTTGGATGAGTGTTAGGGTTAGGGTGAGGTTGAGGGTTAGGGTGATGTTTAGGGTGAGGGTTAGAGTGACCATGAGGGTTATGGTGAGCGTGAAGGTTAGGGTCAAGGTTAGAGTTAGGGTGAGTATGTTTGTGAGGGGTAGGGTTGTGGTGAGGGTGAGGGTCAGGGTTAGTGTGAGGATTAGGGTTAGGGTTAGGGTGAGGGTGAGGTTAAGGGTTAGTGTGAGGATTAGAGTGAGGGTGAGGATTTGGGTTAACTTTAGGTTTAGGGTGAGGGTGAAGATGAGCATTAGGGTTCGGGTTAGGGTGAGCGTTGGTTTAGGGTTGGGGTTATGGTGAGGGTGAGGGTTAGGGTGAGGTTTAGGGTTAGGGTAAGGGTGAGGGTGAGGGTTAGGGTTAGGGTTAAGGTTAGGGTGAGGGTGAGGGCTAGGCTGAGGGTGAGGATTAGGGTTCGGGTTCGGGTTCGGGTGAGGTTGATGGTTCGTTTGAGAGTGAGGGTGAGGGTTAGGTGTGGGTTAGTGTTAGGATGAGGGTGAAGGTTAGGGTGACCATGAGGGTTAGGATCAGGCTGACGGTTAGGGTTAGTGTGAGGATAAGGGTTAGGCTGAGAGTTAGTGTGAGGATGAGGGTTAGGGTTAGGTTGAGGGTTAGGGTGAAGGTTAGGGTTAGGGTGAGGGTTGGAGTTAGGCTTAGGGTGAGGGTTACGGATAGGGTTATGTTTAGGGTGAGGGTGAATTTTAGGGTGAGTGTGAGGGTGAGGGTTAAGGTTAGGGTGAGGGTAAGGGTGAGGGTGAGGGTGACTGTGAGGGTTAGGTTTAGGGTTAGGGTTCAGGGGAGGATTAGGGATGGGATTAGGGTTAGGGTTAGGCTGAGGTTAGGGTGAGGGTGAGGGTTAGGGTTAGGGTGAGGGTGAGGGTGAGGGTTAGGGTGAGGTTTAGGGTTAGGGTAAGGGTGAGGGTGAGGGTTAGGGTTAGGGTTAAGGTTAGGGTGAGGGTGAGGGCTAGGCTGAGGGTGAGGATTAGGGTTCGGGTTCGGGTTCGGGTGAGGTTGATGGTTCGTTTGAGAGTGAGGGTGAGGGTTAGGTGTGGGTTAGTGTTAGGATGAGGGTGAAGGTTAGGGTGACCATGAGGGTTAGGATCAGGCTGACGGTTAGGGTTAGTGTGAGGATAAGGGTTAGGCTGAGAGTTAGTGTGAGGATGAGGGTTAGGGTTAGGTTGAGGGTTAGGGTGAAGGTTAGGGTTAGGGTGAGGGTTGGAGTTAGGCTTAGGGTGAGGGTTACGGATAGGGTTATGTTTAGGGTGAGGGTGAATTTTAGGGTGAGTGTGAGGGTGAGGGTTAAGGTTAGGGTGAGGGTAAGGGTGAGGGTGAGGGTGACTGTGAGGGTTAGGTTTAGGGTTAGGGTTCAGGGGAGGATTAGGGATGGGATTAGGGTTAGGGTTAGGCTGAGGTTAGGGTGAGGGTGAGGGTTAGGGTTAGGGTTAGGGTGAGGGTTAGGGTTAGTGTGAGGGTTAGGGTGAGGGTGAGGGTGAGGGTGAGTGTTAGGGTGAGGGTGATGATGAGGGTGAGGGTTAGGTTTAGGATTAAGGTTTGGGTGAGTTTTAGGGTTAGGGTTTGGGTTAGGTTGAGGGTTACTGTTTGGATTAGAGTTAGGGTTAGTGTTAGGGTTATTGTTAGGGTTAGGATAAGGGTTAGGGTGAGGATGAGGTTTAATGTTAATGTTAGGGTTAGGTTTAGGGTGAAGGTGAGGGTGAGGGATAGGGTTAGGATTAGTGTTAGGGATAGGGTTAGGCTGAGGGTGAGGATGAGATTAAGGGTGAGGGTTAGAGTTAGAGTTAGGGTGAGGGTGAGGGCTAGGGTGAGGGTTAGAGTGAGGGTGAGAGTGAGGGTGAGGGTTTCAGTTAGTTAAGGTTTAGGGTTAGTGTTAGGGTGAGAATTAAATTGAGGTTGAGGGTTAGTGTGAGGGTTAGGGTTAGGCTGAGTATTAGGGATGGAGTTAGGGTTAGGGTTAGGGTGAGGGTTAGGGTTAGGGTGATGGTGAGGGTGAGTTAGGGTTTGGGTTAGGGTTAGTGTGAGGGTGAGGGTGAGGGTTAGGTTTAGGATGAGGGTTAGGATTAGGGTTAGGCTGAGGGTGAGGGTGAGGGTGAGGGTTAGGGTGATGGTGAGGGTTCGAGTAAGGGTGAGGGTTAGTGTGTGGGTGACAATTAGGCTTAGGGTGAGGGTTAGGGTGACGGTGAGTGTTATGGTGAGGGTGAGGATTAGGCTTAGGCTAGCTTTCGGGTGAGGGTAAGGGTTAGGGTGAGGGTTAGGTGAGGGTGGGTCATAGGGTTAGTGTTAGAGTTACAATTAGAGTGAGCGTGAGGGTTAGGGTTGGGGTGAGGGTTAGGGTTAGGGTGAGCCTTAGGGTTAGGGTGAGGGTTAGGTTTAGGGTGAGGGTTAGGGTTAGGGTGAGGGTTAGGTTTAGGGTGAATGTGAGGGCTAGGGTTAGTTTAAGGGTTAGGGTGAGGGCTAGGGCCGGGGTGAGGGTTGATGATGAGGGTGAGTGTTTGGGTTAGGTAAGGGTTAGGATTAGGGATAGGGTGAGGATTAGGATGAGGGTGAGGGTGAGGGTAGGGTTAGGGTTAGGGTGAGGGTTAAGGTAAGGGTTAGGGTGAGGGCTTGGGTTAGGTTGATGTTTAGGGTAAGGGTGAGGTTTAGGGTTCAGGTGAGGGTTCAGGTGAGGGTGAGAATTAGTGTGTGCGTGAGGGTTAGGTTTAGGTTGAGGTTTAGGTTGACGGTGTGGGTTAGGGTGAGGGTAAGTGTAAGGGTTAGGGTTAGTATGAGGGTTAGGGTTAGGATTAGTGTTATGGTGAGGGTTAGGTTTAGGTTTAGGGTTAGGGTGAGGGTGAGGGTTAGGGTTAGAGTTAGCCTTTGGGTTAGGATGAGGGTGAGGGTTAGTGTTAGGATTAGGGTTATGGTTAGGATTAGGCTGAGAGTCAGGGTGAGGGTGAGGGATAGGATTAGGGTTACGGTTAAGGTGAGGGTTAGGGTTAGGATTATGGTGAGGGTTAGTGGGAGGGGGAGTGTTAGGTTTAGGGTGAGGGTTAGGGTTAGGATTAGCTTTAGGGTTAGGGTGAGGGTGAGGGTTAGGGTTAGGATTAGGGCTAGGGTTAGGATTAGGCTGAGGGTCAAGTTGAGGATGAGGGTGAGGTTTAGGTTTAGGGTTAGGGAGAGGCTTAGGGTGATGTTTACGGTGAGGGTGAAGGTTAGGGTGAGTGTGAGAGTTTGGGTGAGGATGAGGGCTAGGGGGTGGGTGAGGGTTAGGGTTTGGGTTAGGGTAAGGTTTAGGTTTTGGGGAGGGTGAGTTTTAGGGTGAGGGTGAAGGTTTGGGTTAGGTAAGGTTTAGGGTTAGGATTAGGGTGAGGATTGGCGTGAGGGTGAGGGTTAATGTGAGGGTTAGGTTTAGGGTTAGGGTGATGGTTAGGGCTAGGGTGATGTTTAGGGTTAGAGTGAGTGTTAGGGTTAGGGTTAGGTTGAGGGTGAGGGTGAGGGTTAAGGTTAGAGTTAGGGTTAGGGAGAGATTTAGGGTGAAGACTAGGGTTAAGTTTAAGGTGAGGCTGAGGGTGATGGTTAAGGTTAGAGTTAGGGTGAGGCTGAGGGTGAGGGTGAGGGTGAGGATTAGGGCTAGGCTTAGGATTAGGGTTAGGTTTAGGTTTAGGCTGAGGGTGAGAGTGAGGGTGAGGGTTAGTGTTAGGGTGAGGTTTACGGTTAGGATTAGGGTGAGGGTTAGGTTGAGGAAGAGGGTAAGGGTGATGGTGAGGGTGGGGGTGAGGGTGAGGGTTTGGGTTAGGTAAGGGTTAGGGTTAGGGTTAGGGTGAGGGTTAGAGTGAGGGGTAGTGTTAGGGTTAGGGTGAGGGTTAGGGTTAGTGTGAGGGTTAGGGTTAAGGTTAGTGTTAGGGTGAGGTTGAGCATAAGGGATAGGGTGAGGGTTAGGGTGAGTTTTAGGGTTAGGTTTAGGGTTAGGATTAGGGTTGGCTTTAGGTTTAGGCTTATTTTTAAGTTTAGGGTTAGGGTTAGGATGATGGTGATGGTGAGGCTTAGGGTTAGGATTACAGTTAGGATTAAGTTTAGGCTGAGGGGGAGGGGGTGGAGTTTGAGGGTTAGGGTTAGCATTAGGGTTAGTGTGAGGGTAAGTGTTAGGGTGAAGGTTAGGGTGAGGGTGAGGGTTAAGGTTAGCGTTAGGGTTAGGGTGAGGGTTAGGGTTAGGGTTAGGGTGAGGGTTAGGGTTAGGGTTAGGTTTAGGTGAGGGTTAGGGTGAGGGTGAGGTTAAGGATTAGGGTTAGGGTGAGGTTTAGGTTTACAGGGTGGGCTAGGTTGAGGGTGAGAGTGAGGGTTTTGGTTAGGTAATGGTTAGGGTTAGGTTTAGGCTGAGGATTAGGATGAGGGTGAGTGTTAGGTTGAGGGTTAGGGTTAGGGTGAGGGTTTGGGTTAGGTTTAGGGTGAGGGTGAGGATGAGGGTTAGGGTGAGTGTGACGTTGATGGTGAGGGTTAGGGTTAGGATTAGGGTTAGGATGAGTATTAGGGTTAGGGTTAGGATTAATGTTAGGGTGAGGGTTAGGGTAAGGATTAGGGTTAGTGTTAGGATTAGGGTTATGCTTAGGGTTCGGATTAGGGATAGGGTTAGGGTGAAGTTTGGGGTTAGTGTGAGGGTTAGGATTAGGGTGAGGGTTAGTTTTAGGGTGAGGGTGA
This sequence comes from Dipodomys merriami, assembly GCF_024711535.1. Taxonomy (NCBI): domain Eukaryota; kingdom Metazoa; phylum Chordata; class Mammalia; order Rodentia; family Heteromyidae; genus Dipodomys; species Dipodomys merriami. Next base: position 4,318,580 of record NW_027206513.1, on the reverse strand, counting down.
GGATTAGGGTAAGGGTTAGGGTGAGGGTGAGGGTGAGGTTTATGGTAAGTATTAGGATTAGAATTAGGATTAAAGTTAGGTGTAGGTTCAGGCTGAGGGTGAGGGTGGGCATGAGGGTTAGGGTTGGGGTTAGGGTTAGGGTTAGGTTTAGGTTGAGGGCTAGAGTGAGGGTGAGGGTTGAGGGTGAGAGTTAGGGTGAGGGTTTAGGTTAGGAAAGGGTTAGGGTTAGCATTAGGGTGAGGATTAGGATGAGGGTTAGTGTGAGGGTGAGTGTTTTGATGAGGGTGAGGATAGGGTGTGGGTAAGGGTTAGGGTTAGGTGAGTGTAAGGATGACGGTGAGGGTTAGGGTGAGGGTTTGGGTTTGGGTTAGGGTTACCTTAGGGTGAGGGTTAGGGTTAGTGTTAGGGTTAGAGTGAGGGCTAAGGTAAGAGTTAGGTTTAGGGTTAGGGTGAGGGTTAGGATTAGGGTTAGGGTTAGGGTGAAGGTTAGGGTGAGGATGAGGTTTAGGGTTAGCATTAATTTTAGGGTGAGTTTTGCGGTTAGGGTTTGGGTTAGGGTGAGGGCTAGGGTGGGGGTGAGTGTTAGGGATAGGGTGAGGGATATGGTGAGGATTAGGTTTAGGGTTAGGGTGAGGGTTAGGCTGAGGGGTAGGCTTAGGGTTAGGGTGAGGTTTAGGTTTAGTGTGAGGGTTAGGTTTAGGGTAAGGGTTAGGGTTAGGGTGAGGGTTAGGGTTAGGGTGAGGGTTAGGGTGAGAGTGAGGGTTAGGTTTAGAGTGAGCGTTAGGGTGAGGGCAAGTGTGAAGTTGAGGTTTAGGGTTAGGGTTAGGTTTAGGGTGAGGGTGAGGGTTAGGATTAGGGTTAGGGTTAGTGTGAGGGTTAGGGTTAGTGTTAGGGTTAGGTTTAGGGTTATTGTTAGGGTTAGGGTTATGGTGAGGGTGAGGGTGAGGGTGTGGGTTAGAGTTACGTTTAGGTTGAGTGTGAGGGTGAGGGTTAGGGTTACCATAATGATTAGGGTTAGGATTAGGCTGAGGGTTAGGTTCATGTTGAGGGTACGGGTGAAGGTTACGTTTAGGTTTAGCATGAGGGTTAGGGTGAGGGCTAGGGTGAGGGTGATTGTTAAGGATAGGGTGAGGGATATGGTGAGGATTAGGGTTAGGGTTAGGTTGAGGTTTAGGCTGAGGGGTAGGTTTAGTGTTAGGGTGAGTTTTAGGTTTGGTGTGAGGGTTAGGGTTAGGGTTAGTGTTAGGGTTAGTCTGAGGTTTAGGGTTAGGGTTAGGGTGAGGGTAAGGTTTAGGGTGAGGTTTAGTGTGAGGGTGAGGGTGAGGGTGAGGGTTTTGTTTAGGTAAGGGTTTGGGTTGGGGTTAGGGTGAGGGTGAGGGTTAAGGTGAGGGTTTGTGTTAGGGTGACGGTGAATGTTAGGGTGAGTGTTAGGGTTAGGGTGATGTTTAGGGTGAGATTGAGTGTTATGGTGAGTGTAATGGTTCGGGTGTGGGTTAGGGAAACGTGTGGGAGAGGGTTAAGTTTAGGGTGAGGGTTAGGTTTTGTGTGAGTTAGGGTTAGGGTTAGGGTTAGGGTGAGGAAAAGTGTTAGGGTGAGGGTCAGTGTGAGGGTCAGTGTTTTGGTGAGGGTGAGGTTTAGGGTGTGGATGAGGGTTAGTGTTAGGTGAATGTTAGGATGACGGTGCGGGTTAGGGTGAGTGTTTCGGTTTGAGTTAGGGTGAGGGTTAGGGTTCGTGTTAGGGTTAGAGTGAGGGTAGGGTAAGAGTTAGTTTTAGGGTTAGGGTGAGGATTAGGATTAGGGTTAGGGTCAGGGTGAAGTTTAGGGTGATGATGAGGGTTAGGGTTAGCATTAATTTTAGGGTGAGGTTTAAGGTTAGGGTTTGGGTTAGGGTGAGGGCTAGGGTGAGGGTGAGTGTTAGGGATAGGGAGAGGGATATGGTGAGGATTAGGTTTAGGGTTAGGGTGAGGGTTAGGCTGAGGGGTAGGTTTAGTGTTAGGGTGAGGTTTAGGTTTAGTGTGAGGGTTAGGTTTAGGGTTAGGGTTAGGGTGAGGGTTAGGGTTAGGGTGAGGGTTAGGGTGAGAGTGAGGGTTAGGGTTAGAGTGAGTGTTATTGTGAGGGCTAGTGTGAGGGTTAGGGTTAGGGATAGGGTTAGGGTTAGCGTGAGGGTGAGGGATAGGATTAGGGTTAGGGTTAGTGTGAGGGTTAGGGTTAGTGTTAGGGTTAGGTTTAGGGTTATTGTTAGGGTTAGGGTTATGGTGAGGGTGAGGGTGAGGGTTTGGGTTAGAGTTACGTTTAGGTTGAGTGTGAGGGTGAGGGTTAGGGTTACCATAATGGTTAGGGTTAGGATTAGGCTGAGGGTTAGGTTGAGGTTGAGGTTATGGGTGAAGATTAGGGTTAGGTTTAGGGTGAGGGTTAGGGTTAGTGTAAGGGTTAGGGTTAGGATTTGGTTTAGGGTTAGGTTGAGGGTAAGGGTTATGGTGAGGGTTAGGGTTAGCATTAGGCTTAGGGTTAGGGTTAGCATGAGGTTTAGGGTTAGAGTTAGAGTGAGGGTGAGGGTGAGGTTGAGGGTGAGTGTGAGGGTTAGTGTTAGGTTTAGGTTTAATATGAGGGTGAGTGTTAGGTTTAGGCTGAGGGTTAGGTTTAGTGTGAACGTTAGGGTTAGATTTAAGGTTAGGGTTAGGGTGAGGTTAAGGTTTAGGGTGAGGTTTAGGTTGAGGGTGAGGGTTTTGGTTAGGTAAGGGTTAGGTTTAGGGTTACGGTGAGGGTGAGGGTTAAGGTGAAGGTATGTGTTAGGGTGACTGTTAGGTTTAGGGTTAGGGTGAGTGTTAGGGTTAGGGTGATGTTTAGGGTGAGGGTGAGTGTTAGTGTGAGGGTGATGGTTCGGGTGTGAGTGAGGGTTAAGTTGTGGGAGAGGGTTAGGTTTAGGGTAAGGGTTAGGGTTTGTGTGAGTATTAGGGTTATGGTTAGGGTGAGGAAAAGTGTTAGTGTGAGTGTTACGGTGAGGGTGAGTGTTTTGGTGAGGGTGAGGGTTAGGGTGTGGGTGAGGGTTAGGGTTAGGGGACTGGTAGGATGACGGTGAAGGTTAGGGTGAGGGTTTGGGTTTGAATTAGGCTTAGCGTTAGGATGAGGGTTACGGTTAGGGTTAGGGTTAGAGTGAGGGCTAGGGTGAAGGTTAGGTTAAGGGTTACGGTGAGGGTTAGGATTAGGGTTAGGGTTAGAGTGAGGGTTAGGGTGAGGATGAGGGTTAGGGTTACCATTATTTTAGGGTGAGGTTTAAGGTTAGGGTTTGGGTTAGGGTAAGGGATAGGGTGAGGGTGAGTTTTAGGGACAGGGTGAGGGATATGGTGAGGATGAGGGTTAGGGTTAGGGTGAGGGTTAGTCTGAGGTGTAGGTTTAGGGTTAGGGTGAGGTTTAGGTTTCGTGTGAGGTTTAGGTTTATTGTTAGGTCTAGGGTGAAGGTTAGGGTTAGGGTGAGAGTTAGGGTAAGAGTGAGGGTGAGGGTTAGAGTGAGTGTTAGGGTGAGGGCTAGTGTGAGTGTGAGGGTGAGGTTGAGGGTGAGGGTGAGGGTTAGAGGTAGGGATAGGTTTAGGATGAGGGTGAGGGTTAGGTTTAGGCTGAGTGTTAGGTTTAGTGTGAACGTTAGGATTAGGTTTAGGGTTAGGGTTAGGGTGAGGGTAATGGTTAGAATGAGTGTTAGGGTGAGAGTGAGGGTTAGGTTTATCGTGAGTTTTAAGTTGAGGGCTAGGGTGAGTGTGAGGGTTAGGGTTAGGTTTAGGATTAGGGTGAGGGTTAGGGTTAGGGTTAGGTTTAGGGTGAGGGTGAGGTTGAGTGTTAGGGTTACCATTAGGTTTAAGGTGAGTGTGAGGGTGAGGGTTAGGGGTAAGATAATGGTGAGGGTTAAGATTAGGCTGAGGATTAGGGTGAGGGTGAGGTTGAGTGTAAGGGTTAGGGTTAGTGTGAGGGTTAGGGTGAAGGTGAGGTTGAGGGTAAGTGTTGGTGTTAGGGTTAGTGTGAGGATTAGGGTGAGGGTATAGGTTAGGGTCAGGGTTAGGATGAGGGTGAGGGTGAGAGTGAGGGTTTCGGTTAGGTAAGGGTTAGGGTTAGGGTGAGGTTTAGGGTGAGGTGAGGGTTAGGGTGAGGGTTACGGTTTGTGTGAATATTAAAGTTAGGGTTAGGGTTAGGGTGAGTGTTAGGTTTAGGTTGATGTTTATGGTGAGGGTGAGGGTTTGGGTGAGGGTGAGGGTTCGGTTGTGTGGGGGGTTCGGGTGAGGTTAAGGGTTTGTGTGTTAAAGTTAGGGTTAGGGTTAGGGTGAGGTAAAGTGTTAGGGTGAGGGTTAGGGTGAGGGTGAGTGTTAGGTTTAGCGTTAGGGTTAGGATGAGGGTTAGGGTGAGGGTTAGGGTTAGGGTGAGGTTTAAGGTTACGGTTATTGATAGGGTTAGGGTTATTGTTAGGGTTAGCGTTAGGGTTATGGTTATGGTTAGGTTAAGGGTTAGGTTTAGGGTGATGATTAGGGTGAGGGGGGGTTTGAGTGAGGGTGAGGGTTTTTGTGAGGGAGAGGGTTAGGGTGTGTGTGAGTGTTAGGGTTATGGCGAGGGTTAGGATGATATTGAGGGTTAGGGTGAGGGTTAGGGTTATTGTTAGGCTTAGGGTGAGGGTAAGGATGAGGTTGAGTGTTAGGGTTAGGGTTAGGTTTAAAGTGAGTGTGAGGGTGAGTGTTAGGGTTAAGATAATGGTTAGTGTTTAGATTAGCATGAGGGTTAGGGTGAGGGTGAGGGTTTCGGTTAGGTAAGGGTTAGGTTTAGGGTGAGGTTTAGGGTGAGGGTTAGGGTTAGGGTGATGATTAGGGCGAGGGTGAGGGTGAGGGTGAGGGTGAGGTTTAGGGTAAGGGTGAGGGTGAGGGTGAGCGTTAGTTTTAGCATTAGGGTTAGGGTAAAGGTTAGCGTGAGGGTTAGGGTTAGAGTTAGGGTGAGGGTGAAGGTGAGGTTGAGGGTGAGGGTGAGGGTTAGGGTTATGGTTAGAATTAGGTTGAGGGTGAGGGTTAGGATTAGGTTTAGGGTTAGGGTTAGGGTTATTGTTAGGGTTAGGGTTAGGGTGAGGTTGAGAGTGAGGGTGAGGATTACGGTTAGGGTGAGGGTGAGGGTTAGGGTTAGGTTTAGGTTTAGGGTTAGGGTTAGGGTTAGGGTGAGGGTTAGAGTTATGGTGAGGGTTAGGGTGAGGGTGAGGGTTAGGGTTAGGTTTAGGATTAGGGTTAGGGTTAGGGTGTGGGTGAGGGTTCGGGTTAGGTTTAGGGTTAGGGTAAGGTATATTGTTAGGGTTAGGGTTAGTTTGAGGGTGAGGGTGAGGGTGAGGGTAAGGGTTAGGGTTAGGTTTAGGGTGATTGTGAGGGTTAGGGTTAACATAATGGTTTTGTTAAGGGCTGGATTAGGGTTTGGTTTAAGGTGAGGGATAGGGTTAGTTTTAGGATTAGGTGTAGGGTTATTTTTAGGTTAAGGGTTAGTGTTAGGGTGAGGGTTAGGGTAAGGGTTAGCGTTAGAGTTATTGTTAGGGTTAGGGTGAGATTGAGGGTGAAGTATAGGGTTAGGGTTAGGATGCAGTTTAGGTTTAAGTTTAGTGTTAGGGTTATTTTTAGGTTTAGGGTGAGGGTGAGGGTGAGGGTTAGGGTTAGGGTTAGGTTTAGGTTGAGGGTTAGGGTTAGTGTGAGGTTCAGGGTTAGGGTGAGGTAAGGGTTAGGGTGAGGTTTAGGGTGAGGGTGAGGGTGAGGGTTAGGGTTAAGATAATGGTTACGGTAAGGGTTAGGATTAGGGTTAGGATTAGGGTTAGGGTTAGGGTTATTGTTAGGTTTGGGGTTAGGGTTAGGGTGAGATTGAATGTGAGGTTTAGGGTTAGGGTTAGGTTGAGGTTTAGGTTTAGCGTTAGGGTTATTGTTAGGGTTAAGTTTAGGGTTAGGGTGAGGGTCAGGGTGAGGGTTAGGGTTAGGAGTAGGGTTACTGTGAGGGTGAGTGATAGGGTGACGTTTTGGGTTAGGGTGACGGTTAGGTTTAGGGTTAGGGTTAGTGTTTGGGTTCGGGTGATGTTTAGAGTGAGGGTGAGGGTTAGGGTGAGGATGATGGTTCGGGTGTGGGTGCAGGTTAGGGTTTGGGAGAGGGTTAGTTTTAGGGTGAGGATTAGGGTTTGTGTGAGTGTTAGGGTTAGGTTTAGGGTGAGGAAAAGTGATAGGGTGAGGGTTAGTGTGAGGGTGACTGTTTTGGTGAGGGTGAAGGTTAGGGTGTGGGTGAGGGTTAGTGTTAGGTTAGTGTTAGGATGCCGGTGAGGGTTAGGGTGAGGATTAGGGTTTGGGTTAGAGTTAGCTTTAGCATGAGGGTTAGTGTTAGAGATTGAGTGAGGGCTAGGGTTAGTATTACGTTTAGGGTTAGGGTGAGGGTAAAGGTTATGGTGAGGGTTAGGGTGAGGATGAGGGTTAGGGTTAAGGTGATGGTGAGGATGAGGGTGAGGGTTAGGTTTCGGGTTAGGTTTCGGGTTAGGGTTAGGGTTTGTCTGAAGGTGAGGATTAGGTTGAGGGTAAGGGTTAGTGTTAGGATTAGGATTAGGTTTAGGGTGAGGGTTATGGTTAGTGGGAGGGTTTGGGCTAGGTTTAGGGTTAGGGTTATGGTGAGGGTAAGGGTTAGGTTGAGGGTTAGGGGGATGGTGAGGGATAGGGTTAATGTGAAGGTGAGGGTAAGGGGGAGGGCTAGGGTAAGGGTTAGTGTTACGGTGAGGGTTAGGGTTAGGGTTAGGGTTAGGTTGAGGGTGAGGTTGAGTGTGAGGTTTAGGTTTAGGGTTAGGGTTAGTGTGAAGTTGAGGTTGAGGGTGAGGGTGAGGGAGAGGGTTAGGGTGAGGGTTATGGTTAGGGTTAGTGTTAGGCTGAGGGTTAGGGTTAGGGTGAGGGTGAAGTTGAGGTTTAGGGTGAGGGTTCAGGTGAGGGTGAGAGTGAGGGTTAAGGTTAGGGTTAGGGTAAGGGTTAGGGTTAGTGTGAGTGTTAGGTTTAGCTTTAGGGTTAGGGTGAGGATAAGTGTTAGGGTGTGGTTTAGGGTGAGGGTGAGGGTGAGGGTGAGGGTTTTGGTGAGTTAAGGGATAGGGTTAGGGTTAGGGTGAGGTTGAGGGTTAGGGTGAGGGTTAGGGTTAGGGTGATGGTTGGGTTTAGGGTTAGGGTGTCGGTTAGTATTAGGGTGATGTTTAGGGTGAGGGTGAGGGTTAGGGTGAGGGTGATGTTTCAGGTGTGGGTGAGGGTTAGGGTTTGGGAGACAGGGTTCGGGTGAGTTTTAGGGTTTGTGTGAGTGTTAGGGTTAGGGTTAGGGTGAGGGAAAATGTTAGGGTGAGGGTGAGTGTGTTGGTGAGGGTGAGGCTTAAGGTGTGGGTGAGGGTTAGGGTTAGGTGAGTGTTAGGATGACGGTGAGGTTTAGGGTGAGGGTTTGGGTTTGGGTTAGTGTTATCGTTAGGGTGAGGGTTAGGGTTAGTGTTAGGGTTAGAGTGAGGGCTAGGGTGAGGTTTAGGTTTAGGGTTAGGGTGAGGGTTAGGATTAGGGTTAGGGTTAGTGTGAGGTTTAGGTTGAGGTAAAGGTTAGGGTAAGCATTACTTTTAGGGTGAGGTTTAAGGTTAGGGTTAGGGTTAGGGTGAGGACTAGGGTGAGGGTGAGTGTTACGGTTAGGGTGAGGGATATGTTGAGGCTTAGGGTTAGGGTGAGGGTGAGGGTTAGGCTGTGGGGTTGGTTTAGGGTTAGGGTGAGCTTTACATTTAGTGTGAGGGTTAGGTTTATGGTTAGAGTGAGGGTTAGGGTGAGGGTGAGGTTTAGGGTTAGCATTAGGGTTAGGGTTAGATTGACAGTTAGGGTTAGAGTTAGGGTGAGGGTGAGGGTGAGGGTTAGGATTAGGTTTAGGGTGAGGGTTAGGGTTAGGGTTAGGGTTAGGTTTAGGGTTATGGTTAGGGTTAGGGTGAGGGTTAGGATTAGGGTTATTGTTAGAGTTAGGGTTAGGGTGAGGGTTTGGGTTAGCATTAGGGTTAGGGTTAGCATGACCATTAGGGTTAGAGTTAGGGTGAGGGTGAGGGTTAGGATTAGGGTTAGGGTGAGGGTTAGGGTTAGGGTTAGTTTTAGGGTTAATGTTTGGGTTAGGGTTAGGGTGATGGTGAGGGTCAGGTTTAGGGTTACAGTTTGGTTTAGTTTGAGGGTGAGGGTGAGGGTGAGGGTTAGGGTTATGATAATGGTTAGGGTTAGGAGTAGGCTGAGGTTTAGAGTGAGGGTGAGGGTGAGTTTAGGGTTAGCGTTAGGGTTAGGCTTAGGATGAGGGTTAGTGTTAGTTTAAGGGTTAGGGTTAGAATTAGGTTTAGGGTTAGGGTGAGGGTAAGGGTTATGGTGACAGTTTGGATGAGTGTGAGTGTGAGTGTGAGGGTTAGCGTTAGGGTGAGGGTGAGGGTTAGGGTTAGGGTGAGGGTTAGGGTTAGGGTTAGGATTAGGATGAGGGTGAGGCTCAGAGGTAGGGATAAGATTAGGGTGAGGGTTAGAGTTATTTTGAGGGTTAGGGTTAGGTTGACGGTAAGTGTTTGGTTGAGGGTTAGGGTGAGGGTGAGGGTTAGGGTTAGCAATAGTTTTAGGGTGAGGTTTAGGGTTATGGTTAGGGTTAATGTGAGGGCTTGGGTGAGTGTGAGTGTTCAGAATAGGGTGAGGAATAGAGTGAGGATTAGGATTAGGGTTAGGTTTAGGTGAGTTTTAGGCTGAGGAGTAGGGTGAGGGTTAGGGTTAGGTTTAGGGTTAGGGTTAGGGATATTTTTAGGGTTAGGGATAGCGTGAGGGTGAGTGTGAGGATGAGGTTTAGGGTTAGGTTTAGGGTGAATGTGAGGGTGATGGTTAGGGTTAAGATAATGGTTAGGGTAAGGGTTAGGATTAGGGTTAGGTTTAGGGTGAGGATTACGGTTAGGTTTAGGGTTAGGGGTATGAATATTATTGGGTTTAGGGTTAGTGATAGGGTGAGGGTTAGGGTTAGGGTTAAGCTTAGGGTTAGGGTTATTTTTAGAGTTAGATTTAGGGTGAGATTGAGGGTGAGGTTTAGGTTTAGGGTTAGGATGAGGTTTAGATTTAGGTTTAGCGTTAGGGTTATTTTTAGGGTTAGGGTTAGGGTTAGGGTGTGGGTGAGGGTGAGGTTTAGGGTTAGGGTTAGGTTTAGGGTGAGGATTAGGGTTAGTGTGAGGTTTAGGGTTAGGGTGACGGTAAGGGTTAGGGTGAGGTTTAAGGTGAGGGTGAGGGTGAGGGTGAGGGTTAGGGTTACGTTTAGGATTAGGGTTAGGGTTAGGGTGAGGGTGAGGGTGATGGTTAGGGTTAGGTTTAGGGTTAGATTTAGGGTTATTGTTAGGGTTAGGGTGAGGTTGAGGGTGAGGTTTAGGTTTAGGGTTAGGGTTACTGTGATTGTGAGGTTGAGGGTTAGGGTTAAGATAATGGTTAGGGTAAGGGTTAGGATTAGGGTTAGGGTTAGCGTGAGGGTTAGGGTAAGTTTTAGGTTTAGGGTAGGGTTATTGTTAGGTTTAGGGTTAGGGTTAGTAAGAGGGTTAGGTTTAGGGTTAGGGTTATGTTTATTGTTAGGCTTCGTTTTAGGGTTAGGGTGAGATTGAACTTGAGGTTTAGGGTTAGGGTTAGGGTGAGGGTTACTGTTAGGTTTAGGGTTAGGGTAGGGTGGTTGTTAGGTTTAGGGTTAGGGTTAGCGTGAGGGTTAGGGTTAGGGTTAGGGTTAGGTTTATTGTTAGGCTTAGGGTTAGGGTTCGGGTGAGATTGAAGGTGAGGTTTAGGGTTAGGGTTAGGGTGAGGTTTAGGTTTAGGTTTAGGGTTAGGGTTATTGTTATGGTTAGGTTTAGGGTGAGGGTGAAATGAGGGTGAGGGTTAGGGTTAGGGGTAGGGGTAGGGTTAGGGTGAGGGTTAGGCTTATTGTGAGGGTTAGGTTTAGGTTTAGGGTTAGAGTTATTATTAGGGTTAGGGTTAGGATTAGGTTGAGGGTGAGGGTGAGGGTTCAGGTTAGGGTTAAATTTAGGGTGAGGGTTAGGGTTAGTGTGAGGTTTAGGTTTATGGTTAGGGTGAGGATTAGGTTTACGGTTAGGTGAAGGGTTAGGGTTAGGGTGATAATCTGGGTGAGGGTGAGGGTTAGGGTGAGGTGAGGGTTTTGGTGAGGGTGAGGGTTAGGGTGGGGGGAGAGTTAGGATCAGGGTGAGGGTTAGGATGATAGTGAGGGTTAGGGTGAGGGTTAGGGTTAGGGTTATTGTTAGGGTTTGGGTTAGGGTGAGGGTAAGGGTGATGTTGAGTGTTAGGGTTAGGGTTAGGTTTAAGGTGAGTGTGATGGTGAAGGTTAGGGTTAAGATAATGGTTAGGGTTAAGATTAGGCTGAGGGTTAGTGTGAGGGTGACAGTGAGGTTTCGGTTAGGAAAGGGTTAGGTTTAGGGTGAGGGTTAGGGTTAGGGTGAAGGTTATGGTTAGCGTTAGGTTAAGGGTTAGGGTTAGGGTGATGATTAGGGTGAGGGTGAGGGTGAGGTTGAGGTTGAGTGTAAGGGAGAGGGTGAGGTTGAGGGTCAGGGTTAGCATTAGGGTTAGGGTTACGGTTAGCGTTAGGGTTAGGGTTAGAGTTAGCGTGAGGGTGAGGGTGAGGTTGAGGATGAGGGTGAGGGTTAGGGTTAGGGTTAGGATTAGGGTTAGGGTGAGGGTGGGGGTGAGTGTGCGGGTTAGGGTTAGGGTGAGGGTGGGGGTTAAGGTTAGGTTTAGGGTTAGGTTTAGGATTAGGTTTGAGGTGAGGGTTAGGGTTAGGGTGAAGGTTAGGGTTAGGTTTAGGATTATGGTTAGGGTTAGGGTGAGGGTGAGGGTTACTGTTAGGTTTAAGGTTAGGATTAGGTTTATTGTTAGGGTTAGGGTTAGGGTGAGGGTGAGGTTTAGATTTAGGGTTAGGTTTAGGGTGATTGTGAGGTTGAGGGTTAGGGTTAAGATAATGGTTAAGGTAAGGTTTAGGATTAGGGTTAGTGTTAGGGTGAGGGTTAGGGTTAAGTTTAGGGTTAGGGGTAGGATTAGTTTTAGGTTTAGGGTTGGGGTTAGCATGAGGGTTATGGTTAGGGTTAGGGTTATTGTTAGGCTTAGGGTTAGGGTTAGGGTGAGATTGAGGGTGAGGTTTAGGGTTAGGGTGAGGTTTAGGGTGAGCGTGAGGGTGAGGATTTCCGTTAGGTAAGGGTTAGGTTTAGCGTTAGGGTAAGTGTTAGGGTTAGGGTGATGTTTAGGGTGAGGTTGAGTGTTAGGGTGAGGGTGATGGTTCGAGTGTGCGTGAGGGTTAAGGTGTGGGAGAGGGTTAGGTTTAGGGTGAGGGTTAGGGTTTGTGTGAGTGTTAGGATTAGGGTTAGGGTAAGGAAAAGTGTTACGGTGAGGGTTAGTGTGAGGATGAGTGTTTTGGTGAGGGTGAGCGTTAGGGTGTGGGTGAGGGTTAGAGTTAGGTGAGTGTTAGGATGACGGTGCGGGTTAGGGTGAGGGTTTGGGTTTGGGTTAGGGTTAGCGTTAGGGTGAGGGTTAGGGTTAGTGTTATGGTTACAGTGAGGGCTAGGGAAGAGTTAAGTTAAGGGCTAGGGTGAGGGTTAAGTTTAGGTTTAGGGTTAGGGTGAAGGTTAGGGTGGGGATGAGGGTTAGGGTTAGCATTAATTTTAGGGTGAGGTTTAAGGTTAAGGATTGGGTTAGGGTGAGGGCTAGGGTGAGGGTGAGCGTTAGGGATAGGGTGAGGGATGGTGAGGATTAGGGTTAGGGTTAGGGTGAGGGTTAGGCTGAGGGGTAGGTTTAGGGTTAGCGTGAGGTTTAAGTTTAGTGTGAGTGTTAGGTTTAGGGTTAGGGTTAGGGTTAATGTGAGCTTAGGGTTAAGGTGAGGGTTAGGGTGAGAGTGAGGGTTAGGGTTAGAGGGAGTGTTAGGGTGAGGGCTAGTGTGAGGGTGAGGGATAGGGGTAGGGTTAGGGATAGGTTGAGGGTGAGGGTTAGGATTAGGGTTAGGGTGAGGGTTAGGTGTAGGATTAGTGTTAGGGTTAGGTTTAGGGTTATTGTTAGGTTTAGGGTTATGGGGAAGGGGAGGGGGAGAGTTAGGGTTAGAGTTAGGTTTAGGGTGAGTGTGAGGGTGAGGGTTAGGGTTACAATAATGTTTAGGGATAGGATTAGACTGAGGGTAAGGTTGTGGGTATGGGTGAGGGTTAGTGTTAGGGTTAGGGTTAGTGTTAGGGTGAGGGATAGCGTAAGGATTAGGGTTATGATTAGGTTTAGGTTTAGGGTGAAGGTAAGGGTTATGGTAAGGGTTAGGGTGATGGAAAGGGTTAGGGTTAGCATTAGGCTTTGGATTAGGGTTAGCATGAGGGTTAGAGTTAGATTGAGGGTGAGGATGAGGCTGAGGGTGAGTGTGAGGGTTAGGGTTAGGGTTAGGTTTAGGATGAGGGTGAGTGTTAGGTTTAGGCTGAGGATTAGGTTTAGTGTGAACATTAGGGTTAGGTTTAGGGTTAGGGTTAGGGTGAGGTTTAGTGTGAGAGTGATGGTGAGGGTGAGGTTTCGGTTACGTAAGGGTTAGGGTTAGGGTTAGGGTGAGGGTGAGGGTTAGGGTGAAGGTTTGGGTTAGGGTGACAGTTAGGTTTAGGGTTAGGGTGAGTGTTAGGGTTAGGGTGATGTTTAGGGTGAGGTTGAGTGTTAGGGTGCGGGTGATGGTTTGGGTGTGAGTGAGGGTTAAGGTGTGGGAGAGGGTTAGCTTTAGGGTAAAGGTTAGGGTTTGTGTGAGTGTTAGGGTTAGGGTTAGGATGATGACAAGTATTACGGTGAGAGTTTCGGTGAGGGTGAGTGTTTTGGTGAGGGTGAGGGTTAGGGTGTGGGTGAGGATTAGGGTTAGGGGACTGGTAGGATGATGGTGAGGGTTAGGGTGAGGGTTTGGGTTTGGGTTAGGCTTAGCGTTAGGGTGAGGGTTAGGGTTAGTGTTAGGGTTAGAGTGAGGACTAGTGTGAGGGTTCGATTTAGGGTTAAGTTGAGGGTTAGGATTAGGGTTAGGTTAGGGTGAGGGTTATGGTGAGGATGAGGGTTAGGGTTACCATTACTCTTAGGTTGAGGTTTAAGGTTAGGGTTTGGGTTAGGGTGAGGGCTAGGGTGAGGGTGAGTGTTAGGGATAGGGTGAGGGATATGGTGAGGATTAGGGTTAGGGTTACGGTGAGGGTTAGGCTGAGGGGTAGGTTTAGTGTTAGGGTGAGGTTTAGATTTAGTGTGAGGGTTAGGTATAGGGATAGGGCTAGGGTTAAAGTTAGGGTTAGGGTTAGGGTTAGGGTGAGAATGAGGGTTAGGGTTAGAGTGATTGTTAGGGTGAGGGCTAGTGTGAGGGTGAGGGTTAGGTTTAGGGTGAGGATGAGGATGAGGGTTAGGATTAGGGTTAGAGTGAGGGTTAGGGTTAGGGTTAGTGTTAGGGTTAGGTTTAGGATTATTGTTAGGGTTAGGGTGAGGGTGAGGGTGAGGTTTAGGGTTAGGGTTAAGTTTAAGGTGAGTGTGAGGGTGAGGTTTAGGGTTAAGATAATGGTTAGGGTTAGGATTAGGCTGAGGGTTAGGGTGAGGTTGAGGGTATGTGTGAGGGTTAGGGTTAGGGTTAGGGTTAGGGTGAGGGTTAGGGTTAGTGTAAGGGTTAGGGTTAGGATTAGGGTTAGGGTTAGGGTAAGGGTAAGGGTTATGGTGAGAGTTAGGGTGAGGGTGAGGTTTAGGGTTAGCATTAGGCCTAGGGTTAGTGTTAGCATGAGGGTTAGTGTTAGAGTTAGAGTGAGGATGAGGGTGAGGTTGAATATGAGGGTGAGGGTTAGTGTTAGGGTTAGGTTTAGGCTGAGGGTTAGGTTTTGTGTGAACGTTAGGGTTAGGTTTAGGGTTAGGGTTAGGGTAAGGGTAAGGGTTCGAATGAGTGTTAGGGTGAGAGTGAGGGTTAGGTTTAGCTTGAGTTTTAAGGTGAGTGCTAGGGTGAGGATGAGGGTTAGGGTAAGGTTTAGGGTTAGGGTGAGGATTAGGGTTAGGGTTAGGTTAAGGGTGAGTGTGAGGGTGAGAGTGAGGGTTTCGGTTAGGTAAGTGGTAGGGTGAGGGTGAGGGTTAGGGTGAGGGTTAAGATAATGGTGAGTTTAAGATTAGGCTGAGGGTTAAGGTGACGGTGAGGTTGGTGGTAAGGGTTAGGGTTAGGGTTAGGGTGAGGGTTAGGGTTAGTGTGAGGGTGAGGGTTAGGGTTAGGGTTAGGGTGAGGGTAAGGGTTAGGGTGAGGTTTAGGGTGAGGGTGAGGGTGAGAGTGAGGGTTTCGGTTAGGTAACTGGTAGGGTTAGGGTGATGTTTAGGGTGAGGTGAGGGTTAGCTTGATAATTAGGTTTGTGTGAATGTTAAAGTTAGGGTAGGGTTAGGGTGAGTGTTATGTTTACGGTGATGTTTAGGGTGAGGGTGAAGGTTTGGGTGAGGGTGAGGTTTTGGTTGTGGGGGAGGGTTAGGGTTAGGTTGAGGGTTTGTGTGAGTGTTAAAGTTAGGGTTAGGGTTAGGGTGAGGTAAAATATTAGGGTGAGGGTTAGGGTGAGGGTGAGGGTTAGGGTTAGGGTTATTGATAGTTTTAGGGTTATTGTTAGGGTTAGGGTTAGGGTGAGGGTTACGGTTAGGGTTAGGTTAAGGGTTAGGGTTAGTGTTCTGATTAGGGTGAGGGTGAGGGTTAGGTTGAGGGTGAGGGTTTTGGTGAGGGTGAGGTTTAGGGTGTGTGTGAGTGTTAGGGTTAGGGTGAGGGTTAGGATGATAGTGAGGTTTATGGTGTGGGTTAGGGTTAGAGTTAGGGTTATTGTTAGGGTTAGGGTTAGGGTGAGGGTAAGAGTGAGGTTGAGTGTTAGGGTTGGGTTTAGGTTTAAGGTGAGTGTGAGGGTGAGTGTTAGGGTTAAGATAATGGTTAGGGTTAAGATTAAAATGAGGGTGAGTGTGAGGGTGAGGTTTAGGGTGAGGCTTAGGGTTAGGGTGAAGTTTAGGGTTAGGGTTAGGTTAAGAGTTAGGGTTAGAGTGATAATTAGGGTGAGGGTGAGGATGAGAGTGAGATTGAGGGTAAGGGTGAGGGTGAGGCTGAGGGTTAGGTTTAGCATTAGGGTTAGGGTTAGGGTTAGCCTGAGGGTTACGGTTGGAGTTAGGGTGAGGTTGAGGGTGAGGTTGAGGGTGAGAGTGAGGGTTAGGGTTATGGTTAGGGTTAGGATGAGGGTGAGGGTTAGGATTAGGTTTAGGGTTAGGGTTAGGGTTAGTGTAAGCGTTAGGGTTAGGGTGAGGTTGAGGGTGAGGGTGAGGGTTAGGGTTAGGTTTAGGGTTAGGGTTAGGGATCTTTTTAGGGTTAGGATTAGGGTGAGGGTGAGGGTGAGGGTGAGGGTGAGGATTAGGGTGAGGGTGAGGGTGATTGTGAGGGTGAGGGTTAGTGTTAAGATAATGGTTAGGGTAACGGTTAGGATTAGGGTTAGGTTTACGGTGAGGGTTAGGGTTAGGTTTAGGGTTAAGTGTAGGGTTATTGTTAGGTTTAGGGTTAGTGTTAGGGTGAGGGTTAGGGTTAGGCTTAGGTTTAGGGTTATGGTTATTTTTAGGGTTAGGTTTAGGGTTAGGGTGAGATTGAGGGTGAGGTTTAGGTTTAGGGTTAGGATGAGGTTTAGGTTTAGGTATAGGTTTAGGGTTAGTGTTATATTTAGGGTTAGGGTTAGGGTGAGGGTGAGGGTTAGTGTTAGGGTTAGGGTTAGGTTTAGGTTGAGGGTTAGGGTTAGTGTGACGTTTAGGGTTAGGGTGAGGGTAAGGGTTAGTGTGAGGTTTAGGTTGAGGGTGAGGGTAAGGGTGAGGGTTAGAGTTAGGATGAGGGTGAGGGTTAGGGTTAGGTTTAGGGTTAGGGTTATGGTTATTGTTAAGGTTACTGTTAGGGTGAGGGTGACGGTGAGGGTGAGGGTTATGTTTCGGGTGAGGTTGAGGGTGATTGTGAGGGTGAGGGTTAGGGTTAAGATTATGGTTAGAGTAAGGGTTAGGATTAGGGTTAGGGTTAGGGTTAGGGGTAGGGTTATTGTTAGGTTTAGGGTTAGGATTAGGGTGAGGGTTAGGGTGAGGGTTAGGGTGAGGGTTTTGTTAGGTTTAGGCTGAGTGTTAGGGTTAGTGTGAGGTTTAGGGTTAGGTTTAGAGTGAGGATAAAGGTTAGGGTGAGGTTTAGGGTGAGGGTGAGGTTGAGCTTGAGGGTTTCAGTTAGGTAAGGTTTAGGGTTAGGTTTAGGATGAGGCTGAAGGGTAGGTTGAGGGTTAGGGTTAGGGTGATGGTTAGTTTTAGGGTTAGGGTGAGGGTGAGGGGTAGGGTGAGGGTGTTGGTTCGGGTGTGGGTGAGGGTTAGGGTTTGGGAGAGGGTTAGGTTTAGAGTGAGGATTAGGATTTGCGTGAGTGTTAGGGTAGGGTTTGGGTGAGGAAAAGTGTTAGGGTGACAGTTAGTGTGAGGGTGAGTGTTTTGGTGAGGCTGAGGTTTAGGGTGTGGGTGAGGGTTAGGGTTATGTGAGTGTTAGGATGACGGTGAGGGTTTGGTTTTCGGTTAGAGTTAGCGTTAGGGTGAGGGTTAATGTTAGGGTTAGAGTGAGGGCTAGGGTGAGGGTTAGGTTTAGGGTTAGGGTGAGGGTTAGGATTAGGGTGAGGATGAGGTTTAGCATTAGCATTACTTTAAGGTTGAGGTTTAAAGTTAGGGTTAGGGTTAGGGTGAGGGTGAGTGTTAGGGTTAGGGTGAGGGATATGGTGAGGATTAGATTGAGGGTTAGGGTTAGGGTTAGGTTTAGGGTTATTGTTAGGTTTAGGGTTAGGGTGAGGGTGAGGGTGAGGGTTAGGGTTAGTGTAAGGGTTAGGGTTAGGATTAGGTTTAGGGTTAGGGTGAGGGTTAGGGTTATATTGAGGGTTAGGGTGAGGATGCGGGTTAGCGTTAGGGTGAGGATGAGGGTGAGGGTTAGTTTTAGGGTTAGGTTTCGGGTTCAGGTTAGGGTTTGTCGTAGGGTGAGTATGTGGTTGAGGGTAAGGATTCGTGTTAGGGTTAGGATTAGGTTTAGGGTGAGGAATAGGGTTAGTATAAAGGTGAAGGTAAGGGTGAGGGCTAGGGTAAGGGTTAGTCTTAGGGTGAGGGTTAGGGTTAGGCTTAGGGTGAGGGTGAGGGTTAGGTTAAGGTTTAGGGTGAGGGTGAGGGTTAGGGTTAGTGTTAGGATTAGGGTTAGGGTTAGGATTTGTCTGTGGGTGATGTTCAGGTTGATGATGAGGGTTGGGTTTAGATTAGGGTTAGGGTGAAGTTGAGGATGAGGGTTAGGATTAGGATTAGGGTTAGGTTTAGGATTAGGGTGAGGATTAGGGTGAGGGTGAGGGTTAGGGTGAGGGTTAGGATTAGGGTGAAGTTTAAGGTTAGGGTTAGGGTGAGGGTTAGTGTTAGGGTGAGGTAAGGGTGAGAGTGAGGTTTAGAGTGAGGGTGAGGTTTCCGGTGAGGGTGAGGGTTAGGGTGTGGGTGAGGGTTATGGTTAGGTTTAGGGTTAGGGTTACGGTGAGGGTTAGGTTGAGGCTGAGGGTGATTGTTAGGGTTATGGTTAGGGATAGGGTGAGGTTTACGGTGAGAGTTAGGTTTAGGGTTAGGTTGAGGGTGAGCGTCAGTTTTAGGTTTAGGATTAAGTTTAGGGTTAGAGTTAGGCTTAGGTTGAGGGTGAGGGTGAGGGTGAGTGTTAGGGTTAGTGTGAGGTTTAGGGTTAGGTTAAGGGTTAGGGTTAGTGTGAGTGTTAGGTTTAGCTTTAGGGTTAGGGTTAGGGTTATTGTTAGGGTTAGAGTTAGGATTAGGTTGAGGGTGAGGGTGAGGGTTAGGGTGAGGGTTAGGTTTAGGGTGAGGGTTAGGGTTAGTGTGAGGTTTAGGATTAGGGTTAGGGTGAGGGTAAGGGTTAGGGTGTGGTTTAGGATGAGGGTGAGGGTCTCGGTTAGTTAAGGGATAGGGTTATGGTTAGGATGAGGGTGAGGGTTAGACTGAGGGTTAGGGTTAGGGTGACGGTTGGGTTTAGGGATAGGGTGTCTGTTAGGGTTAGGGTGACGTTTAGGGAGAGGGTGAGGGTGAGGATGATGGTTCGGGTGTGGGTGAGGGTTAGGGATTGAGAGAGGGTTAGGGTTCGGGTGAGGTTTAGGGTTTGTGTGAGTGTTAGGGTTAGGGTTAAGGTGAGGAAAAGTGTTAGGGTGAGGGTTAGGGTGAGATTGAGTGTTTTGGTGAGGGTGCGGGTTAGGGTGTGAGTGAGGTTTAGGGTTAGTTGAGTGTTAGGATGACGGTGAGGGTTAGGGTGAGGGTTTGGGTTTGGCTTAGTGTTAGTGTTAAGGTGAGGGTTAGTGTTAGGGTTAGGTTTAGGGTTATTGTTAGGGTTAGGGTTAGGGTGAGGGTTAGGTTTAGGGTGAGGGTTAGGGTGAGAGTGAGGTTTAGGGTTAGCATTAGGGTTAGGGTTAGCGTGATGGTTAGGGTTAGAGTTAGGGTGAGGGTGAGGGTGAAGGTTAGGTTTAGGGTTAGGGTGAGGGTTAGGGTTATGGTTAGGTTTAGGATTATTGTTAGGGTTAGGGTTAGGATTAGAGTGAGGGTGAGGGTTAGGGTTAGAGTTAGGTTTAGGGTGAGTGTGAGGGTGAGGGTTAGGGTTATGATAATGATTAGGGTTAGGATTAGGCTGAAGGTTAGGGTGAGGGTGAGGGTGTGGTTTAGGGTTAGGGTTAGGGTTAGGGTTATTGTTAGGGTTAGGGTTAAGGTGAGGGTGAGGGTTAGGTTTATGGTTACGTTTAGGGTGATTTTGAGGGTGAAGGTTAGGGTTATGATAATGGTTACGGTAAAGTTTAGGATTAGGGTTAGAGTTAGGGTGAGGGTTAGGGTGAGGTTTAGGGTGAGGGTTAGGGTTAGGTTTAGGGGTAGGGGTAGGCTTATTGTTAGATTTAGGGTTTGGGTTAGCGTGAGGGTTAGGGTTAGGTTTAGCGTTAAGGTTATTGTTAGGCTTAGGGTTAGGGTTAGGGTAATATTGCTGGTGAAATTTAGGGTTAGGGTTATGGTGAGGTTTAGGTTTAGGGTTAGGGTTAGGCTGAGGGTGAGGCTGAGGGTTTTGGTTACGTTAGGGTTAGGTTTAGGGTTAGGGTGAGTGTTAGGTTTAGGGTGATGTTTAGGGTGAGGTTGAGTGTTAGGGTGAGGGTGATGGTTCGGGTGTAGGTGAGGGTTAACGTGTGGGGGAGGGTTAGGTTTACGGTGAGGGTTAGGGTTTGTGTGAGTGTTAGTGTAAGGTTAGGGTGAGGAAAAGTGTTAGGGTGAAGGTTAGGGTGAGGGTGAATGTATTGGTGAGGGTGAGGGTTAGGGTGTGGGTGAGGGATAGGTTTAGGTGAGTGTTAGGATGACGGTAAGGGTTAGGGTGAGGGTTTGGGTTTGGGTTAGGGTTAGCTTTAGGGTGAGGGTTAGGGTTAGTGTTAGGGTTAGAGTGAGGGCTAGAGTGAGCTTTAGGTTTAGGGTTAGGGTCAGGGTTAGGATTAGGGTTAGGGTTAGGGTGAGGGTTAGGGTGAGGATGAGGGTTAGGGTTAGCATTATTTTAGGGTGAGGTTTAATTTTAGGGTTTCGGTTAGGGTGAGGGCTAGGGTGAGGTTAAGAGTTAGAGATACGGTGAGGGATATGGTGAGGATTAGGGTTAGGGTTAGGGTGAGGGTTAGGCTGAGGGGTAGGTTTAGTGTTAGGGTGAGGTTTAGGTTTAGTGTGAGGGTTAGGTTTAGGGTTAGGGTTAGGGTTAGGGTAAAGTTTAGGGTGAGGTTTAGGGTCAGGGTGAGGGTGAGGGTGAGGTTTTGGTTAGGTTAGGGTTAGGGTTGTGGTTAGGCTGAAAGTGATAGTTAGGGTGTGTGTTTGGGTTAGGGTGACGTTTAGGTTTAGGGTTAGGGTGAGTGTTAGGGTTAGGGTGATGTTTAGGGTGAAGTTGAGTGTTAGGGTGAGGGTGATGGTTCGGGTGTGGGTGAGGGTTAAGGTGTGGGAGAGGGTTAGGTTTAGGGTGAGGGTTATGGTTTGTGTTAGTGTTAGGGTTAGAGTGAGGAAAAGTGTTAGGTTGAGGGTTAGTGTGAGGTTGAGTGCTTTGGTGAGGGTGAGGGTTAGGGTGTGGGTGAGGGTTAGGGTTAGGTGAGTGGTAGGATGACGGTGAGGTTTAGGGTTAGGGTTAGGTTGAGGGCTAGGGTTAGGGTGAGGGTTAGGGTGAGAGTGAGGTTTAGGGTGAGTGTGAGGGTTAGGGTTAGAGTGATTGTTAGGGTGAGGGCTAGTTTGAGGGTGAGGTTTAGGGTTAGGTTTAGGTTTAGGTTTAGGTTTAGGTTTAGGTTATGTTGAGGGTGAGGGTTAGGATTAGGTTGAGGGTTAGGTTTAGGGTTATTGTTAGGGGTAGGATTAGGTTTAGGGTTATTGTTATGGTTAGGGTTAGGGTGAGGGTTAGATTTAGTGTGAGGGTTAGGGTGAGGGTGAGGTTTAGGGTTAGCATTAGGGTTAGGGTTAGCATGACAGTTAGGGTTAGAGTTAGGGTGAGGGTGAGGGTGAGGGTTAGGATTAGGGTTAGGGTGAGGGTTAGGATTAGGGTTAGATTTAGAGTTATTGTTAGGGTTAGGGTTAGTGTTAAGGTGAGTGTGAGGGTTAGGGTTAGAGTTAGGCTTAGGGTGAGTGTGAGGGTGAGGGTTAGTGTTACCATAATGGTTAGGGTTAGGATTAGGCTGAGGGTTATGGTGAGTTTGTGGGTATGGATGAGTGTTAGGGTTAGGGTTAAGGTGAGGGATAGGGTTAGTGTAAGGGTTAGGGTTAGGATTAGGTTTAGGGTTAGTGTGAGGGTAAGGGTTATGTTGAGGGTTAGGGTGAGGGTGAGGTTTAAGGTTAGCATTAGGCTTAGGTTTAGGCTTAGTGTGAGGATTAGGGTGAGGGTGAGGGTTAGATTTAAGATGAGGGTGAGGATTAGGTTTAGGCTGAGGGTTAGGTTTAGTGTGAACGTTAGGGTTAGGTTTAGGGTTAAGGTTAGGGAGAGGGTAAGGGTTAGAATGAGTGTTAAGGTGAGAGTGAGGGTTAGGTTTAGCGTGAGTTTTAAAGTGAGGGCTAGGGTCAGGGTCAGGGTTAGGGTTAGGTTTAGGGTTAGTGTGAGGGTGAGATTTACAGTTAGGGTTAGGGTGAGGATTAGGGTTAGGGTTAGGGTATGGGTTTGGGTTAGGGTTAGGGTTAGAGTTAGGGTTAGGGTTATTATTAGGGTTAGGGTTAGGGTGAGTGTGAGGGTGAGTGTGAGGTTGAGTGTTAGGGTTAGCGTTAGGTTTGAGGTGATTGTGGGGGTGAGGGTTATGTTTAAGATAATGGTGAGGGTTAAGATTAGCCTGAGGGTCAAGGTAAGGTTCAGGGTGAGGGTAAGGGTTAGGGGTAGGGTTAGGGTGAGGTTTAGGGTTAGTGTGAGGGTTAGGGTTGGGGTTAGGGTTAGGGTGAGGGTAAGGGTTACAGTGAGGTTTAGGGTGAGGGTGAGTGTGAGAGTGAGGGTTTCGGTTAGGGAAGTGGTAGGGTTAGCGTGAGGTTTAGGGTGAGGTGATGGTTAGGGTGAGGGTTAGGGTTTGTGTGAGTGTTAAAGTTAGGGTTAGGGTTAGGGTGAGTGTTAGGTTTAGGGTGATGTTTAGGGTGAGGGTGAGGGTTTGTGTGAGGGTGAATGTTCGGGTGTGGGGGAGGGTTAGTTTTACGTTCAGTGTTTGTGTGAGTGTTCAAGTTAGGGTTACGGTTAGGGTGAGTGAAAGTGTTAGGGTGAGGGTTAGGGTGAGGATGAGTGTTAGGTTTAGCGTTAGGGTTAGGTTGAGTGTTAGGGTGAATGTTAGGGTTAGGGTGAGGGTTAGGGTTATGGTTATTGATAGGGTTAGGATTATTGTTACGGTTAGGGTTAGGGTGCGGGTTACGGTAAGGGTTAGGTTAAGGGTTAGAGTTAGGGTGATGATTAGGGTGAGGGTGAGGGCTAGGGTGAGGGTGAGGGTTTTGGTGAGGGCGAGGGTTAGGGTGTGCGGGAGTGTTAGGGTTAGGGTGAGGGTTAGGATGATAGTGAGGATTAGGGGGAGGTTTAGAGTTATTTTTAGGGTTAGGGTTACCGTGACGGTTAGGGTGAGGGTGAGCTTTAGGGTTAGCATTAGGGTTAGGGTTAGCATGAGGGTTAGGGTTAGAGTTAGGGTGAGGGTGAGGGTGAGGGTTAGGATTGGGGTTAGGGTGAGGGTTAGGTTTAGGGTTAGGGTTAGGGTGAGTGTTAGGTTTAGTGTTAGAGTTATTGTTAGTGTTAGGGTTAGGGTTAGGGTGAGATTGAGGGTGAGGTTTAGGGTTAGGATTGGGGTGAGGTTGAGGTTTAGGTTTAGGGTTAGGATTTGTGTTAGGTTTAGCGTTAGAGTTAGGGTGAGGGTGAGGGTGAGGATTAGGATAAGGGTTAGGTTTAGGGTGAGTGTGAGGTTGAACTTTAGAGATATGATACTGGTTAGGGTTAGGATTAGGCTGAGTGTTACGGTGAGGGTGAGGGTGAGGATGAGGGTTAGGGTTACCGTTAGCATGAGGGTTAGGTTAAGTGTAAATGTTAGTGTTAGGATTAGGTTTAGGTTTAGAGTGAGGGTAAGGGTTATAGTGAGGGTTAGGGTGAGGGTGAGGGTTAGGGTTAGGGTGACGGATAGGGTAAGGGTTAGGGTTTGGGTGAGGTTTAGGGTTAGGGTTATGGTTAGGGTGAGGGCTAGGGTGAGGTTGAGGATTAGGGTTAGCATTAGGGTTAGGGTTAAGGTTAGCGTGCAGGTTAGGTTTAGAGTTAGGGTGAGGGTCAGTTTGAGCGTTAGGTTTAGGGATAGGCTTAGTGTTAGGATGAGGGGGAGGGTTAGGTTTAGGCTGAGGGTTGGGTTCAGTGTGAGGGTTAGGGTTTGGTTTAGGGTTAGGTTTATGTTGAGGGTAAGGGTTAGGATGAGGGTTAAAGTGAGAGTGAGGGTTAGGGTTAGAGTGAGTGTTAGGGTGAGGGCTAGTGTGAGAGTGAGGGTTAGAGTTCGGGATAGGGTTAGGGTGAGGGTGAGGGTTAGGATTAGGGTTAAGGTGAGGGTTAGGGTTAGGGTTAGGATTAGGGTTATTGTTAGGGTTAGGGTTAGGGTGATGTTTAGGGTGAGGGTGAGTGTTAGGGTGAGGTTGAGGTTTCAGGTGAGGCTGAGGGTTAGGGTGTGTGTGAGGGTTAGGGATAGGGTGAGGTTTAGGGTGACGCTTAGGGTTAAGGTGAGGGTGAGTTTTGGGGTGAGGGTTAGAGTTAGGGTAAGGTTTAGGGTTAGGATTAGGGTTAGGTTTAGGTTGAGGGTAAAGTTTAAGGTGAGGTTTAGGGTGAGGGTTCATGTTAGAGTTGTAATTAGGGTTAGGGTGAGGGTTAGGGTGAGGGTGAGGGTTAGGGTAAGGGTGAGTTTGAGGGTTAGGCTTAAGATTACAGTTTGGGTGAGGGTGAGGGTGAGGGTTAGGTTTAGGATTAGGGTTAGGTTTAGTGTTAGGGTTAGGCTGAGAGTGAGGTTGAGGGTGAGGGTGAGGGTTAGGTTTAGGTTTAGGGTGAGGGTTCGGGTTAGGATGATTGTGAGGCTCAGGTTTAGGGATAGGATTAGGTTGAGCGTTAGGGTTATTGTGAGTGTTAGGGTTAGGTTGAGGGTAAGGGTTTGGGTGAGGGTTAGGTTGAGGGTGAGGGTTAGGATTAGCATTAGTTTTAGGGTGAGTTTTAGGGTTATGGTTAGTGTTAATGTAAGGTCTAGGGCGAGTGTGAGTGTTAGGGTTAGGGTGAGGGATAGGATGAGGATTAGGATTAGGGTTAGGTTTAGGGTGAGTTTTAGGCTGAGGGTTAGGGTTAGGGTTAGGGTGAGGGTTGGGTTTAATGTGAGGGTTAGGGTTAGGGTTAGGGTGAGGGTTAGGTTGAGGGTGAGTGTTAGGGTTAGCTTTAGGGTTAGGGTTAGGGTTAGCGTGAGGGTTAGGATTAGAGTTAGAGTGAGGGTGAGGGTGAGGTTGAAGGTGAGGGAGAGGGTTAGGGTTAGGGTTAGGTTTAGGATGAGGGTGAGGGTTAGGTTTAAGCTGAGGGTTAGTTTTAGTGTCAGGTTTAGGATAAGGTTTATGGTGAGGGTTAGGGTGAGGTTAATGGTTAGAATGAGTGTTAGGGTGAGAGTGAGGGTTAGGGTTAGTGTGAGTTTTAGGGTGAGGGCTAGGGTGAGGATTAGGGTTAGGGTTAGGGTAAGGGTGAGGTTTAGGGTTAGGGTTAGGGTGAGGATTAGGGTTAGGGTTAGGGTTAGGGTTAGGTTTAAGTTTAGGCTTAGGGTTATTGTTAGGGTTATGGTTAGGGTGAGCCTGAGGGTGAGGTTGAGTGTTAGGATTAGGGTTAGGTTTAAGGTGAGTGTGAGGGTGAGTGTAAGGGTTAAGATAATGGTTAGGGTTAAGATTAGGCTGAGAGTTAGGGTTAGGGTGTGGGTGAGGGTAAGGGTAAGGGTTAGGGTGAGGGTTAGTGTTAGGGTTAGTGTGAGGGTTAGGGTTAGGGTTAGGTTGAGGATAAGGGTTAGGGTGAGGTTTAGGGTGAGGGTAAGGGTGATAGTGAGGGTTTCGTTTTGGTAAGGGTTAGGGTTAGGGTGAGGTTTAGGGTGAGGGATACGGTTAGGGTTTGGGTGAAGTTTAGGGTTAGGACTAGGTTTAGCTTGAGTGTTAGGGCGAGGGTTAGGGTTAGGGTGAGGGTTAGGTTTAGAGTTATTGTTAGGTTTAGGGTTATTGTTATGGTTATGGTTAGGGTGAGGGTTACAGTTAGGGTTAGGTTTAGGGTGATGATTAGGGTGAGGGTGAGGTTTAGGGTGAGGGTGAGGGTTTTGGTGAGGGTGAGGGTTAGGGTTTGCGTGAGGTTTAGGGTTAGGGTGAGGGTTAGGTTTAGGTTGAGTGTTAGGGTTATTGTTAGGTTTAAGGTGAGTGTGAGGGTGAGGGTTATGATTAAGATAATGTTTAGGGTTAAGATTAGGCTCAGGGTTAGTGTGAGGGTAAGGGTGAGGGTTTTGGTTAGGTAAGGGTTAGGTTTAGGGTGAGGTTTAGGGTGAGGGTTAGGATTAGTGTGCAGGTTAGGGTGAGGGTTAGTTTAAGGGTTAGGTTTAGGGTGATGATTATGGTGAGGGTGAATGTGAGGGTGAGGGTGAGGGTAAGGGTGAGGGTGAGGGTGAGGTTGAGGGTTAGGGTTACATTTCGGTTAGGGACAGGGTTAGCATGAGGGATAGGGTTAGAGTTAGGGTGAGGGTGAGGGTGAGGTTGAGGGTGAGGGTGAGGGTTAGAGTTAGGGTTAGGTTTAGGGTGTGGGTGAGTTTTAGGTTTATTGTTAGGTTTAGTGTTAGGGTTATTGTTAGGGTTAGGGTTACGGTGAGGGTGAGGGTTAGGGTTAGGGTTAGTTTTAGGGTGAGAGTGAGGGTTAGGGTTAGGTTTAGGGTTCAGGTTAGGGTGAGGGTAAGGTTTATGTTGAGGGTTAGGGTGAGGATGAGGTTTAGGGTCAGAGTGAGGGTGAGGGTAAGTGTGAGGGTTTGGGTGAGGTTTAGGGTTAGATTTCGGGTTAGGGTTAGGTTTTGTCTGAGGGTCAGGGTGAGGTTGAGGGTAAGGGTTAGTGTTCGAGTAGGATATGGTTTAGGGTGAGGGTTAGGGTTAGTGTGAGTGTTAGGATTTGGGTTAGGGTTAGTGTGAGGGTTATGGTTAGAGTGAGGGTTCGGGTGAGGGTGAGGGATAGTGTTAGGGTGAGGGTAAAGTTGAGGGCTAAGGTAAGGGTTAGTGTTAGGGTGAGGGTTAGGGTTAGGGTTAGGGTTAGGATGAGGTTGAGTTTGAGGGTGAGGTTTAGGTTTAGGGTTAGGGTTAGGGTGAAGTTGAGGGTGAGGTTAGGGTTAGAATTAGGGTTAGGGTTAAGATTAGGGTGAGGATTAGGTTGAGGGTGAGGGTTAGGGTTAGGGTTATTGTTAGGTTTAGGGTGAGGGTGAGGGTGAGGGTGAGGGTTAGGGTTAGGTTTAGGGTGAGGGTGAGGGTTAGGGTTAGTGTTAGGATTAGGGTTAGGGTTAGGGTTTGTCTGTGGGTGAGGGTGAGGTTAGGGTTAGCGTTAGGGTTAGCGTTAGGTGAGGGTGAGGTTGAGGGTGAGGGTTAGGTTTAGGTTAGGGTTAGGGTGAAGTTGAGGGTGAGGGTGAGGGTTAGGATTAGGGTTAGGTTTAGGATTAGGGTGAGGATTAGGTTGAGGGTGAAGGTTAGTGTGAGGGTTAGGGTTAGGGTTAGCATTAGGGTGAGGGTTAGGGTTAGTGTTAGGGTTAGAGTGAGGGCTAGGGTGAGGTTTAGGTTTAGGGTTAAGGTGAGGGTTAGGATTCGGTTTAGGGTTAGGGTGAGGGTTAGGGTGAGGATAAGGGGTAGGGTTAGCATTATTTTTAGGGTGAGGTTTAAGGGTAGGATTAGGGTTAGGGTGAGGGCTAGGGTGAGGATGAGTGTTCCGGTTAGGGTGAGGGATATGTTGAGGATTAGGGTTAGGGTTAGGGTGAGGGTTAGGCTGTTGTGTAGGTTTAGGGTTAGGGTGAGGTTTAGGTATAGTGTGAGAGTTAGGATTAATGTTAGGGTGAAGTTTAGGTTTAGGGTGAGGGTTAGGGTGAGGGTGAGGTTTAGAGTTAGCATTAGGGTTCAGGTTAGGTTTAGCATGAGGGTTAGGGTTAGAATTAGTGTGAGGGTGAGGGTGAGGGTTAGGATTAGGGTTAGGGTTAGGGTTAGGTTTAGGGTTATTGTTAGGGTTAGTGTGAGGGAGATGGTGAGGTTTAGGATTAGAGTTAGGTTTAGGGTGAGTGTGAGGGTGAGGGTTAGAGATATGATACTGGTTAGGGTTAGGATTAGGCTGAGGGTTAGGGTGAGGTTGAGGGTGAGAGTTACAGTTAGGGTTAGGGTTAGAATGAGGGTTAGGGTCAGTGTAAATGTTAGGGTTAGGATTAGGTTTAGGGTTAGGTTGAGGGCAAGGGTTATGGTGAGGGTTAGGCTGAGGGTGAGGGTTAGGGTTAGGGTGTCGGCTAGGGTAAGGGTTAGGGTTGGGGTGAGGTTTAGGGTTAGGGTGAGGGCTAGGGTGAGGTTGAGGTTTAGGGTTAGCATTAGGGTTAGTTTTAGCGTTAGCATGCAGGTTAGGGTTAGAGTTAGTGTGAAGGTGAGGGAGAGATTGAGGGTTAGGGTTTGGATTAGGGTTAGGGTTAGCGTTAGGATAGGGCGAGGGTTAGGTTTAGGCTGAGGTTTGGGTTTAGTGTGAGGGTTAGGGTTTGGTTTAGGGTTAGGGTTATCGTGAGGGTTAGGGTTAGGATGAGGGTTAAAGTGAGAGTGAGGTTTAGGGTTAGAGTTAGTGTTATGGTGAGGGCTAGTGTGAGGGTGAGGATTAGAGTTCAGGTTAGGTTTAGGGTGAGGGTGAGGGTGAGGTTGAGGGTTAGGGTTAGGGTTAGGTTTAAGGTGAGTGTGAGGGTGAGGGTTAGGGTTAAGATAATGGTTAGGGTTAAGATTAGGCTGAGGGTTAGGGTTAGGGTGTGGGTGAGGGTAAGTGTAAGGGTTAGGGTGAGGGTGAGCATTAGGGTTACTGTGAGGGTTAGGGTTAGGGTGAGTGTGAGGGTAAGGTTTAGGGTGAGGTTTTAGGGTGAGGGTGAGGGTGAGAATGAGGGTTTCATTTAGGTAAGGGTTAGGGTTAGGGTGAGGTTTAGGGTGAGGTTTAGGGTTACGGTTAGGGTTAGGGTGAAGTTTAGGGTTAGAGTTAGGGTTAGATTGAGGGTTAGGGTGAGGGTTTGGGTTAGGGTGAGTGTGAGGTTTAGGGTTATTGTTAGGTTTAGGGTTATTGTTAGGGTTAAGGTTAGGGTGAGGGTTACAGTCAGGGTTAGGTTAAGGTTTAGGTTTAGGGTGATAATTAGGGTGAAGGTGAGGGTGAGGGTGAGGGTGAGGGTTTTGGTGAGGGTGAGGATTAGGGTGTGGGTGAGGGTTAAGGTTACGTTGAGGGTTAGGTTGAGGTTGAGTATTAGGGTTAGGGTTAGGTTTAAGGTGAGTGTGAGGGTTAGGGTTATGTTTAAGATAATTGTTAGGGTTAAGATTAGGCCGAGGGTGAGTGTGAGGGTGAGGGTGAGGGTTTTGGTTAGGTAAGGGTTAGGTTTAGGGTGAGGGTTAGGGTTAGTGTGCAGGTTATGGTTAGGGTTAGGTTAAGGGTTAGGGTTAGGGTGATGATTAGGGTGAGGGTGAAGGTGAGGGTGAGGTTGAGGGTAAGGGTGAGGGTGAGAATGAATTTTAGGGTTACATTAGGGTTAGGGTTAGTGTTAGCGTGAGGGATAGGGTTAGAGTTAGGGTGAGGGTGAGGGTGAGGTTGAGGGTGAGGGTGAGGGTTAGGGTTAGTTTTAGGGTTAGGGTGAGGGTGTGGGTTAGGTTTAGGTTTAGGGTTAGGGTGAGGGTTATTGTTAGGGTTAGAGTTAGGGTGAGGGTGAGGGTTAGGGTTAGGGTTAGGGTGAGGGTGAGGGTTCGGGTTAGGTTTAGGGTTATGGTTAGGGTGAGGGTAAGGGTTATGATGAGGGCTAGGGTGAGGATGAAGTTTAGGATTAGGATGAGGGTGAGGGTAAGGGTTAGGTTTTGTCTGAGGGTCAGGTTGAGGTTGAGGGTAAGGGTTAGTGTGAGGCTCATGGTTAGAGTGAGGGTTAAGGTGAGGGTGAGGGATAGTGTTAGGGTGAGGGTAAAGGTGAGGGCTAAGGTAAGGGTTACTCTTAGGGTGAGCGTTAGGTTTAGGGATAGGGTTAGGGTGAGGGTGAGGTTGAGGTTGAGGGTTAGGTTTAGGGTGAAGATGAGGGTGAGGATAGGGTTAGAATTAGGGTTAGGGTTTACATTAGGGTGAGATTTAGGGTGAGGGTGAGGGTGAGAGTGAGGGTTTTGTTTAGGTAAGGGTTAGGGTTAGTGTGAGGTTTAGGGTGAGGGTTAGGGTTAGGGTTATGTTTTGGGTGAAATTTAGGGTTAGGGTTAGTGTTAGGGCGAGGTTTAGGCTTAGGGTGAGGGTTAGGGTTAGGGTTATTGTTAGGTTTAGGGTTATTGGTAGGTTTAGGGTTAGGGTGAGGGTTACAGTTAGGGTTAGGTTAAGAGTTAGGTTTAGGGTGATGATTAGGGTGAGGTTTAGGGTTAGGGTGAGCATGAGGGTTTTGTTGAGGGTGAGGGTTAGTGTGTGGGTGAGGGTTAGGGTTAGGGTGAGGGTTAGGGTGAGGTTGAGGGTTAGGGTTAGGTTTATGGCTAGGTTTAGGGTTATTGTTAGGGTTAGGGTTAGGGTGAGGTTGAGGGTGAGGCTGAGTGTTAGGGTTACGGTTAGTTTGAAGGTGAGTGTGAGAGTGAGATGGTTGAGATAATGGTGAGGGTTAAGATTAGGCTGAGAGTTAGGGTGAGGTTGAGGGTGAGGGTAAGGGTTAGGGTTAGGGTTAGGGTGAGGGTTAGGGTTAGTGTGAGGGTTAGGGTTATGGTGCTTGTAATGGTTAGGGTGAGGTTTTGGGTGAGGGTGAGGGTGAGAGTGAGGGTTTCGGTTAGGTAAGGGTTAGGGTTAGGGTGAGGTTTAGGGTGAGGTGAGGGTTAGGGTGAGGGTTAGGGTTTGTGTGAGTGTTAAAGTTAGGGTTAGGGTTAGGGTGAGTGTTATAGGTTTTGGGTGATGTTTAGGGTGAGAGTGAGGGTTTGGGTGAGGGTGAGGATTCGGGTGTGGGAGAGGGTTAGCATGAGATTTAGTGTTTTTGTGAGTGTTAAAGTTTGGGTTAGGGTTAGGGTGAAGTAAACTGTTAGGGTGAGGGTTAGGGTGAGGGTGAGTGTTAGGCTTAGCGTTATGGTTGGAGTGAGGATTTGGGTGAGGGTTAAGGTTAGGGTGAGGGTTAGGGTTATGGTTATTGATAGGTTTAGGGTTATTGTTAGGGTTAGGGTTAGGGTGAGGGTTACGGTTAGGTTTAGGTTAAGGGTTAGGGTTAGGGTGATGATTAGGGTAAGGGTGAGGGTTAGGGTGACGGTGAGGGTTTTGGTGAGGGTGAGGGTTAGGGTGTGTGTGAGTGTTGGGTTTAGGGTGAGGGTTAGGATGATACTGAGGGTTAGGGTGAGGGTTAGGTTTAGGTTTAGCGTTATTGTTAGGGTTAGGGTTAGGGTGAGTGTAAGGGTGAGGTTGACTGTTAGCGTTAGGGTTAGGTTTAAGTTGAGTGTGAGGGTGAGGGTTAGGGTTAAGATAATTGTAGGGTTAAGATTAGCCTGAAGGTAAGGGTGAGGGTGAGGGTGAGGGTTTCGGTTAGGTAAGGGTTCGGTTTAGGGTGAGGTTTAGGGAGAGGGTTAGGGTTAGGGTGAAGGTTAGGGTTAGGGTTAGGTTAAGGGTTAGGGTTAGGTTGAGGGCAAGGGTGAGATTGAGGGTTAGGGTTAGCATTAGGGTCAGGGTAAGAGTTAGCATGAGGGTTAGGGTTAGAGTTATGGTGAGGGTGATGGTGAGCTTCAGGGTGAGGGTGAGGGTTAGGGTTATGGTTAAGGTTGGGGTGAGGGTGAGTGTGAGGGTTAGGGTTAGGTTTAAGATTAGGGTTAGTGTTATTGTAAGTTTTAAGGTTATCGTGAGGGTGAGGGTGAGGGTGAGGATTAGGGTTAGCTTTAGGGTTAGGGTGAGGCTGAGGGTTAGAGTTAGGTTAGGGTTAGAGTTAGGGTTGGGGTGAGGTTTAGGGTTAGGGTGAGGGTTAGGGTGAGGTTGAGGGTTAGGGTTAGGTTTAGGATTAGGGTTAGGGTTAGGGTGACGGTGAGGGTTAGGGTTAGGTTTAGGGTTAGGGTTAGGGATATTGTTAGGGTTAGAGTTAGGGTGAGGGTAAGGGTGAGGGTGAGGATTAGGGTTAGCTATAGGGTTAGGGTGAGAGTGAGGGTTAGGGTTAGGTTTAGGGTTAAGGTTAGGGCTACGGTTAGGTTTAAGGTTATTGTTAGGGGTAGGGTTAGTGTTAGGGTGAGATTGAGGGTGAGGGTTAGGGTTAGGGTTAGGATGAGGTTTATTTTTAGGTTTAGGGTTAGGGTTATTGTTAGGTTTCGGTTAGGGTTAGAGTGAGGGTGAGGGTGAGGTTTAGGGTTAGGGTTAGGTTTAGGGTGAGGGTTAGGGTTAGTGTGAGGTTGAAGGTTAGGGTTAGGGTGAGGGTAAGGGTTAGGGTGAGGTTTAGGGTGAGGTGAGGGTTAGGGTGAGGGTTAGGGTTTGTGTGAGTGTTAAAGTTAGGGTTAGGGTTAGGGTGAATGTTAGGTTTAGGGTGATGTTTAGGGTGAGAGTGAGGGTTTGGGTGAGGGTGAGGATTCGGGTATGGGGGAGGGTTAGAGTGAGGGTTAGGTTTTTTGTGAGTGTTAAAGTTAGCTTGAGGGTTAGGGTGAGGTAAAGTGTTAGGGTGAGGGTTAGCGTGAGGGTGAGTGTTAGGTTTAGCGTTATGGTTGGGGTGAGGGTTAGGGTGAGGGTTACGGTTAGGTTTAGGTTAAGTGTTAGGGTTAGGGTAATGATTAAGGTGAGAGTGAGGGTTAGGGTGAGGGTGAGGGTTTTGGTGAGGGTGAGGGTTAGGGTGTGTGTAGGTGTTAGGTTTAGGGTGAGGGTTAGGATGATAGTGAGGGTTAGGGTGTGGCTTAGGGTTAGGTTTAGGGTTATTGTTAGGGTTAGGGTTAGGGTGAGGGTAAGGGTGAGGTTGAGTGTTAGGGTTAGGGTTAGGTTTAATGTGAGTGTGAGTGTGAGGGTTAGGGTTAATATAATGGTTAGGGTTAAGATTAGCATGAAGGTTAGGGTGCTGAGGGGAAGGGTGAGGGTGAGGGTGAGGGTTAGGGTTAGCATTAGGGTCAGGTTTAGGGTTAGCATGAGGGTTAGGGTTACAGTTAGGGCGAGGGTGAGGGTGAGCTTGAGGGTGAGGGTTAGGGTGAGGATTAGGGTTATTGTTAGGGTTAGGGTGAGGGTGAGGGTTAGGGTTAGGTTTGGAGTTAGGTTTAGGGTTATTGTTAGTGTTAGGGTTCTTGTGAGGGTGAGGGTGAGGGTGAGGATTAGGATTAGGGTTAGGGTGTGGGTAAAGATTAGGGTTAGGTTTAGGGTTAGGTTTAGGGTTAGGGTTATTGTTAGGGTTAGGGTTAGGGTTAGGGTGAAATTGAGGGTGAGGCTTAGGGTTAGGTTTAGGATGAGGTTTAGGTTTAGGTTTAGGGTTAGGGTTATTGTTAGGGTTAGGGTGAGGGTGAGGGTGAGGGTGAGGGTGAGGGTTAGGTTTAGGGTTAGGTATAGGGTGAGGGTTAGGGTTAGTGTGTGGTTTAAGGTTAGGGTTAGGGTGAAGGTAAGGGTTAGGGTGAGGTTTAGGATGTCGGTGAGGTTTAGGGTGAGGGTTAGGGATAAGTTTAGTTTTAGGGTTAGGGTTATTGTTAGTGTTAGGGTTATGGTTAGGGTGAGAGTGAGGGTGAGGGTTAGGGTTAGGGTTAGGTTGAGATTTAGGTTTAGGGTTAGGGTTATTTTTAGGTTTAGCGTTAGGGTTAGTGTGAGGGTGAGGGTGAGGGTTAGTATTAGGATTAGGGTTAGGGTTAGGTTTAAGGTTATTTTTAGGGTGAGGGTGAGGGAGAGGGTGAGGTTTAGGGTTAGAGTTACGTTTAGGGTGAGTGTGAGGGTGAGGGTTAGAGATTGATATGGGTTAGGGTTAGGATTAGGCTGAGGGTTAGGGTGAGGGTGAGGGTGAGGCTTAGGGTTAGGGTTAGGGTTAGGATGAGGGTTAGGGTCAGTGTAAATGTTAGGGTTAGGATTAATTTTAGGGTTAGGGTGAGGGTAAGAGTTATGGTGAGGGTTAGGGTGAGGATGAGGGTTAGGGTTAGGGTGAGGGCTAGGGTAAGGGTTAGGGTTAGGGTGAGGGTGAGGGTTAGGGTATGTGTGAGTGTTAAAGTTAGGGTTAGGGTTAGGGTGACTGTTAGGTTTAGGGTGACGTTTAGGGTGAGAGTGAGGGTTTGGGTGAGGGTGAGGATTCGGGTGTGGGGGAGGGTTAGGGTGAGGGTTAGGTTTTTTGTGATTGTTAGAGTTAGGGTTAGGGTGAGGTAAAGTGCTAGGGTGAGGGTTAGTGTGAAGTTGAGTATTAGGTTTAGCCTTATGGTTGGGGTGAGGGTTAGGGTGAGGGTTAGGGTTAGGGTGAGGGTTAGGCTGAGGGTGAGGGTTAGGGTTAGGGTGAGGGCTAGGGTAAGGTTTAGGGTTAGGGTGAGGGTTAGGGTTAGGGTTAGGGTTAGGGTGAGGGCTAGGGTGAGGTTGAGGTTTAGGGTTAGCATTAGGGTTAAGTTTAGGGTTAGCATGCAGGTTAGGGTTAGAGTTAGGGTGAGGGTGAGGGTGAGGTTGAGGGTGAGGGTTAGGTTTAGGGTTAGGGTTAGTGTTAGGATGAGGGTGAGGGTTGGGGTTAGTGTGAGGGTTACTGTTTGGTTTAGGGTTAGCATTATGGTGAGGGTAAGGGTCAGGATGAGGTTTAAAGTGAGATTGAGGGTTAGGGTTAGAGTGAGAGTTATGGTGAGGGCTAGTGTGAGGGTGAGTGTTAGATGTGGGGTTATGGTTAGGGTCAGGTTGAGGTTGAGTGTTAGGGTTAGGGTTAAGTTTAAGGTGAGTGTGAAGGTGAGGGTTAGCGTTAAGATAATGGTTAGGGTTAAGATTAGGCTGAGTGTTAGGGTTAGGGTGTGGGTGAGGGTAAGGGTAAGGGTTAGGGTGAGGGTGAGCGTTAGGGTTAGAGTGAGGGTTAGGACTAGTTAGGGTTAGGTTGAGGGTAAGAGTTAGGGTGAGGGTGAGGGTGACAGTGAGGGTTTCGTTTTGGTAAAGGTTAGGGTTAGGGTGAGGTTTAGGGTGAGGGTTAGGTTTAGGTTGAGGGTGAAGTTTAGGGTTAGTGTTAGGGTTCGGTTGAGAGTTAGGGCAAGGGTTAGGGTTAGGGTGAGGGTTAGTGTTAGGGTTATTGTTAGGTTTAGGGTTATTGTTCTGGTTAGTGTTAGGGTAAGGGTTACAGTTAGGGTTAGGTTAAGAGTTAGGTTTAGCGTGAGGGTGAGGGCTAGGGTAAGGGTGAGGGTTTTGGCGAGGGTGAGCATTATGGTTTGTTTGAGGGTTAGGGTTAGGGTGAGGGTTAGGGTGATGTTGAGTGTTAGGGTTAGGGTTATGTTTAAGGTGAGCGTGAGGGTGAGGGTTATGGTTAAGATAATGGTTAGGGTTAAGATTAGGTGGAGGATTAGTGTGAGGGTGAGGGTGAGGGTTTTGGTTAGGTAAGGGTTAGGTTTAGGGTGAGGTTTAGGGTGAGGGTTAGGGTTAGTGTGCAGGTTAGGGTTCGGGTTAGGTTAAGGGTTAGGGTTAGGGTGATAATTAGGGTGAGGTGAAGGTGAGGGTGAGGTTAAGTTTAAGGGTGAGGGTGAGGGTGAAGTTTAGGGTTGCATTAGGGATACGGATAGGGTTAGGGTGAGGGTAGGGTTAGAGTTAGGGTGAGGGTGAAGGTGAGGTTGAGGGTGATGGTGTGGGTGAGTGTTATGGTTAGGGTTAGGGTGAGGTTGAGAGTTAGGGTTAGGTTTAGGGTTGGGGTTAGGGTTATTGTTAGGGTTAGGTTTAGGGTGAGGGTGAGTGTTTGGGTTAGGGTGAGGGATATTTTGAGGATTATGGTTAGAGTTAGGGTGAGAGTTAGGCTGTGGTGTAGTTTTAGGGTTAGGGTGAGGTTTAGGTTTAGTGTGAGAGTTAGGTTTACTGTTAGGGTGAAGTTTAGGTTTAGGGTGAGGGTTAGGGTGAGGGTGAGGTTTAGGGTTAGCATTAGGTTTCGGGTTAGGGTTAGAGTGAGTGTTAGGGTTAGAGTTAGGATGAGGGTGAAGGTGAGGGTTAGGATTAGGCTTAGGGTTATGGTTAGGGTTAGGCTTAGGGTTATTGTTAGGGTTAGGGTGAGGGAGAGGGTAAGGTTTAGGATTAGAGTTAGGTTTAGGGTTAGGATGAGGGTTAGGGTCAGTGTAAATTTTAGGGTTAGGATTAGGTTGAGGGTAAGGGTTATGGTGAGGGTTAGGGTGAGAGTGATGGTTAGGGTTAGGGTGAGGGCTAGGGTAAGGGTTAGGGTTAGGGTTAGGTTCAGGGTGAGGGTTTGAGTGAGGTTGAGGATTATGCTTAGCATTACGGTTCAGGGCTAGGGTTAGCATGCAGGTTAGGGTTAGTGTTAGGGTGAGGGTGAGGGTGAGGTTGAGGGTGAGGGTTAGGTTTAGGGTTAGGGTAGGGGTTAGGATGAGGGTGAGGGTTAGGTTTAAGCTGAGGGTTGGGTTTAGTGTGAGGGTTAGGGTTTGGTTTAGGGTTAGGGTTATGGTGAGGGTAAGGGTTAGGATGAGGGTTAAAGTGAGATTGAGGGTTACGGTTAGAGTGAATGTTAGGGTGAGGGCTAGTGTGAGGGTGAGCGTTAGAGTTCGGGTTAATGTTAGGGTGAGGGTGAGGGTTAGGATTAGGGGTAGGGTGAGGGTTAGGGTTAGGGTTAGGGTTACGATTAGGGTTAGTGTTAGGGTTAGGGTTAGTGTTAGGGTGATGTTTAGGATTAGGGTGAGGGTGAGGGTGAGGGTGAGGTTTCGGATGAGGGTGAGGGTTAGGGTGTGGGTGAAGGTTAGGGATAGGGTGAGGTTTAGGGTGATGGTGAGGGTTAGGGTGAGGGTGAGTGTTTGGGTGAGGGTTAGAGTTATGGTAAGTTTTAGGGTTAGGATTAGGGTTAAGTTTAGGTTGAGGGTAAAGTTTAAGGTGAGTTTTAGGGTGAGGGTTCATCTTAGAGTTATCGTAAAGTTTAGGGTGAGGGTGAGGGTTAGGGTTAGGGTGTGGGTGAGGGTGAGGGTTAGGGTTAGGGTTAGAGTTTGGGTGTGGTTGAGGGTGGGGGTTAGGTTTAGGATTCGGTTTAGGTTTAGGGTTAGGTTTAGGCTGAGCATGAGGTTGAGGGTGAGTGTGAGGGTTAGGGTTGGGGTAAGTGTGAGGTTTAGGGTTTGGATTAGTGTGAAGATTATGGTTAGGTTTAGGGTTATGGTAAAGGTAAGGGTTAGGTTTAGGTTTAGGGTTAGGGTTATTGTTAGGATTAGGGTTAGGGTGCGGGTGAGGGTGAGGGTGAGGGTTAGGGTTAAGATAATGGTTAGGGTTAAGATTAGGCTGAGGGTTAGGGGTAGGGTGTGGGTGAGGGTAAGAGTAAGGGTTAGGGTGAGGGTGAGCGTTAGGGTTAGTGTGAGGGTTAGGGTTAGGGTGAGGGTGAGAGAAAGGGTTAGGGTGAGGTTTAGGTTGAGGGTGAGGGTGAGAGTGAGGGTTTCATTTAGATAAGGGTTAGGGTTATGGTGAAGTTTAGGGTGAGGGTTAGGGTTAGGGTTAGGGTTAGGATGAAGTTTAGTGTTAGGTTTAGGCTGAGGGTGAGGTTGAGGGTGAAGGTGAGGGTTAGGGTTAGGTTTAGGGAGAGGGTGTGGGTTAGGGTTAGGTTTAGGGTGAGGGTGAGAGTGAGGGTTAGGTTTAGGGTGAGGGTTAGGTTTAGGGTTAGAGTTGGGATGATTGTGAGGCTCAGGAGTAGGGATAGGATTAGGGTGAGGGTTAGGGTTATTGTGAGGATTAGGGTTAAGTTGAGGGTAAGGGTTTGGGTGAGGGTTAGGGTGAGGGTGAGGGTGCGAGTAAGGGTTTCGTTTAGGTAAGGGGTAGGGTTATGGTGAGGTTTAAGGTGAGGTGAGGGTTAGGGTGAGGGTTAGGGCTTGTGTGAGTGTTAAAGTTAGGGTTAGGGTTAGGGTGAGTGTTAGGTTTAGGGTGATGTTTAGGGTGAGAGTGAGGGCTTGGGTGAGGGTGACGATTCAGGTGTGGGGGAGGGTTAGGATGAGGGTTAGTGTTTTTGTGAGTGTTAAAGTTAGGGTGAGGGTTAGGGTTAGTGTTAAGTTTAGGGTGAGGGTTACGGTTAGTGTGAAGTTTAGGGTTAGTTTTAGGGTGAGGGTTAGGTTGAGAGTGAGTTTTCAGGTGAGGGTGAGGGTTACGGTGTGGGTGAGGGTTAGGGATAGGGTGAGGTTTAGGGTGACGGTGAGTGTTAGGGTTAGGGTGAGTGTTTGGGTGAGGGTTAGAGTTGGGGTAAGGTTTAGGGTTAGGATTAGGGTTAGGTTTAGGTTGAGGGTAAAGTTTAAGGTGAGGTTTAGGGTGAGGGTTCATGTTAGAGTTATCGGCAGGGTTAGGGTGAGGGTGAGGTTTAGGGTTAGGGTTAGGGTGAGGGTGAGGGTTAGGGTTAGGATTAGAGTTTGGGTGAGGGTGAGGGTGAGGGTTAGGTTTAGGATTAGGGTTAGGTTTAGTGTTAGGGTTAGGCTGAGGGTGAGGTTAAGGGTGAGGGTGAGGGTTAGGGTTAAGTTTAGGGTGAGGGTGAGGGTTAGGGTTAGGGTGAGGGTTAGGGTTACGGTTATTGATAGGTTTAGGGTTATTGTTAGGGTTAGGGTTAGGGTGTGGGTTACGGTTAGGTTTAGGTTAAGGGTTAGGGTTAGGGTGGTGATTAGGGTGAGGGTGAGGGTTAGGGTGAGGGTGAGGGTTTTGGTGAGGGTGAGGATTACTGTGTGTGTGAGTGTTAGGTTTAGGGTGAGGTTTAGGATGATAATGATGGTTATGGTTAGAGTTAGGGTTAGTGTTACGTTTATTGTTAGGGTTAGGGTTAAGGTGAGGGTAAGGGTGAGGTTGAGTGTTAGGGTTAGGGATAGGTTTAAGGTGAGTGTGAGTGTGAGGGTTAGGGTTAAGATAATGGTTAGGGTTAAGAATAGCATGAGGGTTAGGGTGCGGGTGAGATTGTGGTTGAAGGTAAGGGTGAGGGTGAGGTTTAGGGTTAGTATTAGGGTCAGGGTTAGGGTTAGCGGTGAGGGTAAGGGTTAGAGTTAGGGTGAGGATGAGGGTGAGCTTGAGGGTGAGGGTGAGGGTTAGGGTTCGGGTTAAGGTTAGGGTGAGGGTGAGGGTTAGGTTTATGGTTAGGTTTCGGGTGAGGGTTAGGGTTAGTGTGAGTTTTAAGGTTAGTGTTAGGGTGAGGATAAGGGTTAGGGTGAGGTGTAGGATGATGGTGAGGGTTAGGGTGAGGGTTAGGGTTAGGGTTAGGTTTAGGTTAGGGTTAGGGTTAAAGTTGGAGTGAGTTTTAGGGTTAGGGTGAGGGTTAAGGTGAGGTTGAGGGTTAGGGTTAGGTTAAGGATTTGGGTTAGTGTTAGGGTTAGGGTGAGGGTGAGGGTTAAGGTTAGGTTTAGGGTTAGGGTTAGGGATATTGTTAGGGTTAGAGTTAGTGTGAGGGTGAGGGTGAGGGTGAGGATTAGGGTTAGGTTTAGGGTTAGGGTGTGGGTGAGGGTAGGATTAGATTTAGGGTTAGGGTTAGGGTTAGGGTTAGGGTCAAGGTTAGGGTTAGTGTGAGGTTTAGGGTCAGGGTTAGGTGAATGTAAGGGTTAGGGTGGGGTTTAGGGTGAGGGTGAGGTTGAGGGTGAGGGTTTTGTTTAGGTAAAGTTTAGGGTTATCGTTAGGGTGAGGGTGAGGTTTAGGGTGAGGGTTAGTGTTAGGGTGACGTTTAGGTATAGGGTTAGGGTGAGTGTTAGGGTTAGGGTGATGTTTAGGGTGAGGGTGAGGGTTAGAGTGAGGCTGATGTTTCAGGTGTGAGTGAGGGTTAACGTGTAGGAGAGGCTTAGGATTAGGGTGAGGGTTAGGGTTTGTGTGAGTGTTAGGGTTAGGGTTAGGATGAGGAAAAGTGTTATTGTGAGCGTGAGTGTTTTGATGAATGTGAGGGTTAGGGTGTGGGTTAAGATTAGTGTTAAGTGAGTGTTAGGATGACAGTGCAGTTTAGGGTGAGGGTTTGGGTTTGTGTTAGGGTTAGCATTAGGTTTATGGTTAGGGTTAGTGTTAGTGTTAGAGTGAGGGCTAGGGTTAGGTTTAGGTTTAGGGTTAGGGTGAGGGTTAGGATTAGGGTTAGGGTTAAGGTGAGGGTTAGGGTGAGGATGAGGTTTAGGGTTAGCATTACTTTTAGGGTGAGGTTTAAGGATAGAGTTAGGGTTATGGTGAGGGTGAGTGTTAGGGTTAGGGTTAGGGATATGGTGAGGATTAAGGTTAGGGTTTGGGTGAGAGTTAGGCTGAGGGATAGGTTTAGGGTTAGGGTGAGGTTTAGGTTTAGAGTGAGGGTTAGGTTTAGGGTTAGGGTGAGGGTTAGGGTTAGGGTTAGGGTAAGGGTGAGGGTTAGGGTGAGGGTGAGGGTTAGCGTTAGCATTAGGGTTAGTGTTAGTGTTAGTGTGAGGGTTAGTGTTAGAATTAGGGTGAGGGTGAGGTTGAGGTTGAGGGTGAGGTTGAGGGTTAGGGTTAGGGTTAGGATGATGGTGAGGGTTAGGTTTAGGCTGATGGTTGGGTTTAGTGTGAGGGTTAGGGTTTGGTTTAGGGTTAGGATTAGGGTGAGTGTAAGGGTTAGGATGAGGGTTAGGGTGAGAGGGAGGGTTATGCTTTGAGTGAGTGTTATGGTGAGGGCTAGTGTGAGGGTGAGGGTTAGGGTTAGGGTTAGGGTTAGGGTGAGGGTGAGGTTAAGGATTAGGGTTAGGGTGAGGGTTAGGGTTAGGGTTAGGTTTAGGTTTAGTGTTAGTGTTAGGGTTAGGGTTAGATTTAGGTTGAGGGTTAGGGATAGAGTTAGGTTTAGGGTGAGTGTAAGGGTTAGTGTTAGGGTTACGATAATGTTTGGTTTAGTATGAGGCTGAGCATTACCGTGAGGGTGAGTGTGAGGGTTAGGGTTAGGCATAGGGTTAGGGTGACGGTTAGGGTTAGTGTAATGGTTAGGGTTAGGATTAGTTTTAGGGTTATGGTGAGGGTAAGGGTTATGGTGAGCGGTAGGGTTAGGGTGATGGTTAGGTTTAGGGTGAGGTTGAGGGTGACATTTAGGGTGAAGTTTAGGGTTAGGTTTCAGGTTAGGGTTAGGGTTTGTCTGAGGGTGAGGGTGAGGTTGAGTGTAAGGGATAGTGTTAGGGTTAGGATTAGGTTTATGGTGAGGTTTAGGGTTAGTGTGAGGGTTAGGGTTAGGATTAGGGTTAGGGTTAGGGTGAGGGTAAGGGTTAGGGTGAGGGTCAGGTTGAGGCTGAAGGATAGGTTTAGGGTGAGGGTGAGGGCTAGGGTAAGGGTTAGGGTTAGGATGACGGTTAGGGTTAGGGTTAGGGTGAGGGTGAGGTTGAGGGTGAGGCTTAGGTTGAGGGTTAGGGTTAGGGTGAAGTTGAGGGTGAGGTTAGGGTTAGAATTAGGGTTAGGGTTAAGATTAGGGTGAGGGTGAGGCTTAGGTTTAGGGGTATTGTTAGGGTTACGGTGAGGGTGAAGGTGAGGGTTAGGGTTACTCCCAAGGTGAGGGTGAGGTTTAGGGTTAGGGTTAGGATTAGGGTTAGGGTTTGTTTGAGGGTGAAGTTGAGGTTAGGGTTAGGGTTAGGGTTAGCGTTAGGGTGAGCGTGAGGTTGAGGATGAGGGTTAGGTTTAGGTTATGGTTAGGGTGAAGTTGAGGATGAGGGTTAGGGTTAGGATTAGGGTTAGGTTTAGGATTAGGGTGAGAATTAGGGTGGGCCTGAGGGTTAGGATTAGGGTTAGGGTTCGGGTAAAGTTTAGGGTGAGAGTTAGGGTGAAGGTTAGGGTTAGGGTGAGGTAAGGGTGAGATTGAGGTTTAGGGTATGGGTGAGGGTGAGGGTTACGCTGTGGGTGAGGGTTAGGGTTAGGTTGAGGGTTAGGGTGACAGTGAGGGTTAGGGTGATGGTGAGGGTAAGCGTTACGGTTAGGTTTAGGTGAGGTTTAAGGTGAGGTTTAGGGTTAGGGTTAGGGTGAGGTTGAGGGTCAGGTTTAGGTTTAGGATTAGGTTTAGGGTTAAGGTGATGTTTAAGGTGAGGTTGAGGGTTAGGGTGAGGGTGAGGGTTCAGTTGAGGGTGAGGGCTAGGGTTAGGGTTAGGGTTAGGCGTAGGGTTAGGGTGAGGGTTAGGGTTAGTGTGAGTGTTAGGTTTAGGTTTAGGGTTAGGGTTAGGGTTATTGTTAGGGTTAGGGTTAGGATTAGGTTGAGGGTGAGGGTGAGGGTTAGGGTTAGGGTTAGGTTTAGGGTGAGGGTTAGGGTTAGTGTCAGGTTTAGGGTTAGGGTTAGGGTGAGGGTAAGGGTTAGGGTGAGGTTTAGGGTGAGGATGAGGGTGAGGGTTTCGGTTAGGTAAGGTTTAGTGTTAGGGTTTGGGTGAGGGTTCAGGTTCGGTTGAGGGTTATTGTTAGGGTGATGGTTAGGTTTAGGGTTAGGGTGTGTGTTAGGGTTAGGGTGATGTTTAGGGTGAGGGTGAGGGTTATGGTGAGGGTGATGGTTCGGTTGTGCGTGAGAGTTACGGTTTGGGAGAAGGTTAGGGTTAGGGAGAGGTTTAGGGTTTGTATGTGTGTTAGGGTTAGGGTTAGGGTGAGGGTTAGGGTTAGGGTTAGGATGACGGTGAGGCTGAGGGGTAGGGATAGTATTAGAATGAGGGGTAGGGTTAGTGTGAGGGTTAGGGTGAGGGCTAGTGTGAGGGTGAGGGTTAGGTTTAGGGTTAGATTTAGGGTGAGGGTGAGGGTTAGGGTGAGGTTGAGGGTTAGGGTTAGCATTAGGGTTAGGGTTAGCGTGAGGGTTAGGGTTGGAGTTAGGCTGAGGGTGAGGGTGAGGTTGAGGCTGATGGTGAGGGTTAGGGTTAGGGTTAGGATGAGGGTGAGGGTTAGGTTTAAGCTGAGGGTTGGGTTTAGTGTGAGGGTTAGGGTTTGGTTTAGGGTTAGGGATATGGTGACTGTAAGGGTTAGGATGAGTGTTAGTGTGAGGGTTAGGGTTAGGGTTAGGGTGAAGGTCAGGGTTAGGGTTAGAGTTAGGGTGAGGGTTAGGTTTAGGGTTAGGATGAGGGTGAGGTTGAGGGGTAGGGATAGTATTAGAATGAGGGGTAGGGTTAGTGTGAGGGTTAGGGTGAGGGCTAGTGTGAGGGTGAAGGTTAGGTTTAGGGTTAGGGTTAGTGTGAGGGTGAGGGTTAGGGTGAGGGTTAGGGTGAGGTTGAGGTTGAGGTTTAGGGTTAGGGTTAGCGTGAGGGTTAGTGTTGGAGTTAGGGTGAGTGTGAGGGTGAGGTTGAGGCTGATTTTGAGGGTTAGGGTTAGGGTTAGGATGAGGGTGAGGGTTAGGTTTAGGCTGAGGGTTGGGTTTAGTGTGAGGGTGAGGGTTTGGTTTAGGGTTAGGGTTATGGTGAGTGTAAGGGTTTGGATGAGGGTTAGTGTGAGGGTTAGGGTTAGGGTTAGGGTGAGGGTGAGGGTTAGGGTTAGGATTAGGGTGAGGGTTAGTGTTAGGGTTAGGATAAGGGTGAGGCTGAGGGATAGGGATAGTATTAGAGTGAGGTGTAGGTTTAGTGTGAGGGTTAGGGTGAGGGCTAGTGTGAGGGTGAGGGTTAGGTTTAGGGTTAGGGTTAGGGTGAGGGTGAGGGTTGGGGTGAGGGTTAG
This sequence comes from Dipodomys merriami, assembly GCF_024711535.1. Classification (NCBI taxonomy): domain Eukaryota; kingdom Metazoa; phylum Chordata; class Mammalia; order Rodentia; family Heteromyidae; genus Dipodomys; species Dipodomys merriami. Next base: position 4,276,106 of record NW_027206513.1, on the reverse strand, counting down.
GGTTAGGGTGAGGTTGAGAGTTAGGGTTAGCATTAGGGTTAGGGTTAGAATGAGGGTTAGGTTTAGAGTTAGGGTGAGGGTGAGGGTGAGGGTGAGGATGAGGCTGATGGTGAGGGTTAGGGTTAGGGTTAGGATGAGGGTGAGGGTTAGGTTTAGGCTGAGGGTTGGGTTTAGTGTGAGGGTTAGGGTTTGGTTTAGGGTTAGGATTATGGTGAGGGTAAGGTTTAGGATGAGGGTTAAGGTGAGGATTAGGTGTAGGGTTAAGTTGAGGTGAGTTTTAGGGTTAGAATTAGGGTTAGGGTTAGGGTGAGGGTGAGATTGAGGGTGAGGGTGAGGGTTAGGGTTAGGTTTAGGATGAGGTTGACTGTTAGGTTTAGGCTGAGGGTTAGGTTTAGTGTGAGGGTTAGGGTTAGGTTTAGGGTTAGGGTTAGGGTGAGGTTAAAGGTTAGGATGAGGTTTAGTGTGAGTGTGAGGGTAAGGGTTAGCATGAGTATTAGGGTGAGGGCTAGGGTGAGGGTGAGGGTTAAGGATAGTATTAGAGTGAGGGTTAGGCTTAGAGTGATGGTTAGGGTTAGGGTTAGGGTGAGTGTAAGGGTTTGGGTGAGGGTTAAGGTTAAGGTGAGGGTTAGGATTAGCATTAGTTTTAGGGTGAGATTTAGGGTTATGTTTAGGGTAAATGTGAGGTCTAGGGTGAGGGTGAGTGTTAGGGTTAGGGTGAGGGATAGGGTGAGGATTAGGTCGAGGTTTATGTTTAAGTTGATTTTTAGGCTGAGGGGTAGGGTTAGTGTTAGGCTGAGGGTTAGGTTTAGTGTGATGGTTAGGCTTAGGGTTAGAATGATGGTTAGCTAAGGGTGAGGGTTAGGGTGAGGGTGAGGGTTAGGTTTAGCATTAGGGTTAGGGTTAGGGTTAGCGTGAGGATTAGGGTTAGAGGTAGGGTGAGGTTGAGGGTGAGTTTGAGGCTGAGGGTGAGGGTTAGGGTTAGGGTTAGTTTTTAAGATGTGGGTGAGCGTTTGGTTAGGGCTGAGGTTTAGGTTCAGTGTGAGGGTGAGGTTTAAATTTAGGGTTAGGGTTAGGGTGAGGTTAAGTGTTAGGATGAGGGTTAGTGTGAGAGTGAGGGTAAGGGTTAGAGTGAGTATTTAGGGTGACGGCTAGGTTGAGGGTGAGGGTTAGGGTTAGGGGTAAGGGTGAGGGTTAGGGTTAGGTTTAGGGTTAAGGTTAGGATTATTGTTAGGGTGAGGGTGAGGGTGAGGGTGAGGGTGTGGGTGAGTGTTAGGGTTAGGGTTATGTTTAGGGTGAGTGTGAGGGTGAGGGTTAGGGTTAAGATAATGGTAAGGGTTTAGATTAGGCTGAGGTTTAGGGTTAGGGTGAGGTTTAGGGATAGGGTTAGGGTTATTTTTAGGTTTAGGGTTATTGTTAGGTTTAGAATTAGGGTGAGGGTTATGGTTTGGGTTAGGTTAAGCGTTAGGGTTAGGGTGATTTTTTGGGTTTGGGTGAGGGTTAGGATGAGGGTGAGGGTATTGGTGAGGGTGAGGGTTAGGGTGTGGGTGATGTTTAGGCTTAGGGTGAGGGATAGGTTCACGGTGAGGGTTAGGGTGAGGGTGAGGGTTAGGGTGATGTTTAGGGTGAGGGTGAGGGTTAGGATGAGGGTGATAGTTCGGGTGTTGGGTGAGGGGTAGAGTTTCGGAGAGGGTTAGGGTTAGGGTAATGGTTAGGGTTTGTGTGAGTGTTATTGTTAGGGTTAGGGTGAGGTAAAGTGTTAAGGTGAGGGTCAGGGTGAGGGTGAGTGTTTTGGTGAGGGTGAGGGTTAGGGTGTGGGTGGGGGTTAGGGTAAGGTGAGTGTTAGGATGACGGTGAGGGTTAATGTGAGGGTTTGGATTTGGGTTAGGGTGAGCGTTAGGGTGAGGGTTAGGGTTAGTGTTAGGGTTAGAGTAAGGGCTAGGTTGAGGGATAGTTTTAGGGTTAGGGTGAGTGTTAGGATTAGAGGTAGGGTTAGGTTGAGGGTTAGGGTAGGATGAGGTTTAGGGTTAGCATTACATTTAGCGTGAGGTTTAAGGTTAGGGTGAGGGCTAGGGTGAGGGTTGGTGTTAGGGATAGGGTGAGGGATATGGTGAGGATTAGGGTTAGGGTTAGGGTGAGGGTTAGGCTGAGGGGTAGGTTTTGGTTTAGGGTGAGGTTGAGGTTTAGTGTGAGGGTTAGGTTTATGGTTATGTTTAGGGTTAGTGTGAGGGTTAGGGTTAGGGTGTGGGTTAGGGTGAGGGTTAGGGTTAGCATTGGGCTTAGGGTTAGGGTTAGCGTGAGGGTTAGGGTTAGAGTTAGGGTGAGGGTGAGGTTGAGGGTGAGGGTGAGGGTGAGGGTTAGGCTTAGGCTTAGGGTTAGGATGAGGGTGAGGGTTTGGTTTAGGCTGAGGTTGGGATTAGTGTGAGGGTTAGGGTTTGGTTTAGAGATAGGGTTAGGGTGAGGGTAAGTGTTAGGCTGAGGGTTAGTGTAAGAGTGAGGGTTAGGGTTAGAGTGAGTGTTAGGGTGAGGGCTAGTGTGAGGGTGAGAGTTAGGGTTAGGGTGAGTGTAAGGGTTAGGTTTAGGGTTAGGGTGAGGGTTAGGGTTAGGGTTAGGGTCAAGGTTAGGGTGAGGGTGAGGGAGAGGGTTAGGGTTAGAGTTAGGTTTAGGGTGAGTGTGAGGGTGAGGCTTAGGTTTATGATAATGGATAGGGTTAGGATTAGGCTGAGGGTTAGGGTGAGGGTGAGAATTAGGGTTAGGGTTAGGGTCAGGGTGAGGGCTAGGGTTAGTGTAAGGGTTAGGGTTAGGATTAGGTTTACGGTTAGGATGAGGTTAAGGGTTATGTTGAGGGTTAGGGTGAGGGTGAGTTTTAGGGTGAGGTTGACATTGAGGGTGAGGGTGAGGTTTAGGGTGAGTTTTAGTGTTAGTATTAGGGTTAGGGTTAGGGTGAGGGTTAGGGTGAGGATGAGTGTTAGGGTTAGCATTACTTTTAGGGTGAGGTTTAATGTTAGGGTTAGGATTAGGGTGGGGATGAGTGTTAGGGTTAGTTTGAGGGATATGGTGAGGATTAGGGTTAGGGTTAGGTTGAGGGTTAGGTTGAGAGGTAGGTTTAGGTTTAGGGTGAGGTTGATGTTTATTGTGAGGGTTAGGTTTATGGTTAGGGTGAGGGTTAGGGTTAGGGTGAGTGTTAGGATTAGGGTGAGGGTTAAGGTCAGGGTGAGGGTTAGGGTTAGCATTAGGGTTAGTGTTAGGTTTAGCTTGAGGATTAGGGTTAGAGTTATGGTGAGGGTGAAGGTGAGGTTTAGGGGGAGGGTGAGGATTAGGCTTAGGCTTAGGGTTAGGATGAGAGTGTGGGTTAGGTTTAGGCTGAGGGTTGGGTTTAGTTTGAGGGTTAGGGTTTGGTTTAAAAATAGGGTTAGGGTGAGGGTAAGGGTTAGGGTGAGGGTTAGAGTGAGAGTGAGGGTTAGGGTTAGAGTGAGTGTTAGGATAAGGGCTAGTGTGAGGGTGAGGGTTAGGTTTAGGGTTAGGGTTAGGGTGAGGCTGAGGGTTAGGTTTAGGTTTAGGGTGAGGGTTAGGGTTAGGGTTAGGGTCAGGGTTATGGTGAGGGTGAGGGTGAGGTTTAGGGTTAGAGTTAGGTTTAGGGTGATTGTGAGGGTAAGGCTTAGGGTTAAGATAATATTTAGGGATAGGAATAGGCTGAGGGTTAGGGTTAGGGTGAGGGTGAGGGTTTGGGTTAGGGTGAGGTTTAGGGTGAGGTTAGGCTTAGGGTTAGGGTGAGGGTTTGAGTAAATGTTAGGGTTAGGGTGAGGTTTAGGGTTAGCGTTAGGATGAGGATGAGGGAGAGGGTTAAGGTTAGGGTTAGGGGTAGTGATAGAATTAGGATGCAGGTGAGGGTTAGGATTAGAATTAGGGTTAGGGTTAGGCTGATGGTGAGGGTGAGGATGAGGGTGAGGGTTAGGGTGAAGGTGAGGGTTAGGTTTAGGGTTAGGGTTAGGGTGAGGGTTAGGGTTAGGGTTAGGGTTAGGATGAGCATTAGGTTGAGGGGTAGGGTTAGGGTTAAGGTGAGGGTTTGGGATATTGTGAGAGTGAGGGTTATGGATAGGGTTAGGGTTAGGTTAAGGGTTAGGATGAGGGTTAGGGTTAGTTTTAGGTGAGGGTGAGGGTGAGGGTGAGGGTTATGGTTAGGGTTAATTTTAGGGTGAGGGTTAGAGTGAGGGTGAGGGTTAGGGTTAGAATTAGGTTTAGGGTGAGGATTAGGGTGAGGGTTAGGGTTACCGTTAGGTTTACAGTGAGGGTAAGAGTTAGGGTGAGGTTTAGGGTGAGGGTTACAATTAGCATTATGGTTAGGGTGAGGGTTAGGGTGAGGTATAGGGTTAGGGTTAGGGATAGTTTGTGGGTGAGGGTTAGGGTAAGGGTTAGGGTGAGGGTTAGGGTTAGGGTGAGGGTTAGGGTTAGGGTGAGGGTGAGGGTGACGGTGCGGTTTACGGTTAGGGGTATGGTTAGGGTGAGTGTGAGGGTGAGGGCTAGGATTCAGATTAGGGTTAGATTTAGGCTGAGGGTGAAGGTGAAGGTGAGGGTTACGTTTAGGTTTAGGGTTAGGTTGAGGGTTAGGGTTAGGGTTAGGGTCAGGGTTAGGGTGAGGGTGAGGGTGAGGGTGAGGTTTAGGGTTAGAGTTAGGTTTAGGGTGAGTGTGAGCGTGAGGCTTAGGGTTAAGATAATATTTAGGGATAGGATTAGGCTGAGGGTTAGGGTGAGGGTGAGAGTTAGGGTTAGGGTTAGGGTGAGGTTGAGGGTGAGTGTTAGGGTTAGTGTAAGTGTTAGGGTTAGTATTAGGTTTAGGTTTAGGGTGAGGTTAAGGGTTATGTTGAGGGTTAGGCTGAAGTTGAGGTTTAGGGTGAGATTGAGAGTGAGGGTAAGGTTCAGGGTTAGGGTGAGTTTTAGGGTTAGGATTAGGGTTAGGGTTAGGGTTGGTCTGAGGGTGAGGGTGAGGTTGTGGGTAAGTGTTAGTGTTCGGTTTAGGATTAGATTTAGGGTGAGGGTTAGGGTTAGTGTCAGGGTTTGGGTGAGGGTTAGGTTGAGGGTGAGGGATAGGGTTCGGGTGAGGGTGACGGAAAGGTGAGGCCTAGGGTGAGGATTAGGGTTAGGGTGAGGGTTAGGGTTAGGGTTAATGTTAGGGTGAGGGTGAGTATGAGGGTGAGGGTTAGGTTTAGGGTTAAGGATAGGGTTAAGTTGATGGTGAGCTTAGGGTTAAAATTACAGTTAGAGTTAAGATTAGTGTGAGGATTAGGGTGATGGTGAGGGTTAGGTTTATGGTTATTGTTAGGGTTAGGGTGAGGGTGAGGGTGAGTGTGAGGGTTATGCTTAGGTTTAAGGTGAGAGTGAGGGTAGGGTTAGTGTTAGGATTGGGGTTAGTGTTAGGGTTTGTCTGAGGATGAGGCTGAGGTTAGGGTTAGGGTTAGGGTTAGCGTTACAGTGAGGGTGAGGTTGAGGGTGAGGGTTAGGTTTAGGGTTAGGGTTAGGGTGAAGTTGAGGGTGAGAGTTGGGGTTAGGATTAGGGTGATGATTAGGTTGAGGTTGAGGGTTAGGGTTAGGGTGAAGTAAGGGTGAGTATGAGGTTTAGGGTGAGGGTGTGGTGTCCGGTGAGGGTCTGGGTGAGGGTGTGGGTGAGGGTTAGGGTTAGGTTGAGGGTAAGGGTGATGGTGAGTATTAGGTTGAGGCTGAAGGTGAGGGTTAGGGTTATGATAAGGGTTAGGGTGAGGTTTAGGGTTAGGGTGAGGGTGAGAGTGAGGGTCAGGTTTAGGTTTAGGATTAGGGTTAGGGCTAGGGTTAGGCTTCGGTTGAGGGTGAGGTGAGGGTAAGGGAGAGGGTTACGGTGAGGGTTAGGGTTAGGGTTAGGTTGAGGGTTAGGGTTAGGGTGATGTGTAGGGTGAGGTTGAGGGTTAGGGTGAGGGTGATAGTTCGGGAGAGGGTGAGGGTTCGGATGTGGGTGAGGGTTAGGGTAAGTGTGAGGATTAGGGTGACAGTGAGGCTGAGGGTGAGGTTTAGGATTAGGGTGAGGTTTCGGGTCAGGGTTAGGGTGAGGGTTACGGTTAGGTTGAGGTAAGTGTGAGTGTGAGGGTTAGGGTGAGGGTGAGGGTTCCGGTGAGGGTTAGGATTAAGGTGAGAGTTAGGACTAGGGTTAAGTTTAGGGTTAGGGCTATTGTGAAGATTAGGGTTAGGGTTAGGGTTAGGGTGACGGTGAGGGTGAAGGTAAGGGTTCCGGTGAGGTTTAGGGTCAGTGTGAGGGTTAGAGTTAGCTTTAGGGTTTGGGTGAGGGTTAGGGTTAGGGTTAGTGTTAGGGTGAGTGTGAGGTTTAGGTTTAGGGTTAGGGTTTGCATTTGGGTGAGGGTTATGGTTAGGTTTAGGGTGAGGGTGAGGTTTTAGGTGAGGGTGAGGCTTAGGGTGTGCGTGAAGGTTAGGGATAGGGTGAGGTTTAGGGTGACAGTGAGAGTTAGGGTGAGGCTGAGGATTTGGGTTAGTTTTTTTTTTGATAACATACTATACAGAGGGGTTACAATTACATGGGCAGGATAATGCATACATTTCTTACCAAGCATTGCAGCCTCCTCCTTTGTTTACCCTTCACCTCCCTTCCCAGCCTCCCCCCTCCCCCCACCCAATCATACCCCCCTCCCCCCCCTAAACGACATTGTAAAGCTGGTTTTGACATGACATTTTGTACTTCTCATTGTTGCAACAGGTCCACCTGAATCCTTAAACGACTTGTTTGTCCCCATCTCCTCCACATGTTATACTGACATCAAATATAGTGAAAGCGGGGGTTACACTGTCGGGGAGGGACATACAAAGCAACAAAGAAATAATCTTATAAATGCATTAGAAACACATGCATGAAAGAAACGAAAACATTAAAATACACATATTTAAGGGTTCATTTTCCTAACATCACATTATCTGACCTTTTCCTCTTGACTCATACCTATACTAGATATTGCAAATAAGGGAAACCATGGGACCTATGTTTCTTTGGGCCTGGCTTACTTCACTTAATATAATTTTTTCCAAACCTTTCCATTTCCTAACAAATGGGGCAATGTCATTCTTTCTGATGGAGGCATAGAATTCCATTGTGTATATATACCACATTTTCTTGATCCATTCATCTACTGAGGGGCATCTGGGTTGGTTCCATATCTTAGCTATGGTAAATAATGCTGCAATAAACATAGTTGTGCTGGTAGCTTTAGTGTGGTCTTGTTTGTAAACATTAGGTTTAGCATTAGGATTAGGATTAGGATTGGGGTTAGGGTTCTTGTTAGGGTTAGAGTTAGGGTGAGGGTGAGTTTGTGGGTGAGTGTTAGGGTTAGTGTTAGGTATAGGGTGACTGTGAGGGTGAGGGTTAGGGTTAAGATAATGGTTAGGATTAAGATTATGCTGAGGGTTAGGGTGAGGGTGAGGGTTAGGGTTAGGGTTAGGGTTAGATTGAGGGTTAGGGTTAGTGTAGGGTTAGGGTTAGGGTTTAGGTTAGGGTGACGTTAAGGGTTAGGGTGAGGTTTATGGGGAGGGTTAGGGTTAGGGTGACGTTAAGGGTTAGGGTGAGGTTTATGGGGAGGGTGAAGGTGAGGGTGAGGGATTCGGTTAGGTAAGGGTTAGGGTTAGGGTGAGGTTTAGGGTGAGGTTGAGGGTTAGAGTGAGGGTTAGGATTACGGTGAGGGTTAGGGTTAGGGTTAGGGTGAGTGTTAGGTTTAGGGTGATGTTTAGGTTGAGGGTGAGGGTTAGGGTGTGGGTGAGTTGTCGGGTTTGTGTGAGGGTTAGGGTTTGTGTGAGTGTTAAAGTTAGGGTTACGGTTAGGGTGAGGAAAAGGGTTAGGATGAGGGTTAGTGTTAGGGTGAGTGTTATGGTTATGGTTAGGGTTATTGTTAGGTTTAGGGTTATTGTTAGGTTTAGGGTTAGGGTGAGGTTTCGGTTAGTGTTAAGTGTTATGGTTAGGGTGATGTTTAGGGTGAGGGTGAGGTTTACGGTGAGGGTGAGGGTTTTGGTGAGGAAGAGGGTTAGGGGGTGGGTGAGGGTTAGGGTTAGGTTGAGGGTTAGGATGACAGTGAGGGTTAGCGTTAGGGTGACGGTTAGGTTTAGGGTTAGGGTTAGGGTGAGGGTTAGGTTTAGGGTTAGGGTTAGTGTTAGGATTAGGATTAGGGTTAGGGTTAAGGTTAGGGTTAGGGTGAGGGTAAGGGTTAGGGTGAAGTTTAGGGTGAAATTGAGGGTTAGAGTTAGGGTTAGGGTGAGGTTTTGGGTGAGGGTTAGGGTTAGGGTTAGGGTGAGGATGAGGATTAAGGATAGGGTTAGGGTGAGATTTAGAGTTAGGGTGAGGGTTAGGGTGAGGGTTAGGTTTAGGATTAGGCTTAGGGTTAGGGTGAGTTTTAGGATGAGGGTTAGGGTTAAGGTTTGGGTGAGGGTTATCATTAGGTTTAGGGTTAGGGTGAGGGCTAGGGTGAGGATGAGGGTTAGTGTTAGGGTTAGGTTAAGGGTGAGGGTTAGGCTTAGGGTTAGGGGGAGGGGGAGGGGCAGGGGTAGGGATAGGGTTAGGCTGAGGGTTAGGTTTAGAGTGAGGGTTAGGGTTAGGGTTAGGTTGAGGATAAGGGTTAGGATGAGGGTTAGGGTGAGGGTGAGGGTTATGGTTAGGATTGGGATTAGGGTAAGGGTGAGGGTGAGGGCTAGGGTTAGAGTGAGGGTTAGGGTGAGGGTTAGGGTTAGATTTAGGGTGAGGGTTATGGTAAGGGTTAGGTTTAGGGTTCTTGTTAGGGTTAGGGTTAGGGTTAGGGTGAGGATGACGGTTAGGTTTAGGGTTAGGGTGAGATTCAGAGTTAGGGTGAGGGTTCGGTGAGGGTTAGGTTTAGGGTTAGCTTTAGTGTTAGGGTGAGGTTTAGGATGAGGGTTAGGGTTAGGGTTAGTGAGAGGATTAGGGTTAGGGTTAGGTTTAGGGTGAGGGTAAGGGTTAGGGTGAGGTTTAGGGTGAGGGTGAGGTTTAGAGTTAGCGTTAGGTTTAGGGTGATGGTTAGGGTGAGGGTTATGGTGAGGGTGAGGGTTAGGGTTAGGGTGAGGGTTAGGGTTAAGGTGAGGTTTAGCGATATGTTAGGGTTAGGGTGAGGGTGAGCCTGAGGGTTTGGTTTATGGTTAGGTTTAGAGTTATGGTGATGGTGAGATTGAGGGTTAGGGTTAGGATTAGGGTTAGGGTTAGGTGTAGGCTGAAGGTAAGGTTGAGTGTGAGCATGAGAGTTAGGGTTAGGGTCAAGGTCAGGGTGAGGTTAGGGTTAGGGTTAGGGTTAGAATAAGACCTAAGCTGAGGGTTAGGAATAGGATTAGGGAGAGGGTTAGAGTTAGTTTCAGGGTTAGGGTTAGATTTAGTGTAATGGTAAGGGTTTGGGTGAGGGTTAGGTTGAGGGTGAGGGTTTGTGTGAGTGTTAAAGTTAGGGTTAGGGTTAGGGTGAGGAAAAGTGTTAGGATGCGGGTTAGGGTGAGGATGAGTGTTAGGTTTAGCATTAGGGTTAGGTTGAGGGTTAGGCTGAGGGTTAGGGTATGGTGAGGGTTAGGGTTAGGTTTAGGGTTATTGTTAGGTTTAGGGTTATTGCTAGGGTTAGGGTTAGGGTGAGGGTTATGGTTAGGTTTAGATTAAGGGTTAGGTTTAGGGTGAAGTTTACGGTGAGGGTGAGGGTTTTGGTGAGGGTGAGGGTTAGGGAGTGTGTGAGGGTTAGGGTTAGGGTGAGGGTTAGGAAGACTGTGAGGGTTAGGGTGAGGGTGAGGATTTGGGTTTGGATTGGGGTTAGCATTAGAGTGAGGATTAGGGTTAGGGGTAGGGTGAGGGTTAGAGTGAGGTTTAGGGCTAGGGTTAGTGTGAATATTAGGGTTAGGGTTAGGGTTAGGGTGAGGTTTAGGGTGAGATTTAGAGTTAGGTTGAGTGTTAGAGTGAGGGTTAGGGTTAGGGTTAGGGTTAGAGTTAGGGTGAGGGTTAAGGTTAGGGTTAGGCTTAGGGTTATTGTTAGTGTTAGGGTTAGGGTGAGGGTGAGAGATAGGGTTAGCTTTAGGGTGATGGTGAGGGTGACGGTTAGGGTTAGGATTAGGGTTAGGGTTGGTCTGAGGGTGAGGGTGAGGTTGTGGGTGAGGTTTAGGGTTAGTGTTAGGGTTTGGGTTAGGGTGAGGGTGAGGGTTAGAGTTAGTATGAACGTTAGAGTTTGGATTAGGGTTAGGGTTACGGTGAGGTAAAGGGTTAGGGTGAGAGTTAGAGTGAGGGTGAGTTTTAGGGTTATGGTGAGGGAGAGGTTGAGGGTTAGGGTGAATGTTAAGGTTAGGGGGAGTATTAGGGATTTGGTTAGGGTTAGGTTGATGGTGAGGGTGAGGGTTAGGATTAGGGTTAGGTTTAGAGTTAGGGTGAGGGTGAGGGTGAGGGTTAGGGTTAGGATTAGGGTGAGGGTTAGGGTTAGGCTGAGGGTGAGGTTGAGGGTGAGGGTTAGGGTGAGGGTTAGGGTTAGGATTAGGCTTAGGGTGAGTGTTAGTGTTAGGGTTAGGATGAGGGTGAGGCTAAGGTGTAGGGATAGGATTAGAGTGAGGTTTAGGGTTAGTGTGAGTGAGAGGGTGAGGTTTGGGTGAGGGTTAGGGTGAGGATGATGGTTAGGCTTAGGGTTAGGATTTGAGTGAAGTTTAGGGTGAGGGTTCGTTTTAGGGTTAGGGTTAGGTTTATGGTGAGGGTTATTGTGAGGGTGAGGGTTACAGTTAGTGTGAGGCTTAGGGTGGGGTAAGGGTTAGAGTAAGGATTAGGGTGAGGGTGAGGGTTAGTTTTAGAATAAGGGTAAGGGTTAGGGAGAAGGTTAGGGTGAGGGTTAGGGTTAGCATTAGTTTTAGGGTGAGGTTTAGGGTTAGGGTTAGGGTGAGGGTGAGGGCTAGATGAGGTTGAGTGTTAGTGTTAGGGTGAGGGATATGGGAAGGATTAGTGTTAGGGTAAGGGTTAGGGTGAGTTTTAGGCTGAGGGGAACTGTTAGGGTTATTGTGAGGTTTAGGTTTAGTGTGAGGTTTAGGGTTAGGGTTAGAGTTAGGGTTGGGGTGAAGGTTAAGGTTAGGGTGAGGGTTAGGTTGAGGTTGAGGTTTAGGGTTAGGGTTAGGGTGAGGGTTAACATGAAGGTTAGGGTTAGCGTTAGGGTTAGGGTGAGGATGAGGGTTGGGGTTAGGTATAGGGTTAGGGTTAGGATTAGGGTTAGGATTAGGTTACGATTATTGTTAGGGTTAGGGTTAGGGTGAGGGTGAGGGTGAGGGTGAGGTTTAGGGTTAGGGGTAGGTTTAGGGTGAGTGTGAGGGTGAGGTTTAGGGTTAAGATAATGGTTAGGGTTAGGATTAGGATTAGGGTTAGCTTTTTGGGTGAGGATTAGGGTGAGTGTGAGGGTTAAGGTTAGCATTAATTTTAGGATGAGTTTTAGGGTTATGTTTAGGGTAAATGTGAGGTCTAGGGTGAGGGTGAGTGTTAGGGTTAGTGTGAGGGATAGGTTGAGTATTAGGTTTAGGTTTAGGTTTAGGGTGAGTTTTACGCTGATGGGTAGGGTTAGGGTTAGGGTGAGGGTTAGGTTTAGTGTGATGGTTAGGGTTAGGGTTAGGGTGAGGGTTAGCTAAGGGTGAGTGTTAGGGTGAGGGTAAGGGTTAGGGTTAGAATTAGGGTTAGGCTGAGGGTTAGAGTTAGAGTTAGGGTGAGGGTGAGGGTGAAGGTTAGGGTTAGGTTTAGGATTAGGATGAGGTTGAGGGTTAGGTTTAGGCTGAGGGTTAGGGTTAGAGTGAGGGTGAGGATTAGGGTTAGGGTTAGGTTTAGGGTGAGTGTGAGGGTAAGAGGATTAAAATAATTGTAAGGGTTTAGATTAGGCTGAGGGTTAGGGTGTGAGTGAGGGTGAGGTTTAGGATTAGGGTGAGGATTAGGGTGAAAGTGAGGGTTAGGGTTATAGAGAGTGTTAGGGTGAGGGCTAGTGTGATGGTGAGGGTTAGGCTTAGGGTTAGGGTGAGGGTGAGGGTTAGGATTAGGGTTAGGGTTAGGCTTAGGGTGAGGGTTAGGGTTAGTATAAGGGTTACGGTTAGGGTGAGGGTGAGGGTGAGGGGTAGGGTTAGGGTTAGGCTGAGGGTTAGGTTTAGACTGAGGGTTAGGGTTAGGGTAAGGGTTAGGGTTAGGGTGAGGATAAGGGTTAGGTTTAGGGTTAGGGTTAGGGTGGTTTACAGTGAGGGTGAGGGTGAGTTTTCGGGTGAAGGTGAGGGTTCGGGTGTGGGTGAGGGTTAGGGTTAGGATGAGATTTTGGGTGCCGGTGAGGCCTAGGTTGGGGGTGAGGGTAAGTTTGAGGGTGAGGTTGAGGGTGAGGGTGAGGGTTTGGGTTAGGTAAAGGTTAGGGTTAGGGTTAGGGTAAGGGTGAGGGTTAGGGTTAGGTTTAGAGTTAGAGTGAAGGTGAGGGTATGGGTTAGGGATAGGATTAGAGTTAGGGTTAAGGTTAGGCTGAGGGTGAGGTTGAGGGTGAGGGTGAGGGTTAGGTTTAGGGTGGGTGTGAGGGTTAGGGTTAGGGTGAGGGTTAGGGGTAGGGTTAGGATGAGGGTGAGGCTGAGGGGTAGGGATAGGAATAAGATGAGGGTTAGGTTTAGTGTGAGGGTTAGGTTTGGGGTTAGGGTTAGGGTGAGGGTTGGGGTAAGGTGAAGGTTAGGATGAGGGTTAGGGTTTGCATTAGGTTTACGGTTAGCGTGAGAGTTAGGGTTAGAGTTAGGGTGAGGGTGAGTTTGAAAGTGAGGGTGAGTGTTAGGGTTAGGGTTAGGATGAGGGTGAGGGTTAGGTTTAGGCTGAGGGTTAGGTTTAGTGTGAGGGTTAGGTTTTGGTTTAGGATTAGGGTTAGGTTGAGGGTAAGGGTTAGGATGAGGGTTAGGGTGAGAGTGAGGGTTAGGGTTAGAGTGAGTGTTAGGGTGAGGGCTAGGGTGATGGTGAGGGTTAGGGTTAGGTTTAGGGTTATGGTAAGGGTGAGGGTTAAGATTAGGGTTAGGGTGAGTTTTAGAGTTAGGGTTAGGTTTAGGGTTAGTTTTAGGGTTATTGTTAGGGTTAGGGATAGGATGAGGTTTCGGGTTAGGGTTAGGTTTAGGGGTAGTTTTAGGGTTATTGTTAGGGTTAGGGTTAGGGTGAGGGTGAGGGTTAGGGTTAGGGTTAGAGTTAGGTTTAGGTTGAGTGTGAGTGTGACGGTTAGGGTTATAATAAATGAATAAATAATATTTATTGTTAGGATTAGGCTGAGGATTAGAGTGAGGGTGAGGGTGAGGGTTAGGGTTAGGGTTAGGGTTAGGGTGAGGTTTAGGGTTAGTGTAAGGGTTAGGGTTAGGATTAGGTTTAGGGTGAGGGTGAGGGTAAAGTTTAGGGTGCGGGTTAGGGAGAGGGTGAGGGTTAGGGTGAGGGTTAGGGTGAGGGTGAGGGTGAGGGTGAGGGTTAGGTTTAGGGTGAGGGTTAGGGTGAAAGTGAGGGTTAGGGTTATATTGAGTGTTAGGGTGAGGGCTAGTGTGATGGTGAGGGTTAGGTTTAGGGTTAGGGTGATGTTGAGGGTTAGGATTAGTGTTATAGTTAGGATTAGGGTGATGGTTAGGGTTAGTGTAAGGGTCAGGGTTAGGGTAAGGGTGAGGGTGAGGGGTAGGGTTAGGGTTAGGCTGAGGGTTATGTTTATACTGAGGGTTAGGCTTAGGGTAAGGTTTTGGGTTAGGGTGACTATAAAGGTTAGGTTTAGGGTTAGGGTTAGGGTGATGTTTAGAGTGAGGGTGAGGGTTAGTGTGAGGGTGAGTTTTCGGGTGAGGGTGAGGGTTCGAGTGTGGGTTAGGTTTAGGGGTAGGATGAGGGTTAGGATGATGGTGAGGGCTAGGGTGAGGGTGAGGGTAAATTTGAGGGTGAGGGTGAGGGTGAGGTTTTGGGTTAGGTAAGGATTAGGGTTAGGGTTAGGGTGAGGGTTATGGTTATGGTTAGAGTTAGGGTGAGGGTGAGGGTGAAGTTTAGGGTTAGGATTAGGGTTAGGGTTAGGCTGAGGGTGAGGTTGAGTGTGAGGGTGAGGGTTAGGTTTAGCGTGATGGTTAGGGTTAGAGTTAGGGTTATGGTTAGGGTGAGGGTTAGGGTTCGCGTGAGGATGAGGGTGAGGCTGAGAGTTAGGGATAAGATTAGGGTGAGGTTTAGGGTTAATGTTAGGGTTAGGGTTAGTGTTAGGATGAGGGTAAGTGTTAGTGTGAGGGTTAGAATGAGGGTGAGGTTTAGGGTTAGCATTAGTTTTAGGGTGAGGTTTAGCGTTATGGTTACTGTTAATGTGAGGGCTAAGGTGAGGGTGAGTGTTAGGGTTAGGGTGAGGGATAGGGTGAGGATTAGGGTTAGGGTTAGGTTTAGGGTGAGTTTGTGGCTGAAGGATAGGGTTAGGGTTTGTGTGGGGGTTGGGTTTAATATGAGGTTTAGGGTTAGGGTTAGGGTGATGGTTAGCTGAGGGTGAGGGTTAGGGTGAGGGTGAGTTTTAGGGCTAGCATTAGGGTGAGGGTTAGGGTTAGTATGAGGGTTACGGTTAAAGTTAGGGTGAGGGTGAGGGTGAGGTTGAGTGCGAGGGTGAGGGTTAGGGTGAGAGTGAGGGTTAGGGTTAGCGTGGATATTAGGGTGAAGTCTAGGGTGAGGGTGCAGGTTAGGGTTAGGGTGAAGTTGAAGTTTAGGGTTAGGGTTAGGGTGAGTATTAGGGTTAAGTTGAGGGTTAGGATGAGGGTGAGAGTTAGGGTTATGTTTAGGGTTAGGGTTTGTGTTATTGTTTGGGTTAGGGTAAGGGTGAGGGTGAGGGTGAGGGTGAGTGTTATGGTTAGGGTTAGGTTTTAGGTCAGTGTGAGGGTGAGTGTTATGGTTAGGCTTAGGGTGAGGGAAAGGGTTAGGATGAGGTTTAGGGTGAGGGTGAGGATGAGGGTTTCCGTTAGGTCAAGGTTAGGGTTTCGTTGAGGTTTAGGGTGAGGGTGAGGGTTAGGGTTAGGGTGATGGTTAGGTTTAGGGTTAGGGTGAGTGTTAGGTTTAGGGTGATGTTTAGGGTGAGGGTGAGGGTTAGGGTGAGGGTGAGGGTGTGGTTGAGGGTTAGGGTGAGGGTTAGGGTGAGGGTTAGCGTTTGTATGAGTGTTAAACTTATTGTTAGGTTTAAGGTGATGAAAAGTGTTAGGGTGAGTGTTAGGGTGAGGGTGAGTGTTAGGTTTAGGGTTAGGGTTAGATTGAGGTTTATTGTTACTCTTAGGGTTAGGGTGAGGGTTACGGATAGGGTTAGGTTAAGGGTTAGGGTGATGTTTAGGGTGAGGGTGAGGGTGAGGGTTAGGGTGAGGGTTTTGGTGAGGGTGAGGATTAGCGTGTGGGTGAGGGTTAGGGTGAGGGTGAGGGTGAGGTTTAGGTTTAGGGTGAGGGTGAGGGTTAAGGTTAGGGTTAGGATCAGGGTTAGGGTTAGGGTTGGTCTGAGGGTGAGGCTGAGGTTGTGGTTGAGGGTTAGGGTTAGTGTTAGGGTTAGGGTTAGCGTTAGGGTGAGGGTTAGGGTTAGTATGAAAGTTAGAGTTAGGATAAGGTTTAGGGTTAGGGTGACGAAAAGGGTTAGGGTGAGGGTTAGAGTGAGGGTGAGGCTTAGGGTTATGGTGAGGGTGTGGGTGACGGTGAGGGTTAGGGTGAGTGATAGGGTTAGGGTGAGTGTTAGGGATAGGATTAGGGTTAGGGTGAGGGTGAGGATTAGGGTTAGAATTAGGGTTAGTGTTAGGGTTAGGCCGAGGGTGAGGAGTGTGATGATGAGGGTTAGGGTGAGCGTTAGGTTTAAGGTTATGGTTAGGGTGAGTGTTAGGGTTAGGGTTAGGGTGAGGATGAGGGTGAGGCTGAGGGGTAGTGATAGGATTAGCATGAGGGTTGGGGTTAGTGTGAGGGTTAGGGTTAGGTTTAGCATTAGGATGAGGGTGAGGGTAAGGGTTTGGTTGAAGGTTAAGGTGAGGGTGAGGGTTAGGTTTACGGTTAGGATTAGGGTGAGTGTTAGGTTTAGGGTTAGGGTTAGGGTTACGGTGAGGGTTACGGTGAGGGTGAGGGTTAGGTTTAGGGTGAGGGTTAGGGTGAGGGTATGGGTTAGAGTGAGGTTTAGGGTGAGGGTAAGGGTTAGATTTAGCGTAAGGGTAAGTGTTAGGGTGAGGTTTAGCGTGAGGGTGAATGTTAGGGTTAGCATTAGTTCTAGGGTGAGGTTTAGGGTTAGAGTTAGGGTTAGGTTGAGGGTTAGGATGAGGGTGAGTGTTAGGGTTAGGGTGAGGAATAGGGTGAGGATTAGGGTTAGGGTTAGTGTTAGGGTGAGGTTTAGGCTGAGGGGTAGTGTTAGGGTGAGGGTGAGGGTGAGGTTTAGGGTGAGAGTGAGGGTGAGGGTTAGGGTTAGCTTTAGGGTTAGGGTTAGGGTTCGCGTGAGGGTTAGGGTTAGAGTTAGGGTGAGGGTGAGGGTGAGGTTGAGGGTGAGGGTGAGGGTTAGGTTTAGGGTTAGGGTGAGGGTGAGGGTGAGTGTTAGGGTTAGGTTTAGGTTTAGGGTTAGGGTTATTGTTAATGTTAGGTTTAGGGTGAGGGTGAGGGTTTGGGTTAGGGTTAGATTTAGGGTGAGTGTGAGGGTTAGGGTTAAGATTAATGTTAGGGTTTGGGTTGGGGTGAGAGTTACGGTTAGGGTGAGGGTTAGGGTGAGGGTGAGGGTTAGGGTTATGTTTAGGATTAGGGTAAGGGTTAGGGTTATGGTTAGGGTTAGGGTGAGGGTTAGGGTTAGGTTTACAGTTAAGGTTAGGGTTATTGTTAGGATTAGGTTTAGGGTAATGGTGATGTTGAGGATGAGGGTTTGGGTTAGAGTTAGATTTAGGGTGAGTGTGAGGGTTAGGGTGAGGGATAGGGTGAGGATTAGTGTTAGGGTTAGGGTTAGTGTGAGGGTGAGTGTTAGGGTTAGGGTGAGGGATAGGGTGAGTATTAATGTTAGGGTTAGGGTTAGGGTGAGGTTTAGGCTGGGGAGTATTGTTAGGGTGAGGGTGAGGGTGAGGTTGAGGGTGAGGTTTAGGGTGAGGGTGAGGGTTAGTGTTAGCATTAGGGTTAGGGATAGGGTTTGTGTGAATGTTAGGATTAGACTTAGGGTGAGGGTGAGGGTGAGGTTGAGGGTGAGGGTGAGGGTAAGGGTTAGGGTCAGGGTGAAGGTTAGGGTTAAGTTTAGGGTTAGGGTTAAGGTTAGGGTTATTGTTATTGTTAGGGTTAGGGTGAGATTGAGAGTGCAGTTTAGGGTTAGGGTTAGGGTCAGGTTTAGGTTTAGGTTTAAGGTTTTGGTTATTGTTAGGGTTAGGTTTTGGTTTAGGGTGAGGGGGAGGCTGAGGGTTAGGGTTAGAGTTAGAGTTAGGGTGAGGGTTAGGGTTAGTGTGAGGGTTAGGTTTATGTTTAGGGTTAGGGTTAGGGTTATTTTTAGGCTTAGGGTTAGGGTTAGGGTGACGGTGAGGTTTAGGGTGAGGGTTTCGCTTAGGTAAGGATTAGGGTTAGGTTTAGGGTTAGGGTGAGTGTTAGGGTTAGGGTGATGTTTAGGGTGAGGTTGAGGGTTTGGGTTAAGGTAATGGTTCGGGTGTGGGTGAGGGTTAGTGTGTGGAAGAGGGTTAGGGTTAGGGTGAGGGTTAGGGTTTGTGTGAGTGTTAGGGTTAGGGTTAGGGTGAGTGAAAGTGATAGGGTGAGGGTTAGGGTGATGGTGAGGGTAGATTCAGTGTGAGGATTAGGTTTAGGGTTAGGGTTAGGTAGAGGGTGAGTGTAAAGTTTAGCGTGAGGTTTAGGGTGAGGGTGAGTGGTAGAGTTAGCATTAGGGTTATGGTGAGGGTTAGGTGAGGGCTAAGGTTTTGGTTAGGGTTAGGGTGAGGGTGAGGGTTAGGGTTAGAGTTAGATTTAGGGTGAGTGTGAGTGTGAAGGTTAGGGTTAGGATAATGCTTAGGGTTAGGATTAGGCTGAGGATTAGGGTGAGGGTGAGGGTGAGTGTTAGGGTTAGGGTTAGGGTTAGGGTGAGGGTTAGGGTTAGTGTAAGGGTTAGGGTTAGGATCAGGTTTAGTGTTAGGGTGAGGGTAAGGGTTAAGGTTAGGGTGAGTGTTAGGGTGAAAGTGAGGTTTAGGGTTATAGTGAGTGTTAGGGTGAGGGCTAGTGTGATGGTGAGGGTTAGGGTTAGGGTTAGAGTGAGTGTGAGGTTTAGGATTAGGGTTAGCGTTAGGGTTAGGGTGAGGGTGAGGGTGAGGGGTAGGGTTAGGTTTAGGCTGAGGGTTAGGTTTAGACTGAATATTATGGTTACGGTAAGGGTTAGGGTTAGGTTGAGGATAAAGGTTAGGTTTAGGTTTAGGGTTAGGGTGATGTTTAGGGTGAGGGTGAGGGTTAGTGTGAGGGTGAGGGTTTGGGTGAGGATGAGGGTTAGGGTTAGGTTGAGAGTTATGATGATGGTGAGGGTTAGGGTGAGGGTGATGATTTGGGTTTGGTTTAGGGTTAGCGTTAGAGTGAGGGTTAGGTTTAGGGTTAGGGTGAGGGTTAGGCTGAGGATAAGGTTTAGGGTTAGGATTAGTGTGAGGATTAGGTTTAGGGTTAGGGTTAGGGTGCATGTGACGGTAAGGGTTAGGGTGAGGTTTAGGGTGAAGGTGAGGGTTGGAGTTAGCTTTAGGGTTAGGGTGAGGGTTAGGCTGAGGGTTAGGTTTATATTGAGGATTAGGTTTAGGGTAAGGATTAGGGTTAGGGTGAGGATAAGTGTTAGGATGAGGGTTAAGGTGAAGGTGAGGGTTAGGGTTAGGTTTACGGTTAGGGTGAGGGTGAGGGTGAGGGTGATTGCTAGGGTTAGGGTGAGTGTTAGGTTTAGGGTTAGGTTTAGAGTTAGGTTGAGGGTTAAGGTTAGGGTTAGGGTTTTGGTTATTGTTAGGATTAGGGTTAGGATGAGGGTGAGGGTTAAGGTTAGGGTTAGGGTTAGGGTTAGGGTTAGGTTTGGTCTGAGGGTGAGGTTGAGGTTGTGGGTGAGGGTAAGGGTTAGTGTTAGGGTTAGGTTTAGCTTTAGGTTAGGGTTAGTATGAAGGTTAGAGTTAGGATTAGGGTTAGGGTTAGGTTGAGGTAAAAGGTTAGGGTGAGTGTTAGAGTGAGCGTGAGGGTTAGGGTTATGGTGAGGGTGTGGGTGACGGTGACTGTTAGGGTGAGTGATAGGGTTTGATTGAGGGTGAGGTTGAGTGTTAGGTTTAGGTTTAGGGTTATGGTTATTGTTAGTGTTAGGTTTAGAGTGAGGGTGAGGGTGAGTGTGAGGGTTTGTGTTAGGGTTAGATTTAGGGTGAGTGTGAGGGTCAGGGTTAGGTTTAGGGTTAGGGTTAGGGTTAGGGTTAGGTTGAGGGTGAGGGTGAGGGTTAGGGTTGAGTTAGTGTTAGGATGAGGGTGAGGGTTTGGTTTAGGTTTAGGGTTAGGGTTTGGGTTATTGTTAGGGTTAGGGTTAGGGTGAGGGTGAGGGTGAGGTTGAGTGTTATGGTTAGGTTTAGGTTTTAGGTGAGTGTGAGGGTGAGGTTTAGGGTTAGGGTTAGGGTGAGTGTTTCGGTTAGGTAAGGGTTAGGGTTTCAGTGAGGTTTAGGGTTAGGATGAGGGTTAGGGTGAGGGTTACGGTTAGGGTGAATGTTAGGGTTAGGGTTATGGTGAGTGTTAGGTTTAGGGTGATGTTTAGGGTGAGGGTGAATGTTAGAGTTAGGGTGAGTGTTCGGGTATTGGTGAGGGTTAGGGTGTGGGTTAGCGTTTGTGTGAGTTTTAAACTTATTGTTAGGTTTAGGGTGATGAAAAATGTTAGGGTGAGGGTTAGGGTGAGGGTGAGTGTTAGGTTTAGCGTTAGGGTTAGGTTGAGGGATATTGTTACACTTAGAATTAGGGTGAGAGTTACGGTTAGGGTTAGGTTAAGGGTTAGGTTTAGGGTGAGGGTGAGGGTTAGGGTGAGGGTGAGGATTTTGGTGAGGGTGAGGATTAGGGTATGGCTGAGGGTTAGGGTTAGGGTGAGGGTTGGGATGATGGTGAGGGTTAGGGTTAAGGTGATGGTTTGGGTTTGGTTTAGGGTTAGTGTTAGAGTGAGGGTAAGGGTTAGGGTCAGGGTGAGGGTTAGGCTGAGGGTAAGGTTTAGGGTTAGGATTAGTGTGAGGATTAGGGTTAGGGTTAGGGTTAGGGTGAGGGTAAGGGTTAGGGTGAGGTTTAGGGTGAAGGTGAGGGTTGGAGTTAGATTTAGGGTTAGGGTGAGGGATAGGCTGAGGGTTCAGTTTAGAGTGAGGGTTAGATTTAGGGTAAGGGTTAGCGTTAGGGTGAGGCTAAGGGTTAGGATGAGGGTTAAGGTGAAGGTGAGGGTTAGGGTTAGGTTTAGGATTAGGGTGAGGTTGTGGGTGAGGGCTAGGTTTAGGGTGTGTGTTAGGGTTAGTGTTAGGGTTAGATTTAGGTTGAATGTTAAGGTTAGGGTTAGGGTTTTGGTTATTTTTAGGGTTAGGGTTAGGATAAAGATGAGGGTGAGGGTGAGGGTGAGGGTTTGGTTTAGGGTGAGGGTGAGGGTGAGGTTTAAGTTTAGGTTTAGGATTAGGGTTAGGGTTTGGGTGAGGGTTAGGGTTAGGGTTACGGTGAGGGTTAGTGTGAGGGTGAGGGTTAGGGTTATGGTTAGAGTATGGGTGAGGGTGAGGGTTAGGGTGAATGATAGGGTTAGGGTGAGCGGTAGGGTTTTGGTTAGGGTTAGGGTGAGGGTGAGTGTTATGGTTAGGTTTAGAGTTAGGGTGAGATTGAGGGTGAGTGTTAGGGTTAGGATTAGGGTTAGGGTTAGGGTTAGCCTGAGGGTGAGGTTGAGGGTGAGGGTGAGGTTTAGGATTAGGGTTAGGTTTAGGGTGAATGTGAGGTTTAGGGTTAGGGTTAGGTTAAGGATTAGGGATATTGTTAGGGTTAGGGTTAGGGTGAGGGTGAGGTTGAGTGTTATGGTTAGGGTTAAGTTTAAGGGGAGTGTGTGGGTGAGGGTTAGGGTGAGGCAAAGAGTTTTGTTTCACGGTGAGTGTGAGGGTGAGGTTTTCGGTTAGGTAAGGGTTAGAGTTTCAATGAGGTTTAGGGTGAGGGTGAGGGTTAGGGTGAGGGTTAGGGTTAGGGTGAATGTTTAGGGTGAGGGTTAGGGTGAGTGTTAGGTTTAGGGTGATGTTTAGGGTGAGGATGAGGCTGAGGATGAGGTTGAGGTTTCGGGTGTGGGTGAGGGTTAGAGTGAGGGTTAGGTTGAGGGTTAGTGTTTGTGTGTGTGTTAAACTTAGGGTTAGGTTTACGGTGATGAAAAGTGTTAGGGTTAGGGTTATGGTGAGGGTGAGTGTTAGGTTTAGCTTTAGGGTTAGGTTGAGGGTTAGGGTGAGGGTTACGTTTAGGGTGAGTGTTTGGGTTAGGGTTAGGGTTATCTTTAGGTTTAGGGTTATTGTTAGGCTTAGGGTTAGGGTGAGGATTATGCTTAGGCTTAGGGTTAGGGTGATGTTTAGGGTGAAGGTGAGGGTTAGGGTGAGTGTGAGGATTTTGGTGAGGGTGAGAATTAGGGTGTGGGAGAGGGTTAGGTTTAGGGTGAGGGTTAGGATGATGGTGAGGGTTAGGGTGAGGGTGATGGTTTGTGTTTGGTTTCGGGTTAGCATTAGAGTGAGGGTTAGGGTTAGGGTTATTGTTAAGGTGAGGGTGAGCGTGAGGGTTTGGGTTAGGGTTAGATTTAGGGTGAGTTTGAGGGTTAGGGTGAAGGATAGGGTGAGGATTAGTTTTAGGGTTAGGGTTAGGTTGAGGGTTAGGATGAGGGTGAGTGTTAGGGTTAGAGTAAGGGATAGGGTGAGGATTAGTGTTAGGGTTAGAGTTAGGGTGAGGTTTAGGCTGAGGGATAGTGTTAGGGTGAGGGTGAGTGTGAGGTTGAGAGTGAGGGTGAGGGTGAGGATGAGGGTTAGGGTTAGCATTTGGGTTAGGTTTAGGGTTAGCGTGAGGGATAGGATTAGAGTTAGGGTGAGGGTGAGGGTGAGGTTGAGGGTGAGGGTGAGGGTTAGGGTTAGGGCTAGGGTCAGGGTGAGGGTTAGGGTTAGGTTTATTGTTAGGGTTAGGGTTAGGGTGAGGGTGAAGGTGAGGGTTTGGGTTAGGGTTTGATTTAGGGTGAATGTGAGGGTTAGTGTTAGGTTTAGGTTTAGGGTTAGGTTTGGGGTGAGGTTTAGGGTTGGGGTGAGGGTTAGGGTGAGGGTGAGGATTAGGGTTAGGTTTAGGATTAGGGTTAGGGTTATGGTGAGGGTGAGGGTTAGGGTTAGGGTTAGGGTAAGGGGGAGGGTGAGGCTTAGGGTTAGGTTTAGGGTTAGGGTTAGGGTTATTGTTAGGGTTAGGGTTAGGGTGAGGGTGAGGGTTTGGGTTAGGATTAGATTTAGGGTGAGTGTGAAGGTTAGGGTTAGGTTTAGTGTTAGGGTTAGGGTTAGGGTCTGGGTGAGGCTTAGAGTTAGGGTGAGGGATAGGATGAGGGTGAGGGTTAGGTTAGGTTTAGGATTAGGTTTGGGGTTAGGTTTAGGGTTAGGATTAGGGTTATGTTTAGGGTTAGGTTTATGGTTATTGTTAAGGTTAGGTTCAAGGTGAGGGTGACGTTGAGGGTGAGGGTTTGTGTGAGGGTTAGGATTAGGGTGATTGTGAGGGTAAGGGTTAGGGTTTAGATAATGGTTAGGGTAAGGGTTAGGATTAGGGTTAGTGTTAGGGAGAGGGTTAGGGTTTGGTTTAGGTTTAGGATTAGGGTTATTGTTAGGTTTAGGGTTAGGGTTAGGGTGAGGTTGAGGGTTAGTGTTAGGGTGAGGTTTAGGTTAATTTTAGGGTTGGGGTTATTGTTAGGGTTAGGGTTAGGGTTAGGGTGAGGGTGAGGCTGAGGGTTAGGTTTAGGGTTAGAGGTGGGGTTAAGGTGAGGTTTAGGGTTAGGATTGGGGTTAGGGTGAGGGCTAGGGGGAAGATGAGAGTTAGGGCTAGGGTTAGGTTTAGGGTAAGGGTTAGGGTTAGGGTTTGGGTGACTGTGAGGATGAGGGGTAGGGTTAGGATTAGGCTGAGGGTTAGGTTTAGAGTTAGGATTAGGGTGAGGGTGAGGGTTAGGGTTAGGGTGAGGATAAGGGTTAGGATGAGCTTTAGGGTGAGGGTGAGGGTTAGTGGTATGAATAAGGTGACGTTGTGTGTGAGGGCTAGGGTTAGGGTGAGTGTTTGGGTTAGTGTTAGGGTTAGGGTTAGAGTTAGGGT
Organism: Dipodomys merriami; assembly: GCF_024711535.1. Lineage (NCBI taxonomy): Eukaryota > Metazoa > Chordata > Mammalia > Rodentia > Heteromyidae > Dipodomys > Dipodomys merriami. Next base: position 4,252,831 of record NW_027206513.1, on the reverse strand, counting down.
GAGGGTTAAGTTTAGGGTTAGGGTTAGGGTTAGGGTGAGGGTCAGGGTGAGGGTTAGGGTAAGGGTTAGGATTAGGTTTAGGGTGAGGGTTAGGGTTAGGGTGACAGTGAGGGGTAGAATTAGGGTTAGACTTAGGGTTAGGTTTAGAGTGAAGGTTAGGGTGAGGGTAAGGGTTAGGTTTAGGGTGAGGATAAGGTTTAGGATGAGGGTTAGGGTGAGGGTGAGGGTTAGGGTTAGGATTAGGGTGAGGTTTAGGTTTAGGGTTAGGGTTAGGGTTCTTGTTAGGTTTAGGGTTAGGGTGAGGGTGAATGTTAGGGTTAGGGTTAGGTTCAGGGTTAGGGTTAGTATGAAGGTTAGGGTTATGGTGAGGGTTAGGGTTAGGGTTAGGATTAGTGTTAGGGTGAGGGCTCAGGCTCGGTTTAGGCTGAGGGTTACAGTTAGGGTTACGGGTACGGTGAGTGTTAAGTTTAGGGTTAGGGTTAGGATTATTGTTAGGGTTAGTGTGAGGGTGAGGTTGAGGGTGAGGGTGAGGGTTACGGTTCGGGTTAGGGTTAGCATTAGGGTTAGGGTTAGGGTGAGGGTTAGGTTTAGGATTAGGTTTAGGGTTCAGGTGAGGGTAAGGGTTAGGGTTAGGGTTAGGGTGATCGTCAGGGTGAGGTTTAGGTTTAGGATTAGGTTTAGGGTTAGGCTTCGGGTGAGGTTGAGGGTGAGGGTGAGGGTGAGGGTGAGGGTGAGAGGGTTAGGTTTAGGGTGAGGCTTAGGGTTTGTGTGACGGTTAGTGTTAGGGTTAGGGTGAGGAAAAGGGTTTGGGTGAGGGTTAGTGTGAGGGTGAAGGTTGAGATTAGCGTTAGGGTTATGGTGAGGGTTAGGGTTTGGGTTAGGGTTAGGGTGATGGTCAGGGTGAGGTTTAGGTTTAGGATTAGGTTTAGGGTTAGGCTTCGCGTGAGGTTGAGTGTGAGGGTGTGGGTGAGGATTTAGGTTAGGGTGAGAGTTAGGGTTAGGGTTAGGGTTAGGGTGATGTTTAGGGTGAGGGTGAGGGTGAGGATTTGGGTTAGGGTTAGCATTAGTGTTAGGATTAGGATTAGGATTAAGTTTAGGGTTCGGGTTATTGATAGGGTTAGGGTTAGGTATAGGGTGACTGTGAGGGTGAGGGTTAGGGTTAAGATAATGGTTAGGGTTAAGATTAGGCTGAGGGTTAGGGTGAGGGTGAGGATGAGGGTGAGGGATAGGTTTAGGGTTAGGGTTAGGGTTTGGTTTAGGGTGAAGTTAAGGGTTAGCGTGAGGTTTATGGGGAGAGTGAGGGTGAGGGTGACTGTTTCGGTCAGGTAAGGGTGAGCTGTAGGGTGAGGTTGAGGTTTAGGGTGAGGGTTAGGATTAGGGCGAGGATTGGGGTTAGGGTTAGGGTGAGTGTTAGGGTTAGGGTGATGTTTAGGGTGAGGGTGAGGTTTAGGGTGAGGGTGAGTTTTCGGGTGTGTGAGGGTTAGGGTGAGGGTTAGTGTTTGTGTGAGTGTTAAAGTTAGGGTTAAGGTTAGGGTGAAGAAAATGGTTAGGGTGATGTTTAGGGTGAGGGTGAGGTTTACGGTGAGGGTGAGGGTTTTGGTGAGGTTGAGGGTTAGGGTGTGGGTGAGGGTTAGGATTAGGGTGAGGGTTAGGATGACTGTGAGGGTTAGCATGAGAGTGAGCGTTTGGGTTTGGGTTAGGGTTAGTGTTAGTGTAAGGGTTAGGGTTAGGGATAGGGTGAGAGTGAGGGTTAGGGTGAGGGTTAGGTTTACGGTTAGGGCTAGTATTAGGATTAGGGTTAGGTTTAGGTTTAGGGTTAGGGTGAGGGTAAGCTTTAGGGTGAGATTTAGGGTGAAGGTGCGGGTTAGAGTTAGCGTTAGGGTTAAGGTGAAGGTTCGGGTGAGGGTTAGGGTTAGGGTTAGGGCTAGGGTGAGGGTGAGTGTGAGGGTTAGGGTTAGGGTGAGAGTTAGATTTAGGGTGAGGTTTAGGGTGAGGGTTAGGTTTAGGGTTAGGCTAAGGGTTAGGGTGAGTTTTAGGATGAGGGTCAGGGTTAAGGTTTGTGTGAGGGTTATGGTTAGGATTAGGGTTAGGGTGAGGGCTAGGCTGAGGATGAGGGTTAGTGTTAGGGTTAGGTTTAGGGTGAGGGTTAGGGTTAGGTTTAGGTTGAGGGTGAGGCTGAGGGGTAGGGTTAGGTTTAGAGTGAGGGTTAGGGTTAGGGTAAGGCTTAGGGTTAGGGTGAGGATAAGCGTTAGGATGAGGGTTAGGGTGAGGTTGAGGGTTAGGGTTTGGTTTATGATTAGGGTGAGGGTGAGGGTGAGGGCTAGGGTTAGGGTCAGGGTTAGGGTCAGGGTTTGGGTTAGGGTTAGGTTGAGGGTAAGGTTTAGGATGAGGGCTAGTGTGAGGGTGAGTGTTAGGGTTAGGGTTATGGTGAGGTTTAGGGTTAGGGTTAGAGTTAGGGTGAGGGTTAAGGTTAGGGTTAGGGTTAGGGTTCTTGTTAGGGTTAGGGTTAGGGTGAGGTTGAGTGTGAGGGTTAAGGTTAGGTTTAGGTTTAGGGTTAGTATGAACGTTAGAGTTAGGATTAGGGTTAGGGTTAGGGTGAGGTAAAGGGTTAGCGTGAGGGTTAGGGTGAGGGTGAGACTTAGGGTTATGGTGAGGGTGAGGGTGAAGTGAGGGTTAGGTTTAGTGTGAAGGTGAGGGTTAGTGTGAGGGTTAGGGTTAGGATTAGGGTTAGGGTGAGGTTATGGGTTAGGGAGACTGTTAGTGTGAGGGTAAGGTTTTGGGTTAGGGTGAGGGTGAGGGTGAGGTTGAGGGTAACGGTGAGGTTGAGAGTTCGGCTGAGGGTGAGGTTTAGGGTGAGTGTCCGGGTTAGGGTTAGGGTGAGGGTTAGGGGTAGAGTGAGAGTTAGGGTGAGGGATAGGGTTAGGGTTAGGGTGAAGGTTAAGGTTTGTGAAAGGGTTAGGGTGAGGAAAAGGGTTTGGGTGAGGGTTAGGGTGAGGGTGAGGGTTGGGGTTAGCGTTAGGGTTATGGTGAGGGTTAGGGTGAGGGTTAGGGTTAGGGTGAGGGTTAGTTTGAGGGTTAGGGTTAGGGTTTGGGTTAGGGTAAGGGTGATGGTCAGGGTGAGGTTAAGGTTTAGGATTAGGGTTAGGGTTAGGCTTCGGGTGAGATTGAGGGTGAGGGTGAGGGTGAGGGTTAGGGTGAGAGTTAGGGTTAGGGTTAGGGTTAGGGTTAAGGTGATGTTTTGGGTGAGGGTTAGGGTGACTCTTAGGGTTATGATAATGGTTAGGGTTAAGATTAGGCTGAGGGTTAGGGTGAGGGTGAAGATGAGGGTTAGGTTTAGGTTTAGGGTTAGGTTGAGGGTTAGGGTTAGTGTGAGGGTTAGGGTTAGGGTTAGGGTTTGGTCTAGGGTGACGTTAAGGGTTATGGGGAGAGTGAGGGTGAGGGTGTGGGTTTCAGTTAGGTAAGGGTGAGGTTTAGGGTGAGGTTGAGGTTTAGGGTGAGGGTTAGGATTAGGGCGAGGGTTATGGTTAGTTTTAGTTTGAGTGTTAGGGTTAGGGTGATATTTAGGGTGAGGTTGAGGGTTAGGGTGAGGGTGAATTTTCGGTGTCTGAGGTTTAGGGTGAGAGTTAGGGTTTGTGTGAGTGTTAAAGTTAGGGTTAAGGTTAGTTTGAAGAAAAGGGTTAGGGTGAGGTTTAGGGTTAGGGTGAGTGTTATGGTTAGGGTTAGGGTTATTGTTAGGTTTAGGGTTAGGGTGAGGGTTACTGTTATTGTTAGTTTAAGCGTTAGGGTTAGGGTGATGTTTAGGGTGAGGTTGAGGTTTATGGTGAGGGTGAGGCTTTTGGTGAGGTTGAGGGTTAGGGTGTGGGTGAGGGTTAGGGTTAGGGTGAGGGTTAAGATGACGGTGAGTGTTAGCATGAGGGTGAGGGTTTGGGTTTTTGTTTGGGTTAGGGTTAGCGTTAGGGTGAGGGTTAGGGTTAGGGTTAGGGTGAGGCTGAGGGTTGGGGTGAGGGTTAGGTTTAGGGTTAGGGTTAGTGTTAGGATTAGGGTTAGGGTTAGGGTTAGGGTGAGGGTAAGGGTTAGGGTGAGGTTTAGGGTGAAGGTGCGTGTTAGAGTTAGCGTTAGGGTTAAGGTGAGGGTTTGGGTGAGGGTTAGGGTTAGGGTAAGGGTTAGAGTGAGGGTGAGGGTTAGGTTTAGGGTTAGGGTAAGGTTTAGATTTAGGGTGAGGGTTAGGGTGAGGGTTAGGTTTAGGGTTAGGCTTAGGGTTAGGGTGAGTTTTAGGATGAGGGTTAGGCTTAAGGTTTGTGTGAGATTTATGGTTAGGATTAGGGTTAGGCTGAGGGCTAGGGTGAGGATGAGGGTTAGTGTTAGCATAAGGGTAAGGGTTAGGATGAAGGTTAGGGTGAGGGTGAGGGTTAGGGTTAGCATTAGTTTTAGGGTGAGGTTTAGGGTTAGTGTTAGGGTGATGGTGAGGGCTAGGGTGAGGTTGACTGTTAGGGTTAGGGTGGGGGATATGGGAAGGATTAGTGTTAGGGTAAGGGTTAGGGTGAGGTTTAGGCTGAGGGGAAGGTTTAGGGTTAGTGTGAGGTTTAGGTTTAGTGTGAGGGTTAGCGTTAGCGTTAGGGTTTGTGTGAGGGTTAGGGTTAGGGTGAGGGTTAGGGTTAGTGTGAGGGTTAGGATGAAGGTTAGGGTTAGGGTTAGTGTTAGGGTGAGGCTGAGGGTTAGGGTTAGGTTTAGGGTTAGTGTTACGATTATTTTTAGGGTTAGGGTGAGGGTGAGGGTGAGGGTGAGGGTGAGGGTTAGGGTTAGGCTTAGGTTTAGGGTGAGTGTGAAGGTGAGGGTTAGGGTTAAGATAATGGTTAGGGTTAGGACTAGAATTAGCGATAGGGTTTGGGTGAGGTTTAGGGTGAGGGTGAGGGCTAGGGTAGCATTAATTTTAGGATGAGGTTTAGGGTTATGTTTAGGGTAAATGTGAGGTCTAGGGTGAGGGTGAGTGCTAGGGTTAGTGTGAGGGAAAGGTTGAGTATTAGGTTTAGGTTTAGGGTGAGTTTTAGGCTGAGGAGTAGAGTTAGAGTTAGGGTGAATGTTAGGTTTAGTGTGATGTTTAGGGTTAGGGTTGGGGTGAGCATTAACTAAGGGTGAGTGTTAGGGTGAGGGTGAGGGTTAGGGTTAGCATTAGGGTTAGAATTAGGGTTAACGTGAGGGTTAGGTTTAGAGTTAGGGTGAGGTTGAGGGTGAAGTCGAGGGTGAGGGTGAGGGTTAGGGTTAGGGTTAGGATTAGGATGAGGTCGAGGGTTAGGTTTAGGCTGAGGGTTAGGTTTAGTGTGAGGGTTAGGGTTAGGTTTAGGTTTAGGGTTAGGGTGAGGTTAAGGGTTACGATGAGTTTTAGTGTGAGTGTCAGGGTAAGGGTTAGCGTGAATATTAGGGTGAGGGCTAAGGTGTGGGTGAGTGTTAGGGTTAGGGGTAGGGTGAGTGTGAGGTTTAGAGTTAGGGTTTGGGTGAGGATTAGAGTTAGGGTTAGGGTTAGGGTGAGGGTTAGGGTTAGGTTTAGGATTAGGTTTAGGGTTATTGTTAGGGTTATTGTTTGGGTGAGGGTGAGGGTGTGAGTGAGTGTTAGGGTTAGGGTTAGGTTTAGGGTGAGTGTGAGGGTGAGGGTTTGCATTAAGATAATAGTTAGGGTTTAGATTAGGCTGAGGGTTAGGGTGAGGGTGAGGGTGAGGGTTAGGGTTAGGGTGAGGGTTAGGGTTAGTGTGAGTGTTAGGGTTAGGGTTAGGTTTAGGGTGACGGTATGAGTTAGGTTGAGGTTTCGGGTGAGGATAAGGGTTAGGTTGAGGGTTAGGGTTAGTGTGACAGTTAGGGTTAGGGTTAGGGTGAGTGTAAGGGTTAGGGTTAGTATTAGGTTTAGGGTTAGGGTGAAGGTAAGGGTTAGGGTGGGGGCTAGGGTGAGGGTGACTCTTAGGTTTTGATTGAGGGATAGGGTGAGGGTTAGGGTTAGGGTTAGGGTTAGGGTGAGGGTTAAGCTGAGGCGTAGGGTTAGGGTTAGGGTATGGGTTAGTTTTAGTGTGAGGGTTAGGTTTAGGGTTAGGGTTAGGGTGAGGGTGAGGGTTAGGGTTAGGGTGAGGGTTAGGGTTAGGGTGAGGGTTACGGTTAGCATTAGGGTTAGGGTTAGCATGAGGGTTAGGGTTAGAGTTAGGGTGAGGGTGAGTTTGAAGTTGAGGGTGAGGGTTAGCGTTAGGGTTAGGATGAGGGTGAGGGTTAGGTTTAGGCTGAGGGTTAGGTTTAGTGTGAGGGTTAGGGTTTGGTTTAGGATTAGGGTTTGGTTGCGATTAAGGGTTAGGATGAGGTTTAGGGTGAGAATGAGGGTTAAGGTTAGAGTGAGTGTTAGGGTGAGGGCTAGGGTGAGGGTGAGGGTTAGGGTTAGGGTTAGGGTTATGGTGAGGGTGAGGGTTAGGATTAGGGTTAGGGTTAGGGATAGATTTAGGGTTATTGTTAGGCTTAGGGTTAAGGTGAGGGTGAGGGTTAGGGTTAGATTTAGGTTTAGGGTAAGTGTGTGGGTGAGGGTTTGGGTTACGATAATGCTTAGGGTTAGTATTAGGTTTAGGATTAGGGTGAGGGTAAGTGTTAGGGTGCCGATTAGGGTGAGGGTGAGGTTTAGGGTTAGGATGAGGGTCAGGGTGAAAGTGAGGGTTACTTTTATAGTGAGTGTTAGGGTGAGGGCTAGTGTGATGATGAGGGTTAGGGTTAGGGTGAGGGTGAGGATTAGGATTAGGTTTAGGGTTAGGCTTAGGGTGAGGGTTAGGGTTAGTGTAAGGGTTAGGGTTAGGGTGAGGGTGAGGGTGATGGGTAGGGTTAGGGTTAGTCTGAGGGTTAGGTTTAGACTGAGTTTTAGGGTTAGGGTAAGGGTTAGGTTTAGGGTGAGGACAAACGTTAGGTTTAGGGTTAGGGTTAGGGTGATGTTTAGGGTGAGGGTGAGGGTTAGGTTGAGGGAGAGGTTTGGGTGAGGGTGAGGGTTAAGGTGTATGTTTATCTTAGGGATAGGGTGAGGTTTAGGGTGACGGGGAGGGCTAGGGTGGGGTGAGGTAAGTTTGAGGGTGAGGGTGAGGGTGAGGATGATGTTTTTGGGTTAGGTTTAGGTTTATGGTGAGGGTGAGGTTTAGGTTTAGGGTTAGAGTTAGGGTGAGGGTTAGAGTGAGGGTTAGGGTTAGGTTTAGGGTTAGGGGTACGGTTATTGTTAGATTTAGGGTGAGGCTTAGGGTGAGGGTTAGGTTTAGGATTAGGGTTATTTTTATTGTTAGGATTAGGGTAAGATTGATGGTGAGGTTTATGCTTAGGGTTAGGGTGATGTTTAGGTTTAGGTTTAGGGTTAGGGTTATGGTTAGGGTTAGCTTTAGGGTTAGGGTGAGGGAGAGGGTGAGGGTGAGGGTTAGAGTTAAGTTTAGAAGTAGGGTTATGGTGAGGGTTTGGGTTAAGGTTAGGATGATGGTGAGGCTGAGGGATAGGTATAGGATTAGGGTGAGGATTAGGGTTAGTGTGAGGGATAGGTTTAGTTTTAGGGTGAGGGTTAGGGTTAAGTTTAGGCTGAGGGTTAGATTTAGTGTGAGGGTTAGGATTAGCTTTGGGGTTAGGGTTAGGGTGAGGGTAAGGTTTAGAATGAGGGTTAGTGTGAGAGTGAGGGTTAGGGTTGGCGTGAGTATTAGGGTGAAGTCTAGGGTGAGGGTGATTTTTAGGGTTTTGTTTAGGGTTAGGGTGAGGGTGAGGTTTAGGGTTATGCTTAGGGTGAAGATTAGGGTTATTGTTAGGGTTATGGTTAGGGTGAGTGTGAAGGTGAGGTTGAGTGTTATGGTTAGGGTTAGGTTTAAGGTAAGTGTGAGGGTGAGGGTTAGGGTTATGGTTAGTGTGAAGGAAAGAGTTAGGGTGAGGTTTAGGGTGAGGGTGAGGGTGAGGGTTTCGGTTAGGTAAGGGTTCGGGTTTCAGTGAGGTTTAGGGTGAGGGTGAGGGTTAGGGTGAGGGTTAGGGTTAGGGTTCGGGTTAGGCTTAGGTTTAGGTTAAGGGTGAGGGTGAGGGTTAGGGTTAGGGTGAGTGTTATGGTTAGGGTTCAGGTTAAGATGGGGCTTAGGGTTAGTGTGAGGGTTATGGTTAGGGTTAGGTTGAGGGTGAGGGTAAGGATTATTGTAAGGGTTAGGGTGAGGGTGAGGGTTAGGGTTAGGTTTAGGTTTAGGGTGAGGGTGAGGGTTAGGGTGAGGGTTAGAGTTAGGGTGAGTTGAGGGTTAGGGATAGGGTTAGGGTTAGGGTTAGGTTTAGGATTAGGGTGAGGTTGAGGGAGAGGGTTAGGGTTAGGATTAGGGTGAGGTCAGGGTAAGGGTTAGGGTTAGGGTTATGCTTAGGTTTAGGGTAAGGGTGATGGTGAGGGTTAGTGTTAGGGTTAGGGTGAGAGTTAGGTTGCGGGTAAGGGTTAGAGTTAGGTTTAGGGTGAGGGTGAGGTATAGGTTTAGCTTAAGGTTAAGGGTAAGTGTGAGGGTTAGGGTGAGGGTGAGGGTTAGGGTTAGCATTAGTTTTGGGGTGCGGTTTAGGGTTAGAGTTAGGGTTAGGGTGAGGGCTAAGGTGAGGGTGAATGTTAGGGTGAGGGATAGAGTGAGGAATAGGGTTAGGGTTAGTGTTAGGGTGAGCTTTAGGCTGAGGAGTAGGGTTAGGTTTAGGGTGAGGGTTAGGTTGATTGTGAGAATTAGGGTTATGGTTATGGTTAGGGTTAGGGTGAGGGTTAGGGTTAGGGTTAGGGTTAGGATAAGGGTTAGGCTGAGGGGTAGGGACAGGATTAGGATGAGAGTTAGGGTTAATATAACAGTTAGGTTATGTTGAGGGTTAGGGTGAGGGCAAGGGTTTGGGTGAGGGTTAGGTTTAGGGTCAGGGTGAGGGTAAGGGTTTGGGTGAGGGTTAGGGTGAGGGTGATGGTTAGGGTGAGGGTTAGGGTGACGATGAGGGTTAGGTTGAGGTGAGGGTTTGGGTTAGGTTTAGAGTTAGGTGAGGGTTAGGTTTAGGTTTAGGTTTAGGGTGAGGTTTAGGGATAGGGTTAAAGTTAGGGTGAGGTTGAGGGTGAGGGTTAGGTTTAGGGTTAGGTTTAGAGTTAGGGTGAGGTTGAAGGTGAGGGTTAGGTTTAGGGTTAGGCTTAGGTTGAGGTTGAGCGTGAGTGTGAAGGTTAGGGTGAGGGTGAGGGTGATTGGTTTAGTGTTAGGCTTAGGGTTAGGGTGAGGGTATGGTTGAGTTTTAGGGTTAGGGTGAGGGTGAGGGTCAGGGTTAGGGTTAGGGTTAGGGTAGAGGGCGGGTGAGGGTTAAGTTTAGGGTTAGCGTTAGGGTTAGGGTGAGGGTGAGGGTGAGTGTTTGGTTTAGTGTTAGGGTTAGGGTTAAGATGAGAGTAAGTGTTAGGGTGAGGATTATGGTGTGGGTGAGGTTTAGGGTGAGGGTTAGTGTTAGGATGAGGGTTAGAATTAGGGTTAAGGTTAGGGTGAGAGAGTTAGGGGGACGGTTAGGGTGAGGTTTAGGATAACGGTTCTAGTTAGGATTTGGATGAGGGTTAGGGTTAGTATTAGGGTTAGGGTGATGGCTAGCGTGAAGGTGAGGGTTAGGGTTAGGATTAGGGTTAGGGTTAGGGTTAGGCTAAGGGTGAGGGTGAGGTTTAGGGATAGGGTTAGCTTCAGGGTGAGGGTTAGAGTTGGGGTTAAGTTGAGGGTTAGGGTTAGGGTAAGGGTTAGGGTTAGGGTTAGAGTTAGGTTGAGGGTGCGGGTTAGGGTTAGGGTTAGGGTGAGATTAAGGGTTAGGGTGAGGGTTAGGGTGAGGTGTAGGGTTAGGGTTAGGGTTAGGTTTAGGGTGAGGGTTAGGGTTAGGTTTAGGGTTAGGGTTATTGTTAGGGTTACGGTTAGGGTTAGGGTAAGGGTTAGGGTAAGGTTTAAGGTTAGGGTTAGCGTGAGGGTGAGGGTGAAGGTGAGGGTGACGGTTAGGATGTAGGTGAGGGTTAGGGTTAGGGTGAGGGTTACGGTTTGTGTGAGGGTTAGGGTTATGCTTAGGGTTAGGTTTAGGTTGAGGAAAAGGGTTAGGGTGAGGGTTAGGCTGAGAGTGAGGGTGAGGGTGAGGGTGAGGGTGAGGGAGAGGGATAGGTTTAGGTAAGGGTTAAGCTTAGGGTAAGGATGAGGGTGAGAGTGAGAGTGAGGGTTAGGGTGAGGGTTAGGCTGAGGGTGAGGGTTAGGGTTCGCGTTAGGGCTAGGGTGAGGGTTAGGTTTAAGGTCATGGTTAGGGTTAGGGTTAGTGTTAGAATGAGGGTTAGGGTTAGGGTGAGGGTTAGGGTGATGGTGAGGTTTAGGGTTAGGGTTAGGGTGAGAGTTAGAGTTAGGGGGAGGTTTAGGGTTAGGGTTAGGGTTAGGTTGAGGGTTAGGGTGAGGGTTAGTTTTAAGTTTAGGGTTAGTGTAAGGATTAGTGTTTGTGTTAGGGTAAAGTTTAGGGTGAGGTTTAGGGTGAGTGTGAGTGTTAGAGTTAGCGGTAGGGTTAGGGTGAGGGTTAGGGTGAGGGTTAGGGGTAGGGTTAGGGTTAGAGTGAGGGTGAGGGTCAGGGTTAGGGTTAGGTTTATGGTGAGCATGAGGGTTAGGGTTAGTGTTAGAGTTAGGGTGAGGGTGAGGGTGAGGGTTAGGGTTAGGATTAGGGTTAAGGTGATGGCTCGCGTGAGGGTGAGGGTTCTGATTATGGTTAGGTTTAGGTTGAGGGTGTGGATTAGGGTTAGGATTAGGGTTATGGTTAGGGTTGTTTTGAGGGTGAAGGTGAGGGTGAGGGTTAAGGTTAGTGTTATGGTTAGTGTTAGGTTTAGGTTGAGGGATAATGTTAGTGTGAGGGTTAGAGTAAGGATTAAGGTTACGGTTAGGGTAAGAGTAATGGAAAGGGTGAGGGTTAGGGTGAGGGTGAGGGTTAGGGTGAGGGTGAGGTTAAGGCTGTAGGTTAGGTTGAGGGTTAGGTTTAGGGTGAGGGAGAGGGTTAGAGTGAGGGTCAGGGTTAGGATTAGGGTTAGGGTTAGGGTGAGGTTAAGGGTTAGGGTGAGGTTTAGAGTGAAGGTGAGGTTTAGGGTTAGGTTGAGGGTGAGGGTGAGGGTTAGAGTGAGGGTTCGGGTGAGGGTTAGGGTTAGGATGAGGTTTATGGATATGGTTTATGTTAGGTTGAGTGTGAGGGTGACAGGGTTAGGGTTAGGGTTAGAGTTAGCGTTAGGGTGAGGGTGAAGTTTAGGGTTAGGATTAGGCTGAGGGTGAGGGTGAGGGTTAAAGTTAGAGTTAGGGTTCAGGTTCAGGTGAGGGTTAGGCTTATTGTGAGAGTTCTTGTTATGGTGAGGTGAGGGTTAGGGTTAGGATTGGGGTGAGCATGAGGGAGAGGGTTAGTGTTAGGATTAGGGTGACGTCAGGGTAAGGGTTAGGGTTAGGGTTAGGCTTAGGTTTAGGGTTAGTGTGACGGTGAGGGTTAGGGTTAGGGTTAGGGTGAGTGTTATGGTTAGGGTTCGGGTTTGGGTGGGGGTTAGGGTTAGTGTGAGGGTTTCGGTTAGGGTTAGGCTGAGGGTGAGGGTGTTACAGTGAGGGTTATGGTGAGGGTGAGGTTTAGGGTTAGGTTGAGGGTGAGGGTGAGGGTTAGGGTGAGGTTTCGGGTGAGGGTGAGGGTGAGGGTTAGGTTTAGGGTGAATGTTAGGGTGATCCTGAGGATTAGGGTCAGGGTGAGAGTTAGGGTTAGTGTGAGTTTTTGGGTTAGGGTTAGGGTTTGGCTGAGGGTAAGGGTTAGAGTGAGGGTTAGTGTTAGGGTGAGGGTGAGGGTGAGGGTTGGGGTTAGCGTTAGGGTTAGGGTGAGTGTGAGGGTGAGGGTTACTGTAAAGATTAGTGTTAGGGTTAGTGTGAGGGTGAGGATTAGGGTTAGTGTTAGGGTGAGGGAGAGGGTTAGGTTTAGGGTTAGGATGAGGGTGAGGCTGAGGTGTAGGGTTAGGGTGAGGATTAGGGTTACAGTGATGTTTAGGATGAGAGTGAAGATTAGGGTGAGGGTTAGGGTTAGAGTTAGGGTGAGGGCTAGGGTTAGGTTGAGGGTTAGGTTTAGAGTGAGGGTTAAGGTTAGCGTTAGGGTTAGTGAGAGGGTTAGGGTGAGGGTTAGCGTGAGGGGTAGGGTTAGTGTTAGGTTGAGGATTAAGGGTATTGTGAGGGTTAGGTTTTGGGTTAGGGTGAGGGTTAGGTTTAGGATTAAGGTTAGGGTTATTGTTGCCTTTAGGGTTAGGGTTAGGGTCAGTGTGAGGGTGAGGGTTAGGTATAGGGTTAGGTTTAGGGTTAAGGTGAGGATTAGGGTTAGATTGAGGGTTAGGGTTAGGTTTAGGGTTACGGCTAGGGTTATTGTTAGGGTAAGGGTTAGGATTAGGTTGAGGTTTAGGGTGAGGGTTAGTGTTGGGGTGATGTTTAGGGTGACCGTGAGGGTTAGGGTGAGGGTGATGGTTCAGGTGTGGGTGTGGGTTAGGGTGTGGGAGAGGATTTGGGTGTGGGTGAGGGTTAGGGTTAGGGTGAGTGTTAGTCTGATGGTGAGGGTTAGGGTGAGGGTGAGGATTTGGGTTTGGGTTAGGGTTAGTGTTAGGGTGAGGGTTAGGGTTAGGTTAGGGTTAGGGTGAGGGGTAAGGTGAGGGTTATTTTTAGGGTTAGGGTTAGTGTGAGGATTAGGGTTAGGGTTAGGTTTAGGGTTAAGTTGAGATTAAGGGTTAGGTTGAGGTTTAGGGTGAGGGTGAGGGTTAGGATGAGGGTTAGGGTGAGGGTTGGGGTTAGGGTTAAGCTTAGGGTTAGTGTGAGGTTTAGGATGAGGGTTAAGGTTAGCGTTTTGGTGAGGGTTAGGTTTAGGATTAGGGTTAGTGTGAGCGTTAAGTTGTGGGTGAGGTTTAGGGTTAGGTTTAGTTTTAGGGTGTGGGTTAGGGTTAGGGTAAGGGTTAGGGTTAAGGTGAGGTTTAGGATGAGGGTGAGGGTGAGGGTTAAGGTTACGGTTAGGGTTAGGGTTAGGTTTAGGGTTAGAGTTAGATGAGGGTTAATATTAGAGTTAGGGTTAGGGTTAGGGTTATTGTTAGGGTTGGGGTTAGGGTGAAGGTGAGGGTGAGGGTGAGGTTTAGGGTTAGGTTGAGGCTAAAGGTTAGGGTGACAGTTAGGGTGATGGAGAGGGTTAGGGTTAGCATTAGTTTTAGGGTGAGTTTTAGGGTTAGTGTTAGGGTTAGTTTGAAGGCTAGTGTGAGGGTGAGTGTTCTGGTTAGGGTGAGGGAAAGGGTGAGGATTAGGGTTAGGGTGAGGGTGAGGGTTAGGCTGAGGGGTAGGGTTAGGGTGAGGGTGAGGGTTAGGGTTAGCATTAGGGTTAGGGTTAGCATTAGGGTTAGGGTTAGTGTTAGCTTAAAGTTTAGGGTTAGAGTTAGGGTGAGGATGAGGGTGAGGTTGACGTGAGGGTGAGGGTTAGGGTTAGGGTTAGGGTTAGTATGAGGGTGAGGGTTAGGTTTAGACTGAGGGTTAGGGTTAGTGTGAGGGTTAGGGTTTGGCTTAGGGTTAGGGTTAGGGTGAAAGTAAGGGTTAGGCTGAGGGTTAGGATGAGAGTGAGGGTTAGGGTTAGCGTGAGTATTAAGGTGAGGGCTTGGTTGAGTGTGAGGGTTAGGGTTAGGTAGAGGGTGAGGGTGAGGGTTAGACTTATAGTTAGTGTGAGCCTGAGGGTCAGGCTGAGGGTTAGTGTTAGGGTTAGGGTGAGGGTGAGGGTTAGGGGTAGGGCTAGGCTTAAGGTTAGGCTGAGGGTGAGGGTGAGGTTTCAGGGCAGAGTTAGGGTGAGTGTTAGGGTTAGTGTGCGGGTTAGCATGAGGGTGAGGGCTAGGGTTACTGTTAGGTTTAGGGTTAGCCTGAGGATGAGTGTTAGGGTTAGGTTTAGGGTTAGGGTTAGGTTTAGGTTTAGGGTTAGGTTTAGGGTTCAGGTTAGAATTAGGGTTAGGGTGAGGGTGAGGCTTTGGTTTAATGTTAGGCTTAGTGTTAGGGTGAGAGTAAGAGTTAGGGTGAGGGTTATGGTTTGTGTGAGGTTTAGGTTGAGGGTTAGGGTTAGGATGAGTGTTAGGATTAGGGTTTGGGTTAGGGTGTGAGTTAGGGTTAGGGTTATGGTTAGGATTAGGGTGAGGGTTTGAGTTAGGTTTATGGTTAAGGTTTGGGTTAGTGTTAGTGTTAGGGTTAGGGTTAGGCTGAGGGTGAGGGTGACGGTGAGGTTTAGGGTTAGGTTTAGGGTGAGGGCTAGGGTGAGGATGAGGATTAGGGTTAAGATGAGGGTGAGGGTGAGGTTTTCGGTCAGGTAAGGTTTAGGGTTAGGGTTAGGGTGAGAATTAGGATGAGGGTGAGGTTTAGGTTGAGGTTTAGGGTTATGGTGAGGATTAGGATGAGGGTGAGGTTTAGGTTGAGGTTTAGGGTTAGGGTGAGGATTAGGTTGAGGGTTAGGGTTAGGGTGATGATTAGAGTGAGGGTGAGGTTTAGTGTGAGGGTGAGGGTCAGGGTTAGGGTTAGGGTTAGGTTTAGGGTGAGGGTGAGGGTGAAGGTTAGGGTGAGGATAATGTTTAGGGTTCGGGTTAGGGTTAGGGTTCGCGTTAGGTTGAGGGTTAGGGTTACTGTGAGGGTTACGGTTAGGTTTAGATTGAGGGTGAGCGTAAGGGTTATGGTGAGTGTTTGGGTTAGGGTTAGGGTTAGGTTTAGGTTTAGAGTGAGGGTGAGGGTGAGCGTGAGGGTTAGGGTGTGGGTGATGGTTAGGTTTAGGGTGAGGGTTACGGTTTGGGTGAAGGTTAGGGTTAATGTTAGTGTTAGGGTGAGGAAAAGAGTTGGGCTGAGGGTTAGGCTGAGGGTGAGGGTTAACGTTAGGGTTAGGGTGAGGATTAGGGTGCGGGTGAGGGTTAGGCTGAGGCTGAGGGTTAAGGTTAGCGTTAGGGTTAGGGTGAGATTAAGTGGGAGGGTTAGGGTTAGTGTTAGGGTTAGGGTGAGGGTTAGGCTGAGGGTTAGGGTTAGGGTGAAGGTTAGGTTTAGGGTTAGGGTTAGGCTTATTGTTAGGGTTAGAGTTAGGGTGAGGTCTAGGGTCAGGGTGAGGGTTAGGGTGATGGTGAGGGTTCGGTTTCGAGTGAGGGTTATGGTGCGGGTTAGGGTAAGGGTTGGGGTGAGGTTTTCGGTGATGTTGTGGGTTAAAGTGTGGGTGAGGGTTAGGTTTAGGATTAGGTTGAGTGTTAGGGTTAGGTTGAGGGTAAAGGTAAGGGTAAGGGTTAGGATTAGGATTAGGGTGAGGGTTAGGGTGAGGGTTAGGGTTAGGGTTAGTGTGAGGTTTAGTGTTAGGGTGAGAATAAGGGTGAGGGTGAGGGTTAGGACAGGATTATGGTAAGGGTGAGAGTGAAGGTTAGGGTTAAGTTTAGGGTTAGCTTTAAGTTTAGGGTGAGGGTTAAGGTGAGGTTTAGAGTGAGGATTTGGGTTAGGGTTAGTGTTAGGGTGATGTTCAGTGTGAGCGTGAGGTTTTGGGTTTGAGTGAAGGTTAGGGTGTTGGGTGAGAGATAGGGTTAGGGTGAGGTTTAGGGTGACGGTGAGGGTTAGAGTGAGGGTCAGGGTTAGGGTTAGGGTGAGTGTTAGGGTTAGGGTGAGGTTGAGGTTTAGGGTGAGGGTTAAGGTTATTGTTAGGGTGAGTGTTAGGGTTAGGGTTAAGGTGAGGGTTAGGGTTAGGCTGAGTGTTAGGTTTAGGGTTAGGGTTAGGTTGAGGGTTAGGTTTAGGGTTAGGTGTAGGGTGAGGGTAACTCTTAGGGTGAGGGTTAGGTTAGGATTAGGGTAAAGATTAGGGTGAGGGTTAGGGTTAGGGTAAGGGATAAGGTTAGGTTTAGGTTTAGGTTTAGGGTGAGGGTGAGGGTGAGGTTTAGGGTTAGGGCGAGTGTTAGGGTGAGGGTTAGGGATAAGGTTAGGTTTAGGTTTAGGTTTAGGGTGAGGGTGAGGGTGAGGTTTAGGGTTAGGGCGAGTGTTAGGGTGAGGGTTAGGGTTATGGTGAGGTGAAGTTTAGGGTTAGGGTTAGGGTTAGAGGTAGGGTGAGGGTGAGGGTAAGGGTTAGGGTTAGGGTTAGGTTTAGAGTGTGGGTGAGGGTGAGGTTTAGGGTTAGGGCGAGTGTTAGGGTTAGGGTGAGGATGAGGTTTAGGGTTAGGTTTAGGGTTACGGTGAGAGTAAGGGTTAGGGTGATGGTAGTGTGAGGGTGAGGTTTAGGTTGAGGTTTAGGGTTAGGGTGAGGGTTAGGGTTAGGTTTAGGGTTAGCTTGAGGTTTAGGGTTAGGGTTAGGGTGAGAGTTAGGGTTATGGGGAGGGTTATGCTGAGGGTGAGGGTCAGGGTGAATGTGAGGATAAGGGTGAGGGTGGGGTCTAGTATGAGGGTGAGGGTTAGGGTGAGGTTGAGAGTGAGGGTTTCGTTTAGGTAAGGGTTAGGGTTAGGGTTAGGGTAAGGATTAGGATTAGGGTGAGGGTAAGGGTTAGGGTTAGGGTTAGGGTTAGGTTTAGGGTGAGGGTGACGGTGAGGTTTAGGGTTAGGACGAGTTTTAGGGCTAGGGTGAGGGTGAGGGTGAGGTTTAGGGTTTGCTTTGGGGTTAGGGTGAGAGTAAGGTTTAGGGTGATGATTAGGGTGAGGGTGAGGTTTAGGGTGAGGTTTAGTGTTAGGTTTAGGGTGAGGGTAAGGGTTAGGGTGAAGGTGAGGGTGAGGGTTAGTGTTAGGGTTAGTGTGAGGGTTAGGGTTAGATTTAGGGTTAGGGTGAGAATAAGGGTTAGAGTGAGGTTTAAGTTGAGGATGAGGGTTAGGGTTAGCATTTGCGTGAGGGTTTAGGGTTCAGGTTTAGGGTGAGGGTTAGTGTTAGGGTTAGGGTTAGGGTGAGGGTAAGGGTTAGGGTTAGGGTTAGAGTTAGGTTGAGGGTGAGGGCTAGGTTTAGGATTAGAGTTAGGGTGAGGGTGAGGCTGAGAGTGAGGGTGAGGGTGAGGGTAGGGTTTAGGGTGAGGTTTGCAGTTAGGGTTAGGGTTAGGGTTAGATTGAGGGTTAGGTTTAGAGTTTGCATTAGGTTTAGGTTTAGGGTTAGGCTGAAGATGAGTGTGAGGGTGAGGGATAGGGGTAGGGTTAGGGTGAGGGTTAGTGTTAGTGTAAGGGTTAGGGTGAGAGTGAGGGTTAGGGTTAGGGTTAGGTTTAGGGGTAGGGTTAGGGTTAGGGTGAGGGTGAGGATTAGTGTTAGGATTAGGGTGATGTGAGGTTTAGGGTTAGGGTGAGGGTGAGGGTGAGGGTTAGGGTTAGGGTGAGGGTGAGGGTTAGGTTTAGGGTGAGGCTGTAGGTTAGGGTTAGGGTTAATGTGAGGGTTATAGTTAGGGTGAGGGTTAGGGTTAGGTTGAGGGTGAGGGTTAGGGTTAGGGTTAGGGTGAGCTTAAGGGTTAGGGTTAGGGTTAGGGTTAGGTTTATTGTTAGGGTTAGGGTTAGGCGGAGGGTGACAGTTAGGGTTGGGGTTAGGTTTAGGGTGAGGGTTAAGGTTAGGGTTATTATGAGGGTTAGGTTTAGGGTGAGGTTTAGAGTTAGGTTTAGTGTTAGGGTTAGAGTGAGGGTTAGAGTTAGGTTTAGGGTTAGGGTTAGGCTGAAGATGAGGGTGAGGGTGAGCATTAGGGTTAGGGTGAGGGCTAGTGTGAGGGTGAGGGTTAGGGTGAGGGTGAGGGTGAGGGTTTCCTTTAGGTAAGGGTAAGGGTTAGGGTTAGGATTCGGGTGAGGATTAGGATGAGGATGAGGGTAAGGGTAAGGGTTAGGTTTAGGGTGTGGGTGTTGGTAAGGGTAAGGGTTAGGGTTAGGTTTAGGGTGTGGGTGAGAGTGAGGTTTAGGGTTAGGGCTAGTGTTAGGTTTAGGGTGAGGTGAGGGTGAGGTTTAGGGTAATGGTGAGAGTAAGGGTTAGGGTGATTTTGAGGGTGAGAGTGAGTTTTAGGGTGAAGCTTAGGGTTAGGTTGAGTGTTAGGATTAGGTTTAGGGTTAGGGTTAGGGTGAGGGTGAGGGTGAGGTTTAGGGTTCAGAATAGGGTGAGGTGAGGGTTAGGTTGAGGGTGAGGGTGAGGGAGAGGGATAAGGTTAGGTAAGAGTTAAGGTTAGAGTTAGGGTGAGGGCTAGGGTGAGGGTGCGCGTTAGGGTGACAGTTAGGTTGAGGGTGAGGGATAGGGTTAGGTAAGGTTTAGGGTTATGGTGAGGTTGAGGATTAGGGTGAGGGTTAGGATTTGGGTTAAGTTTAGGGTTAGGGTTAGTTTGAAGGTTAGGATTATGGTTAAGGTAAGGGTTAGGGTTAGGGTGAGGGTACGGTTTAGAGTTAGGTTTAAGGTGAAGGTTAGGGTTAGGCTGAGAGTTAGCTTTAATTTTAGGGCTAGGGTGATGTTCAGGGTGAGGGTGAGGGTTAGGGTAAGCGTGAGGCTTCGGGTTCAGGTGTGTGTTAGGTTGTGGGTGAGGGTTAGGGTGAGTTTCAGGTTTAGGGTGAAGGTGAGGGTTAGAGTGAGGGTGAGGCTTAGTGTTAGGGTTAGAGTGAGTGTTAGGTTTAGGGTGAGGGTGAGAGTTAGCGTGAGGGGTAGGGTTAGGATTAGGATGAGGGTTAGGTTTGGTGTGCGGCTTAGGGTTAGGGTTAAACTTAGAGTTAGGGTGAGGATAAAGGTTATGGTGAGGTTTAGGGTGAGGGTGAGGATTAGTGTAAGCCTTAGGGTTAGCGTGAGGGTTAGGTTTAGGGTTAGTGTTAGGGTTAGGTTTAGGGTTAGGGTAAGGGTGAGGGTTTGGGTTAGGGTGAGAGTGAGGGTGAAGGTTAGGTTTAGGGTTAAGGTGAGGGTTAGGGTTAGGGTGAGGGTTAGGATTAGGGTTATGGTGAGGGGGAGTGGGAGGGTTAGGGTTAGGATTAGGGTTAGGGTTAGGGATAGGCTGAAGGTGAGTGTGAGGGTGAGCGTTAGGAGTAG